>NC_091283.1:694847861-695154225 GCF_032444005.1 Ranitomeya imitator
TGTTCGTGCCTTTCATGCGGCTCATCCTGGTCGGCCTGGGGACTCTGGTGAGGGTTCGGTGACCCCTCCTCAAGGGGGGGTACTGTTGTGAATTCTGTGGCTGAATTCACTCCTGTGGTCACAAGTGGTACTGCAGCTTCTGAGCTTCCTCCCTCAGGTGTTCTGGTGAGCTCGTTAACTGCTTCATTACTTAACTCCGCCTGATGCTGCTATCCTTGCTCCTTGTCAATGTTTCAGTGTTGGATCTGAGCTTCTCCTGATTGTTCCTGTGACCTGCTGCTCTGTATAGCTAAGTGCTTTTTGCTTTTTTGTTGCTTTTTTTCTGTCCAGCTTGTCTTTTGTTTTGCTGGAAGCTCTGAGACGCAAAGGGTGTACCGCCGTGCCGTTAGTTCGGCACGGTGGGGTTTTTTTTGCCCCCTTTGCGTGGTTTTGCTTTAGGGTTTTTTGTAGACTGCAAAGTTCGCTTTACTGTCCTCGCTCTGTCCTAGAATATCGGGCCCCACTTTGCTGAATCTATTTCATCCCTACGTTTTGTCTTTTCATCTTACTCACAGTCATTATATGTGGGGGGCTGCCTTTTCCTTTGGGGAATTTCTCTGGGGCAAGTCAGGCCTTTTTTTCTATCTTCAGGCTAGCTAGTTTCTTAGGCTGTGCCGAGTTGCCTAGGTAGTTGTTAGGCGCAATCCACAGCCGCTTTTAGTTGTGTTTAGGATAGGATCAGGTGTGCAGTCTACAGAGTTTCCACGTCTCGGAGCTCGTTCTTGTATTTTTGGGTATTTGTCAGATCACTGTGTGCGCTCTGATCACTAAGCACACTGTGTTTCTGGATTGCCTTCATAACACCTGTCATTAGCAAACATAACACCTGGCCTCCTGGGCAAGATGGTCCACTCATCTGCCCACATGTATACAAAAATAAGCAAATGAAGGCAGCACTCCAACTCCTCTTGAAGGTGAAAAAAATGTGACTTTATTGAACCCACATCTCTGTGCGACGTTTCGGCTCACACTGAGCCTTTCTCAAGCAGTGAGTGTCATTAACAAGGGTGTTTTTATAGGCATAATCTACATACATTTACATATTACATTGATCATTAGGTATAAATATGTGTTTACATACATTGGACAACAATTGTGTAAAAATCCTCATTTGTGCAATCCATATCTTATAAAGTGCATTGTGCTAAGGTGCTAATAAATTCCAGCATCTCCACTGTTATTTTAATTACTTTCCACGTATTACTTTATGATAACATACATCTCTCTCCTAACGCATGTTGTATTTATTTACACTCCTTACCCCGCCACACACAGGTCAGACCACATGGAGGACGCTGTATCTGCCATTATCGGCGTTCTCTGCGCTCTACTGCGCATGTCCTGACGTCATTTCTCTCTGTCATACGTTGCCAGCTAATCAGCGTCCCTCTCTGGTCAATTCCTCTTGGCGCATGCGCACTAGCCACTTGTCAGTGCCGCGGCGCCATCTTGGATGTGGCACAAAAGCGTCAAATTGGGACATACCGAGAAAGATCTCAAATTTAGAATTATAGATAAGGTTCCCATACAAAGGAGAGGGGGGGATAGAATAAGCCTTTTGAAAAAACAAGAACTAAAATGGATCTATGTACTTGACACTTTAAATCCGAAGGGGCTCAATGTGGAGTTTAAGATTCACCCTAATATGTATTAGCCCTATAAAGATACCCCTAGCAATTGGATGTATGGGGACCCCTGGTGTTGGAGTACGATGTACTAATGAAATGATTTTGTTATGTAACTCCAATTTTAATATGGTTTTATATCATTTTAGTGATATCTTCATATCCAGCAGCTTACAAGCAGTCCTTGGCCCGCCTACCAATGGACATAACCACATGGAGGATGAAAAAACAGATTATCTTATTGTTTTCCTTTATATAATTTTATTGTTTAATTTTGTTTACTATCTAATCTAAAAAACAATTTTGCTTACTAATCATAAGTATTCTGTCATGGCTGTCAGCTGGTCGTACTGTCTCAGTAATATAAATAAAGTATGCATAATATAAGTCTGTGGTGCACGGTAGTTCATTATGGGAATAGGATGGTTGGCAATAAAAAACACTTATATGGACCCCCCCTAGGATGACAATATGGCCTTGAAGGGCTGTGTGTCAAATGGGAGGGACATTGACAGATGGAGATAGCCTGAAGAAGGCGTCCATTATGTCAGAGTGTGAACGAATGCCGTATAACCAGAGGTTATTCACCATTAATATTGCTAGATATATAATCTATAAATGATATTACTTAAATATCGATGTACCGCAGTATAGAGATTGAAACGTAGTAGTTTCTGGGAGCAGGGGGCGTGAAGACGCTTTTGTGCCACATCCAAGATGGCGCCGCGGCACTGACAAGTGGCTAGTGCGCATGCGCCAAGAAGAATTGACCAGAGAGGGACGCTGATTAGCTGGCAACGTATGACAGAGAGAAATGACGTCAGGACATGCGCAGTAGAGCGCAGAGAACGCCGATAATGGCAGATACAGCGTCCTCCATGTGGTCTGACCTGTGTGTGGCGGGGTAAGGAGTGTAAATAAATACAACATGCGTTAGGAGAGAGATGTATGTTATCATAAAGTAATACGTGGAAAGTAATTAAAATAACAGTGGAGATGCTGGAATTTATTAGCACCTTAGCACAATGCACTTTATAAGATATGGATTGCACAAATGAGGATTTTTACACAATTGTTGTCCAATGTATGTAAACACATATTTATACCTAATGATCAATGTAATATGTAAATGTATGTAGATTATGCCTATAAAAACACCCTTGTTAATGACACTCACTGCTTGAGAAAGGCTCAGTGTGAGCCGAAACGTCGCACAGAGATGTGGGTTCAATAAAGTCACATTTTTTTCACCTTCAAGAGGAGTTGGAGTGCTGCCTTCATTTGCTTATTTTTGTATATATATATATATATATATATATATATATATATATATATATATATATATACATATACAGGGGTTGGACAAAATAATGGAAACACCTGGAAACATCAACAAAAGTTAGTTTAATATGGTGTAGGTCCACCTTTTGCGGCGATTACAGCCTCAATTCTCCGAGATATGGATTCGTACAAGGTGTGAATTGTTTTCAAAGGAATTTTAGCCCATTCTGCAGTTAAAACACCCTCCAGTTCTTTGAGCGACGATGGCGTTGGAAATCGACGTCTAACTTGAATTTCTAAAATCGACCATAAATGCTCAATAATGTTGAGGTCTGGGGATTGTGAGGGCCAGATGAGATGCTCAACTTCGTTAGAATGTTCCTCATGCCATGCTTTAGCGATTCTAGCTGTATGAATTGGTGCATTATCATCCTGAAAGATGGCGTTCCCCTCCGGGAACAGTGCTTGAACCATTGGATGCACTTGGTCGCCCAAAATGCCTAAATAATCTCAGCTGTTAATTCTTCCATGAAGGGATATCATTGGCCCGACGAATCTCCATGAAATAGCACCCCAGATCATCACAGAACCTCCACCATGTTTTACGGTTGTGAGAAGGCAGTCTGGATGGAATTCTTCTTTCGGCTGTCTCCAAACGTACACTCGGCCGGAGGTCGGAAATAGGGTAAACGATGATTCGTCTGAGAATATCACATGTTTCCACTGCTCGAGGGACCAATTCTGGAGGTTTCTACACCACTCTAAACGCTTGGAAAAATTTGTCATTGAGAGCAGCGGTTTTCTAATTGCAGCTCTTCCGTGGAATCCAGATTTGTGCAGCTCCCGACTATGGCTGCCATCACACTAGCAGTATTTGGTCAGTATTTTACATCAGTATTTGTAAGCCAAAACCAGGAGTGGGTGATAAATGCAGAATTGGTGCACATTTTTCTACTATACTTTTCGTCTAATTGTTCCACTCCTGGTTTTGGCTTACAAATACTGATGTAAAATACTGACCAAATACTGCTAGTGTGACGGCAGCCTAACAGTTTTCTTGGAAACTGGGTTCTGTAGGTGTTCATTGAGCTCGGCAGTGATTTTCAGAGCCGTGGTCTTGCAATCCTCTCTCATAATTCGCTTTAGAGTCAGACGGTCTCTCATTCAACTTTGACTTTTGGCCGGACCTGTGCTTAGCTGCGGATATTTTTCCTTCTCTTGCAAATGCAATCATTACTTTGGAGACAGTACCTCTTGACACGCCATGCATTCGGGCACTTTCTGTTCCACTAGCGCCTGCCATACGAGCACCAACAATTTGGCCTCTGTGAAAATCCGAGAGGGCTGCCATTGGTATCAGTCATCTCATCAATGTTCTTTCAATTATGCAAAACAAACAGTTAATTTACATACACATATCACACAACAAAAATAATCAACTACAAAACATTACCATATGTCACGGTTTGCATGTTTATCACATGTTTGAAGATTATGATGCCAAAACGTTAGCTGTTTCCATTATTTTGTCCAACCCCTTGTGTATATATACAGTACAGACCGAAAGTTTGGACACATCTTCTCATTTAAAGATTTTTCTTTCATGACTATGAAAATTGTACATTCACAATGAAGGCATCAAAACTATGAATTAACACATGTGGAACATGTTTTAACAAAGTCTGAAACAACTGAAATTATGTCTTATATTCTAGGTTCTTCAAAGTAGCCACATTTTGCTTTGATGACTGCTTTACACACTCTTGGCATTCTCTTGATGATATTCAAGAGGTAGTCACCGAGAATGGTCTTCCAACAATCTTGAAGGAGTTCCCAGAGATGCTTAGCACTTTTTGGCCCTTTTGCCTTCACTCTGTGGTCCAGCTCACCCCAAACCATCTCGATTGGGTTCACGTCTGGTGACTGTGGAGGCCAGGTCATCTGGTGTAGCACCCCATCACTCTCCTTGGTCAAATAGCCCTTACACAGCTTGGAGGTGTGTTTGGGGTCATTGTCCTGTTGAAAAATAAATGATGGTCCAACTAAACGCAAACCGGATGGAATAGCATGCCGCTGCAAGATGCTGTGGTAGCCATGCTGGTTCAGTATGCCTTCAATTTTGAATAAATCCCCAACAGTGTCACCAGCAAAGCACCCCCACACCATCACACCTCCTCTTCCATGCTTCACGGTGGGAACCAGGCATGTAGAGTCCATCTGTTCACCTTTTCTGCATCGCACAAAGACGTGGTTGGAACCAAAGATCTCAAATTTGGACTCATCAGACCAAAGCACAGATTTCTACTGGTCTAATTTCCATTCGTTGTGTTCTTTAGCCCAAACAAGTCTCTTCTGCTTGTTGCCTGTCCTTAGCAGTGGTTTCCTAGCAGCTATTTTACTATGAAGGCCTGCTGCACAAACTCTCCTCTTAACAATTGTTGTAGGGATGTGTCTGCTGCTAGAGCTCTTGTGGCATTGACCTGGTCTCTAATCTGAGCTGTTGTTATCCTGCGATTTCTTAAGCTGGTGACTTGGATAAACTTATCCTCCGAAGCAGAGGTGACTCTTGGTCTTCCTTTCCTGGGGCGGTCTTCATGTGAGCCAGTTTCTTTGTAGCGCTTGATTTTTTTTGCCACTGCACTTGGGGACATTTTCAAAGTTTTCCCAATTTTTTGCACTGACTGACCTTCATTTCTTAAAGTAATGATGCCCACTCGTTTTTTCTTTACTTATCTGCTTTTTTCTTGCCATAATATAAATTCTAACAGTCTATTCAGTAGGACTATCAGCTGTGTATCCAACAGACTTTTGCACATCACACTTAATGGCCCAACACCATTTATAAGGCAAGAAATCCCACTTATTAAACCTGACAGGGCACACCTGTGAAGTGAAAACTATTCCTGGTGACTACCTCTTGAATATCATCAAGAGAATGCCAAGAGTGTGCAAAGCAGTCATCAAAGCAAAAGGTGGCTAATTTGAAGAACCTAGAATATAAGACATAATTTCAGTTGTTTCACACTTTTTGTTAAGTATGTAATTCCATATGTGTTAATTCAGAGTTTTGATGCCTTCAGTTTGAATGTACAATTTTCCTAGTCATGAAAATACAGAAAAATGTTTTAAATGAGGTGTCCAAACTTTTGGTCTGTACTGTATATGTGTGTGTGTGTGTTTGGTATCTGCGGTATTTATATTTTATTTAAGTGTAATTTGTAAAAAAAAAAAAAATTTAGTTAGCTATTGTTGCCATATTTCGAGACCCCTAAAATTTCTAACTTTCAGTATATGGGACTGTGTGAGGGCTTATTTCTTGCACCCTGAGTTGACATTTTTACTTATACCATTTGGGGTAGGTACGATGTTTTGATCACCTCTTATTGCATTTTATTTCAATGTAGGGGCAACCTAAAAACATAATTCTGACCACTCTATTTTCTTTCTCGTTATACCCAAGGACTGGAGCACCGGACACCGGACGATTCTCCGGTACCTCAGTGGACCCCAAAGCAGGACATAGAGGGGACCCGCTGGTTTCAACTGAATGTGCGTCCGGTTTCTGAAGATGCAAATTTAGTTGAAATGTATTGCGGTGCAGAAAGTCAGAAACTATTGCACCACAATAGTTAACATAGCCACTGACCTATCAGAGGCCGCGGCTGATGTCAGGTTGCCCGTCGCAAGCAGTGCATGACAATGATCTCGATAGGTGCACTGACATCAACGTCTGGAAGGCTGGTGGACATTTTAACACTACCATGACGTATCTGAACAGAGAGGACGACGCTCGGAGCGCAGGCAGGCAAGAAGAAACTTTTTTCTTTTCCCATTCTCTTCTGAGGATGCGGCATGACATCAGGGAATCAGAGACATGGAGCCAAGACATGGGACCAGGGACTTGGGACCAGGGGCATGAAGCCAGGACATGGCACCAGGGACATGGTGCCAGCACAAGGGACCTGGTGCCAGGAACAGAGAGATGGGGGCCAACTTAAGGGACATGGGGCTAGCACAAGGGACATGGGGCCAAGACCATTGACATGGGGCCGGCAATATGGACTTGGGACCAGCACAAGGGATCTGGGGCCAGGACAAGGGTTCTGAGCCTAGGATCAGAGACATGAGGCCAGGACCAGTGACATAGGAGCCAAGATCAGGGACATGGGTGCATAACCAGGAACATAGAGCTTGCAGAAGGGAGCCCAGCACAAGGGATATAGGAGCCAGCACAAGGGACATAGGTGCCAGGATCAGTGACATGGGGATATTACCAGGGATGTGGGGCAAGAATCCGGGACATAGGGCAAGCATAAGTGACTTGGGGCAAGCACAAGGGACCTGGGGCCAGCACAAGAGACATGGGGCTAGCAAAAGGGACATAGGATCAGGCCCATGGGCCAGGGACATTGGGCCTGCACTAGGGACATAGGGCCAGCACAAGGGATCTGGGGCCATGATTAAGGACATGGGGCCAGCACAAGAGACATGAGGCCAGGACCAGTGAAATGGTCCATAACTAGAACATGGAACATGGAGCCAGCACAAAGGACATGGGGCCAGGGACATAGGGGCCAGCACAAGGGACATAGTTGACAGAACCAGGGACGTGGGGCCAGCATAAAGAACATGGGTTCAGGACCAGGGACCTAGGAGCCAGCGCAAGATAGGGGAACATAAGAGCCCAAGATGGGGGACATTATTAATTAAAGGGAACAGGTTGAGGGACTAAATTACTTTATGGAGGCCAAAATGAGGAACCTACATAGTAACATAGTAACATAGTTAGTAAAGCCGAAAAAAGACATTTGTCCATCCAGTTCAGCCTATATTCCATCATAATAAATCCCCAGATCTACGTCCTTCTACAGAACCTAATAATTGTATGATACAATATTGTTCTGCTCCAGGAAGACATCCAGGCCTCTCTTGAACCCCTCGACTGAGTTCGCCATCACCAACTCCTCAGGCAAGCAATTCCAGATTCTCACTGCCCTAACAGTAAAGAATCCTCTTCTATGTTGGTGGAAAAACCTTCTCTCCTCCAGACGCAAAGAATGCCCCCTTGTGCCCGTCACCTTCCTTGGTATAAACAGATCCTCAGCGAGATATTTGTATTGTCCCCTTATATACTTATACATGGTTATTAGATCGCCCTCAGTCGTCTTTTTTCTAGACTAAATAATCCTAATTTCGCTAATCTATCTGGGTATTGTAGATCTCCCATCCCCTTTAGGCCGGCGTCACACTTGCGAGTTTTACGGACGTAAGAGCGCAGAAACTACGTCCGTAAAACTCGCAAAAAATATGGCACAATTATTCTCTATGCCCCTGCTCCTATCTGCCGTATTTTACTGATCAGTATTATACGGCTTTCTACGGCCGTAGAAAATCGCAGCATGCTGCGTTTGTCACCGTATTGCGCAAATAAAACGCCAATGAAAGTCTATGGAAGCCCCAAAAATACGGATTACACACGGACCAGCAGTGTGACTTGCGAGAAATACGCAGCGCTGTTACAGAGAAAAGCCGGTAATTCAGTGCGGTGTACAGTAAAATCACACTGACAGCTTACAGTAGAATAGGTAGAATAAATATGTACACATAGAATAGGTATATATATACAGTGAGGCAAAAAAGTATTTAGTCAGTCAGCAATAGTGCAAGTTCCACCACTTAAAAAGATGAGAGGCGTCTGTAATTTACATCATAGGTAGACCTCAACTATGGGAGACAAACTGAGAAAAAAAAATCCAGAAAATCACATTGTCTGTTTTTTTAACATTTTATTTCCATATTATGGTGGAAAATAAGTATTTGGTCAGAAACAAAATTTCATCTCAATACTTTGTAATATATCCTTTGTTGGCAATGACAGAGGTCAAACGTTTTCTGTAAGTCTTCACAAGGTTGCCACACACTGTTGTTGGTATGTTGGCCCATTCCTCCATGCAGATCTCCTCTAGAGCAGTGATGTTTTTGGCTTTTCGCTTGGCAACACGGACTTTCAACTCCCTCCAAAGGTTTTCTATAGGGTTGAGATCTGGAGACTGGCTAGGCCACTCCAGGACCTTGAAATGCTTCTTACGAAGCCACTCTTTCGTTGCCCTGGCGGTGTGCTTTGGATCATTGTCATGATGAAAGACCCAGCCACGTTTCATCTTCAATGCCCTTGCTGATGGAAGGAGGTTTGCACTCAAAATCTCACGATACATGGCCCCATTCATTCTTTCATGTACCCGGATCAGTCGTCCTGGCCCCTTTGCAGAGAAACAGCCCCAAAGCATGATGTTTCCACCACCATGCTTTACAGTAGGTATGGTGTTTGATGATGCAACTCAGTATTCTTTTTCCTCCAAACACGACAAGTTGTGTTTCTACCAAACAGTTCCAGTTTGGTTTCATCAGACCATAGGACATTCTCCCAAAACTCCTCTGGATCATCCAAATGCTCTCTAGCAAACATCAGATGGGCCCGGACATGTACTGGCTTAAGCAGTGGGACACATCTGGCACTGCAGGATCTGAGTCCATGGTGGCGTAGTGTGTTACTTATGGTAGGCCTTGTTACATTGGTCCCAGCTCTCTGCAGTTCATTCACTAGGCCCCCCCCGCGTGGTTCTGGGATTTTTGCTCACCGTTCTTGTGATCATTCTGACCCCACGGGGTGGGATTTTGCATGGAGCCCCAGATCGAGGGAGATTATCAGTGGTCTTGTATGTCTTCCATTTTCTAATTATTGCTCCCACTGTTGATTTCTTCACTCCAAGCTGGTTGGCTATGGCAGATTCAGTCTTCCCAGCCTGGTGCAGGGCTACAATTTTGTTTCTGGTGTCCTTTGACAGCTCTTTGGTCTTCACTATAGTGGAGTTTGGAGTCAGACTGTTTGAGGGTGTGCACAGGTGTCTTTTTATACTGATAACAAGTTTAAACAGGTGCCATTACTACAGGTAATGAGTGGAGGAAAGAGGAGACTCTTAAAGAAGAAGTTACAGGTCTGTGAAAGCCAGAAATCTTGATTGTTTGTTTCTGACCAAATACTTATTTTCCACCATAATATGCAAATAAAATGTTAAAAAAACAGACAATGTGATTTTCTGGATTTTTTTTTCTCAGTTTGTCTCCCATAGTTGAGGTCTACCTATGATGTAAATTACAGACGCCTCTCATCTTTTTAAGTGGTGGAACTTGCACTATTGCTGACTGACTAAATACTTTTTTGCCCCACTGTATATATATATATATATATATATATGTCAGTGAGACACATATATGTATATATATTCTTACTTCATACAGCCGCGATATAGCAAAAAGCCGGTAATTCAATTACCGGCTTTTGCTTTCTCCTTCCTCAAACCCGACATGATATGAGACATGGTTTAGATACAGTAAACCATCTCATATCACCATTTTTTTTGCATAATCCACACTACTAATGTTAGTAGTGTGTATCTGCAAAATTTGGCCGTTCTAGCTCTTAAAATAAAGGGTTAAATGGCGGAAAAAATTGGCGTGGGCTCCCGCGCAATTTTCTCCGCCAGAATAGTAAAGCCAGTGACTGAGGGCAGATATTAATAGCCAGGAGAGGGTCCACGGTTATTGGCCCCCCCCCTGGCTAAAAACACCTGCCCCCAGCCACCCCAGAAAAGGCACATCTGGAAGATGCGCCTATTCTGGCACTTGGCCACTCTCTTCCCATTCACGTGTAGCGGTGGGATATGGGGTAATGAAGGGTTAATGCCACCTTGCTATTGTAAGGTGACATTAAGCCTAATTAATAATGGAGAGGCGTCAATTATGACACCTATCCATTATTAATCCAATTGAATGAAAGGGTTAAAAAAAAACACACACATTATTAAAAATTATTTTAATGAAATAAAAACAAAGGTTGTTGTAATATTTTATTTAATGCCCAATCCAATCACTGAAGACCCTCGTTCTGTAAAAGAAAAAAACATAATAAACCAACAATATACTTACCTTCTGCAGATCTGTAAAGTCCAACGATGTAAATCCTTCTGAAGGGGTTAAAACATTTTGCAGCAAGGAGTTCCGCTAATGCAGGCTGCTCCTTGCTGCAAAACCCCGGGGAATGAAGCTAAATATAGGTCAATGATCTATATTTAGCTTCATTTGCGGTGAGGCGCCCTCTGCTGGCTGTTCATAGATCGTGGGAACTTACCTAGAAAGCTCCCTGGCTTTCTAGGAAAGTTCCCACGATCTATGAACAGCCAGCAGAGGGCGCCTCACCGCAAATGAAGCTAAATATAGGTCAATAACCCACTTTACCTTCATTCATTTATTTTAAGAGCTAGAACGGCCAAATTTTGCAGATACACACTACTAACAGTAGTGTGGATTATGCAAAAAAAATGGTGATATGAGATGGTTTACTGTATGTAAACCAGGTCTCATATCATGTCGGGTTTAGGAAGGAGAAAGCAAAAGCCGGTAATTGAATTACCGGCTTTTTGCTATCTCGCGCTGTATGAAGGAATAATATATATATATATATATATATATATATATATCTATATATGTGTCTCTAGCGTATTATGGCCGTAATATACGGACCGTATTTGCATACGCTGAGTGTGACGCCGGCCTTATTAATTTTGTTGCCCTCCTTTGTACTCTCTCTAGTTCCATTATATCCTTCCTGAGCACCGGTGCCAAAAACTGGACACAGTACTCCATGTGCGGTCTAACTAGGGATTTGTACAGAGGCAGTATAATGCTCTCATCATGTGTATCCAGACCTCTTTTAATGGATTAAACCTACATTATTAGCTTATGGTGGCAAGTAGATGGACATAATTACTGTAGGGGCCAACTAGGGAGCATTACTGCTGTAAAATAATGTGCTTTTTAGAATACTGTTTTCCATGGGGGGAACACAAGGGAGGTCTTGTTACTGTGCAGGGCAGCACTATGTCCATTTTTTTTCTTCATCTGGCATAATGTATAAGTCGGGGAATATGCTCTACAAGTGATCAGCTATTGATAACTGTGTTATTTTCTGCAGAGATGAGTCCTGACAGGAAAAAGTGATGGCGGTCTGTGCCAGATGAAGAAGTAAAGCGAAGATAAAGGGCTTTAAATAGAGATGTCATTTTAAAGTCAGTGTGTTACACATATACTATATACAGAACTCCTGTGTATAATGTCACTGATGATCACTGTATTACTTATACACTATTTGCAGAGCTCCTGTGTATAATGTCATTGGTGAGCCACTGTATTACCTGTACAGTTACACTATACACTGTATACTAAATACAGAGCTCCTATGCATAATGCAACCGGTGGTAATAACAGTGTTGTTAGTATTGTTGTTTTTATAAATGAGCAGTATTGTAATATTCAGTCACTATGTCCTAATATGTGGTCCGGTCATGGTATGACTGTATTTACCACTGTATGTGCTATTATTCGGTCACTATGTGGCCGGGTCACGGTGTGGCAGTATTTAACCTTTGTATGTGGTATTATTTGGTCACTATATGCTGGTAATATGTGGTATGGTCATGTGTGGTGGTAATATGTAGTCCAGTTATAGTGTGCCAATATTTGTCAGTGTATGTGGTATTATTCGGTCACGATGTGGTATTATGTAGTCTAGTCAAGGTGTAGTGGTATTTCTCCCTTGTATGTGGAATCATTTAGTTACTAAATGCTGGTAATATTTGGTCTGGTCATGGTGTGGCGATATTTCTACCTTGTACAGTATGTAGTATTATTTGGTCACTATGTGGTGGTAATATGTGGTTTGGTCACAGTGTGGCAGTATTTCTCCCTTGTTGTGATATTATTGGTCTTAGAATAGTGGATTGTGTTGTGTATGGCGGTCAATTGTTCTCTCTGATATTAATTAAGAGAATATTCTTTATTTCTATTAGTGATTAAATACTATGAATAAGATGCACTTAAAGGGGTTCTCTAGTGAAAACAAGTAATCACCACTCCACACCTATGCCGTGTGTTTGAACCAAAGAAGCCCTTTAATGCAAAATACTGTAATAGTAAAATCCCAGTTATGGTGGTGCACAGTATTATTATTTATGTAGCACCATTAATTCCATGGTGCTGTACATGAGAAAGGGGTTACATACAGAGTTATAGATATCGTTTACAGTAAAAAAAAAAGTACAATGACAGACTCGTACAGTGGGGAGAGGACCCTCTTCTTGTGGACTTACATTCTATGGGATAATGGGGAAGAGACAGAAGGTCGAGGGTGCGGCAACTCTGGTGGCAGTGAGGCGGCAGCTCGGGTGGGGGTGAGGCGGCAGCTCGGGTGGTGGTGAGGCAGCAAAATGGTTATTGCAGGCTGTAGACTTTCCTGAAAAGATGGGTTTTCAGGTTCCGTCTGAAGATTCCGAGAGTGGTGGATAATCGGACATGGTGAGGCAGGGAATTCCAGAGATGATGGGGGATATTCGGGAGAAATCTTGGAGGCTGTTGTGTGAGGAACGAATAAGTGTGGAGGAGAGTAGGAGGTCTTGAGAGGATCTAAGATTACGGGAGGGAAGATATTGGGAGATTAGTTCAGAGATATAGGGAGGGGACAGGTTGTGGTTGGCTTTGTAGATCAGTGTTAAGGTACCGTCACACTAAGCGACGCTGCAGCGATACCGACAACGATCCGGATCGCTGCAGCGTCGCTGTTTGGTCGCTGGAGAGCTGTCACACAGACAGCTCTCCAGCGACCAACGATGCCGGTAACCAGGGTAAACATCGGGTTACTAAGTGCAGTAACCCAATGTTTACCCTGGTTACCATCGTTAAAGTAAAAAAAAACAACCACTACATACTTACCTACCGCTGTCTGTCCCCGGCGCTGTGCTTCTCTGCTCTGGCTGTGAGCGCCGGGCAGCCGGAAAGCAGAGCGGTGACGTCACCGCTCTGCTTTCCGGCCGCTGTGCTCACAGTCAGTACAGGAGGAGTGCAGAGAAGCAGAGCGCCGGGGACAGACAGCGGTAGGTAAGTATGTAGTGGTTGTTTTTTTTACTTTAACGATGGTAACCAGGGTAAACATCGGGTTACTAAGCGCGGCCCTGCACTTAGTAACCCGATGTTTACCCTGGTTACCAGCGAAGACATCGCTGAATCGGCGTCACACACGCCGATTCAGCGATGTCAGCGGGAGATCCAGCGACGAAACAAAGTTCTGGACTTTCTTCCCCGACCAGCGACATTACAGCAGGGGCCTGATCGCTGCTGCCTGTCACACTGGATGATATCGCTAGCCAGGACGCTGCAACGTCACGGATCGCTAGCGATATCGTCCAGTGTGACGGTACCTTTAGTAGTTTGAACTGGATTTGTTGGGGAATTTGGAGCCAGTGGAGGGATTTGCAGAGTGGAGAAGCAGGGGAGTAGCAAGGAGAGAGGTGTATTAGCCGGGCAGACTGAGTTGAGAACAGACTGGAGTGGTGCAAGAGAGTTAGCGGGGAGGCCACAGAGGAGGGTGTTGCAGTAATCGAGGCGGGAGATGATGAGGGCATTCACAAGAGTTTTAGTAGATTGTGGGCTGAGGAAGGGATGGATTCTGGCAATATTTTTGAGTTGGAAGCGACAGGAGGTGGCAAGAGTTTGGATGTGCGGTTTGAAGAACAGGGCAGAGTCATAAGTTACCCTGAGACAGCGGATTTCAGGTGCGGGAAAGAGTGTGATGCCCTCTGCCATAATAGATAGATCAGGTAGGGGGGATAGGAGGAAAGATGATGAGTTCGGTTTTATCTACATTGAGTTTTTGGAAGCGAGACTTGAAGAAGGAGGATATGGCTGATAGACATTCCAGGATTCTGGACAGCAGACAGGTGACATCTGGGCCAGGGAGGTAGATCTGAGTGTTGTCCCCATACAGGTGGTACTGGAAGCCATTGGACTTTGAGTTGTCCTAGGCCAAGGGTATAGATGGAAAAAAGTAGGGACCCTAGGATAGAGCCAACAGAGAGAGGGCAGGATGAGGAGGTAGTTTGGGAGTGGGAAACACTAAATGTGTGGTTGGAAAGGTATGAGGCAATCCAAGACAGGGCAAGGTCTTTGATGCTAAAGGATGAAAGAATCTGTTGCAGTAGGCAGTGGTCGACTGTGTCGAAGGCAGAGGACAGATCGAGAAGGAGGAGGATGGAGAACTGTCTTGTTAACTTTGGCTGTGAGTAAGTCATTAGTAATTTTGGTCAGGGCAGTTTTGGTGGAGTGGTGGGGGCAGAAGCCAGATTGGAGGTTGTCAAAGAGAGAATTTGATAAAAGTTGTGTGGAAAGTTGAGCACGGTCATGCAGCTCAAGGAGTTTTGAAGCAAATGGGAGCAGTGATACGGGGTGATAGCTGGGCATAGCAGTTGGGTCAAGGTTAGCTTTTTTGACGATGGATGCAATGGTGGCATGGTTGAAGGCAGAGGGGAAGGTACTAGAAGATAGCGATAGGTTGAAGAGATGGGTTAGGGCTGGAATGAGCATGTTAGAGAGGTTGGGGAGCAGGTGGGAAGGGATGGGGTCAAGTGCACAGTTGGTGAGGTGTGATTTGGAAAGGAGGTGAGTTAGCTCTCCTTCAGTGATGTTGGAGAGGGATGTTATTAGGGAAGGGCAGAGGTCTGTTATATGGAGTGGTTGGGGTGGTGGAACAGTAAAGGTTTGCCTTCTTTGGTCGATCATATTTTTGAAGTAGGTGGCAAAGTCCTCGGAAGAGATGTGGGAAGTTGGAGGTGGCAGTGGTGGGCGGAGGAGAGAGTCGAATGTGCTGAACAGTTGTTTTGGGTTGTAGGATAATGAAGATAAAAGTTTTGCGAAATAGGTCTGTTTAGCAGAGGTGAAGGCTAATTATAAGGCAAGTGTAGCTTGTTTGAAAGCAGTGAAGTCGTCTGGCAGGCGTGTTTTCTTCCAATCCGCTCCGCGACCCTGGATGCTTGTCAAAGTTTTTTTGTGAGATTGTTATGCCAGGGTTGCCTATTGATTTGTCGCACTTTGCCATGCATGAGAGGGGCGACTGAGTCTATAGCTGATGTGAGGGTGGCATTATAGAAAGCGGTGGAGTGAAGATATGGAGGACAGGGGTAGAAGAGAGACTGAGAGTCTGTGAATATCTAGGTGTTCGAGGTTTCTGCGAGGCTGTGGTAGTGGCTGGACATGGAGGGCGGGTGAGGAGGACAAGAATGAGAAGGTGAGTAGATCGTGGTCAGATATGGGGAAGGGAGAGGTTGTGAGATTGGATAAGGAACAGAAGCGGGTGAAGATGAGGTCTAGTGTATGTCCGTTCATCAGGTGAAATGATCTTTGGAGCAGTAGATCAGATGCAGTGCATCGTCCTGTGAAAACTGTTCCTGCTGCTGAGAAACATGGCAGCCTATGTGTACTGAGCGATCTTGTAAACAGGCATTTGAATGAGTGGTTATATTGTGTCTTCGGGTCATCCATGTAAATAGACCCTTACATTTACAGGGTTAATTACACAAACATCTTTGGTTCTTAGTTTTTTCCACACACAATTCCCATTCTGTTCTCCACTCTTACAGTACCATATACTGCTTCCCCAAGTACTGTGCCTGAGTCAACCCCAGTTTGCCATATTACTGTAAAAATGGGGAAAAAGACCGCTCAGCGTATCATGTAGTCCAGCATGCAACGTTCTGACCAGCGTGACAGTGATAAAACAAAGGTGGAGAGCCCAGCTTCTGGTTGAATAATATAAAATCATTTATCTTTTATTCTAAAATTTTATTACAAATATTAAAATCCTATGTGGATAAAGTAGGGAGCAGGAGAGCACATGGCAATGCGTTTTCAACACAAGACGGCGATCTTCCTCAAAGCCTGATGGGAAAAGTTTCCCATCAATCCTAGAGACAAGTTTGTGCAACTCCAAATATTACATGATTGTTATCCTATTGTTGTCGCACACACTTGCTTATAGGATCGATGGGAAACGTTTCCCATCAGACTTTGATGAAGTACGCCATCTTGCGTTGGAAACGCGTCGCCACGTGCTCTCCTGCTCCTTACTTTATCAGCATGGAATATTAATATTTTGAATAAAAGAGGGTTCTATATTATTCAACCAGAAGCTGGACTCCCCACCTTTGTCTACATTACTGTCAGCCCGGGTCTAATAAAGTGTCTCAAAATGCTGCATTTCTGAAATAATGGTGTTGTAACCATGTGTTTTTTTTAAGTGACTCACATAGTAATATCCTCCACCTGGATATGTAAGCATCTTTATGCCCTACGCAATGAATATTTACTACTATTTATTCAGTAATAGCACATCCTTAATGCCCAAAGACAGTGGTAGTGCCCTCATTATGTACCCAGACAGTGCTGATGTTCGATTTTTTTATTTTCACATAATGCTGATGTCCCTCCTTGTTTTCCATAGAACTACAATCCTACTTTGTGCCGCCACAATATGATGATATCCACAACAGCTTTAATGCTTTCCTTTTGTCACTTTACCATATTTGTCCCTCTTGGTATCTCTACACTGTGCTTCTAATGTCCCCCTTTGTGCCCTCACACAATACTGATGTCCCCCTTTCTACCCCCAAAGTGGTTACCTCTTATCAAGTACCCTTACAATACTGTGCTCCCACCTTAATTATCACCATTTGTGTCCCATGAAGTAAATACAACCGCTGCTCACCTGAACTATAACACAAGACAAGCACCTAAGGCCTTTTTATGCTTGCACTGTTAGTTCCCAGACACATCGGAACCTAATATCCATAATGTGAGCCTACCAAATGTAAATGTAGGGCACAGATGGCCCTTCTTACGATAGCCCCGCCAATAATGTGCCAGGGCACCACACGGTCTCTGATGATACCACTGGTTAGGATATCATTTGTTTCATTAGGTCTGGGATCTAGTTTTCAGGCCCGTTCGCTGTGTTTTGCTTTTATGCATGTTATATTTATTTCCTGTCTTTTAACCCCTTAGTATAAACATAAGGATGAATGACCTCGGGGAGATCAAAACATCCAACACCGCGGAGACACCATCACGTGTTTCTCAACGCAGTGATCTAGAACACTGCCCCATCCCTTATGGGAAATATGCAAATGCATGTAGAAAAGCCGCGGTGGTTTTCCTTTTTGGATGCTGCCCTTCCCGTGGTTGTTCCTTCCCAGTGAAAGACCTGGCTATTTATTGCTTTCGTTGAGAAACACGTGACGGTGTCTCCGCGGCTTTTCTACATGCATTTGCATATTTCCCATAAGGGATGGGGGCAGTGTTCTGGATCACTGCGTTGAGAAACACGTGATGGTGTCTCCGCGGCTTTTCTACATGCATTTTAACCCCTTAGTGACAGAGCCAATTTGGTACTTAATGACCAAGCCAATTTTTACAATTCTGACCACTGTCACTTTATGAGGTTATAACTCTGGAACGCTTTAACAGATCCCGCTGATTCATAGATTCTTTTTTCGTGACATATTGTACTTCATGTTAGTGGTAACATTTCTTCGATGTTACTTGCGATTATTTATGAAAAAAAACGGAAATATGGCGACAATTTTTAAAATTTTGCAATTTTCAAACTTTGTATTTTTATGCCCTTAAATCAGAAAGATATGTCACAAAAAATAGTTAATAAATAACATTTGCCACATGTCTACTTTACATCAGCACAATTTTGGAAAGAAATTTTTTTTTTGTTAGGGAGTTACAAGGGTTAAAAGTTGACCAGCAATTTTTCATTTTTACAACACCATTTTTTTTTTTAGGGACCACATCACATTTGAAGTCATTTTGAGGGGTCTATATGATAGAAAATAACCAAGTGTGACACCATTCTAAAAACTGCACCCCTCAAGGTGCTCAAAACCACATTCAAGAAGTTTATTAACCTTTTACGTGTTTCACAGGAACTGAAACAATGTGGAAGGAAAAAATGAACATTTAACTTTTATTTGCAAACATTTTACTTCAGAACCATTTTTTTAATTTTCACAAGTGTAAATACAGACATTTAACCAAACATTTTGTTGTGCAATTTCTCCTGAATACGCTGATACCCCATATGTGGGGGTAAACCACTGTTTGGGCGCACGGCAGAGCTTGGAAGAGAAGGAGCACAAAAATGATATTTTCACCCACAAATTCTTATTTTCACAAGGGTATCAAGATACATTGGACCACAAAAGTTGTTGTGAAATTTTTCCTGAGTACGTCGATACACCATGTGTGGGGGTAAACCACTGTTTGGGCACACCGCAGAGCTTGGAAGAGAAAGAGTGCCGTTTTACTTTTTCAATGTAGAATTGGCTGGAATTGAGATCGGACGCCATGTCGCGTTTGGAGAGCCCCTGATGTGCTTAAACAGCGGAAACCCCCCACAAGTGACACCATTTTGGAAACTAGACCCCTTAAGGAACTTATCTAGATGTGTGGTGAGCACTTTAAACCCCCAGGTGCTTCACGGAAGTTTATAACGTAGAGCCGTGAAAATAAAAAAAAACACATTTTTCTACAAAAATGATCTTTTTGCCCCCAAATTTTTATTTTCACAAGGGTAACAGGATAAATTATACCACAAACGTTGTTGTGAAATTTCTCCTGAGTACGTCGATACCCCATATGTGGGGGTAAACCACTGTTTGAGCGCACCGCAGAGCTTGGAAGAGAAGGAGTGCCATTTTAATTTCTCAATGTAGAATTGGCTGGAATTTAGATCTGACGCCATCGTGTTTGCAGAGCCCCTGATGTGCCTAAACAGTAGAAACCCCCCTCAAGTAACCCCATTTTGGAAACTAGACCCCTTAAGGAACTTATCTAGATGTGTAGTGAGCACTTTAAACCCCCAAGTGCTTCACAGAAATTTATAAAGTAGAGCCGTGAAAATAAAAAATCCTTTTTTTTCCTCAAAAATAATTTTTTAGCCTGCAATTTTTTATTTTCTGAAGGGTAACAGGAGACATTGGACCCCAAAATCTGTTGACCAGTTTGTCCTGAGTATGCTGATACCCCATATGTGGGGGGGGGGGGCACTGTTTGGGCACCCATCGGGGCTCAGAAGGGAAGGAGCGCCGCTTGGAATGCAGACTTTGATGGGATGGTCTGCGGTCGTCCTGTTGCATTTGCAGAGCTCCTGATGTACCTAAACATTAGAAGCCCCCCACAAGTGACCCCATTTTGGAAACTAGACCCCCCAAAGAACATATCTAGATGTGTGGTGAGCACTATGAACCCCCAACTGCTTCACAGAGGTTTATAATGTAAAGCCATGAAAATAAAAAAATCATATTTTTTCCACAAAAATGATCTTTTCACCCCCAAATTTTTACTTTCACAACGGTAACAGGAGAAATTGGACCCCAAAATGTATTGTACAATTTATGCTGAGTAGGCTGATACCCCATATGTGGGGGAGGGGACCACTGTTTGGGTGCATGACAGAGCTCGGAAGGGAAGGAGCGCCGTTTTGGAATGCAGACTTTGATAGAATGGTCTGTGGGCGTTATGTTGCGTTTGCAGAGCCCCTGATGTACCTAAACAGTAGAAACTCCCCACAAGTGACCACATTTTGGAAACTAGAGCCCCCAAGGAACTTATCTAGATGTGTGGTGAGAATTTTGAATGCCCAAGTGCTTCACAGACGTTTATAATGCAGAGTCGTGAAAATTAAAAAAAATTTTTTTTCCACAAAAAAGATTTTTTAGCCCCTTTTTCACAAGGGTAACAAGAGAAATTGTACCCCAAAGGTTGTTGTCCAATTTGTCCTGAGTATGCTGGTAACCCATGTGTGGAGGGGACCACTGTTTGGGCGCACGGCAGAGCTCGGAAGGGAAGGAGCGCTGTTTTGGAATGCAGACTTTGAGAGAATTGTCTGCGGGCGTTATGTTGCGTTTGCAGAACCCCTGATGTACCTGAACAGTAGAAACCCCCCACAAGTGACCCCATTTTGGAAACTAGACCCCCCAAGTAACTTATCTAGATGTGTGTTGAGAACTTTGAATGCCCAAGTGCTTCACAGAAGTTTATAATGCAAAGTTGTGAAAATAAAAAATATTTTTTTTTCCACAAAAAAGATTTTTTAGCCCCCAAGTTTTTATTTTCACAAGGGTAACAGGAGAAATTGGACCCCGAAAGTTGTTGTCCAATTTATCCCGAGTACGCTGATGCCCCATATGTGGGGGTAAACCACTGTTTGGGCGCACGCCAGAGCTCAGAAGGGAGGGAGCACCATTTGACTTTTTGAGCGCAAAATTGGCTGTTCATTTGCCCCCAATTCTAACCCTAACTTTAATCCCAACCCGATCCATAATCCTAATCACAACCCTAACGATAATCACAACCCTAACCCCAAAACAACCCTAATCTCAACCCTAACCATAACCCTAATCAAAACCCTAAATCCAATACACCCCTAATCCTAATCTCAACCCTAACCTCAAACCTAACCCTAATACCAATACACCCCTAACCCTAATCCCAACCCTAACCTTAACCCTAATCCCAAACCTAACCCTAATCCCAAGCGTAACCCTAATGCCAACCCTAACCCTAATACCAACCCTAATCCAAACCCTAACCCTTGCGTCGTGTGGCATCCGTCGCAATCTGTCATTTTGGACAAAAAACGGATCCTGCAAATGTGCCTGCAGGATGCTTTTTTTTGCCCATAGACTTGTATTGCCAACAGATCGCGACGGATGGCCACACGTCGCGTCCGTCGTGCACTGGATCCTTTGTGTTTTGGCGGACCGTCGTGACAGAAAAAGTTCAATGTAACGTTTTTTTGTATGTCGTGTCCACCATTTCCGACTGCGCATGCGTGGCCGTAACTCCGCTCCCTTCTCCCAGGACATCGACTGGGCAGCGGATGCATTGAAAAACTGCATCCGCTGCCCACGTTGTACACAATTTTCACAACGTGCGTCGGTACGTCGGGCCGATGCATCGCGATGGCCCGTACCGATGCAAGTGTGAAAGAAGCCTATCCCTAGCCCTAACCCTAAATTTAGCCCCAACCCTAACCCTAAATTTAGCCCCAACCCTAACCCTAAATTTCGCTCAACCCTAACCCTAAATTTAGCCCCAACCCTAACCCTAACCATAACCCTAAATTTAGTCCCAACCCTAACCCTAAATTTAGCCCTAACTCCTCTAGCTGCCGGCCGGCAGATCATGGCGGGCGCACTGCGCATGCGCCCACCATTTGCTTACCAGATGAAGAAGCCGGCGGGCAGGAGGGGACGCAGGAGGACCCAGGGACACCGGTAAGTATAACAGGGTCCCCAAATCCCCCTATTTCTCTGTCCTCTGATGTGCGATCATATCAGAGGACAGAGAATGACACATAGCTTTTTTTTTGTGGCCGCCGGTAAACAGTTAATTACCGGCGATCGCAAAACAGGGGTTGGTAAAAACCGACCCCGATCATGTTCTTTGGGGTCTCCGAGACCCCAAAAATCTTCTGGGTGCCGGCCGGCGCATTTTTTGGCCGGAACATGATCGGGAGCCACGAGGAGCACCGGGGGAGACAGGTGAATATCAGGGGGCTATCAGGGACCCCATTTCTCTGTCCTCTGACATGCAATCACATCGGAGGACAGAAATTAAATGGGAAATCGCGTTTATGTTTTTTTTTTGCAACCGCCGGTAAATGGCTAATTACCGGCGATCGCAACCCAGGGGTCGGTAAAAAACCCCTGAATCATGTTCTCTGGGGTCTCGGCTACCCCCGGCAACCGAGACCCCAGAGAAAATCCAACTCTGGGGGGCGCTATTCACTTTTTCCACAAAAGTTCCCTTAACTGCCGCCGTTAAAAGACGTATCGGCGGTCGTTAAGGGGTTAATTTGACATATTTACTAACATCCTTAAATTACTTTCCCCCTCATGTCTGTCCATAAAACTGTTCAAACTTCATTTTGTGGTTAGATGTCTGGAAACTAACATTTTGTTTAACCCCTTAATGACTGCCAATACGTCTTTTAACTGACATGAGATATAAGGGAATAGCCTCCCCATACAGGTGACAATCCAGCAGCTGTCGGCTGTACACTAAATCTGACAACTTGCTGCATCAGCCACGAACAGCGTTAGCACTGTCCATATCTGTTGGACATACAGTATCTGTCCCTTAGATGCTGCTGTCAAAAGTGACTACATCATATAAATGGTTAACAGAGTGTGGGGGCTTCCTATTTATCTCAATTGGTGCCCTCAGATCATGATTTTGTGGTCCTGATGTTTGCCATGGCAATTCACAACCAAATAGCGGCCTTAGAGTCTGACTGCTGTAGTAATCTGTTCAGAAGTTAGCGGCATTTAGGTGGTAAAAATACACTTTTTCAGGAATTAATGTAAAGTGGCATGACAGAAATGAAAATCACCTGAAGGGTTAATAAACTACCTGACAGCAGTTTTCAATATGTCAAGGGGTGCTGTTTTTAAAATGGTATCACTTTTGGGGGTTTCCAATATATAGGTCCCCTAAAGTCACTTCAAACCTGAATAGGTCCTTCAAAAAAATAAGTTTTCTAAATTTCCTTGAAAAAAATAAAAATCACTGCTACATTTTTAAACCTCCTAAAATACTAACAAAATAACATTATACAAATGGTGTTGATGTAAAACAGACGTGTGGGAAATGTTATTTAGTAATGTTTTTCTGTGGTATGACTATCTGGATTCAGGGGTGAACCTAGCCTCTCTGCTGCCTGAGGCGAACGGAAAAATGGCGCCCCCCCCCCCTCACACACACACACACACACACACACACAGTCCCTGCTGGAGGAGGGGCAGGCACTTGACCCCGGAGTTTTATAAAAAAAAAAACAAAAAAAAAAAAACCTAGCAGTGCAAATCCAGTTACCGTATATACTCGAGTATAAGCCGACCCGAGTAGTATAAGCCGACCCCTCTAATTTTGCCACAAAAAACTGGGAAAACTTAATGACTCAAGTATAAGCCTAGGGTGGAAAATGCAGCAGCTACCGGTAAATATCAAAAGTAAAAATAGATACCAATAAAAGTAAAATTAATTGAGACATCAGTAGGTTAAGTGTTTTTGAATGTCCATATTGAATCAGGAGCCCCATATAATGCTCCATAAAGTTTGATGGGCCCCATTAGATGCTCCATATTAAAATATGCCCCATATAATCCTGCATAAAGGGTAATAAGGGCCCCATAAGATGCTCCATAGAGATATTTGCCCTATATAGTGCTGCACAAGGTTATGGCCCCATAAGATGCTCCGCACAGCCACTTGCCCCATATAATGCTGCACAAGTGTTATGGCCCCATAAGATGCTCCGTACAGTCACTGCCCCATATAATGCTGCACAAGTGTTATGGCCCCATAAGATGCTCCGTACAGCCACTTGCCCCTTATAGTGCTGCACAAGAGTTATGGCCCCATAAGATGCTCCGTACAGCCACTTGCCCCTTATAGTGCTGCACAAGAGTTATGGCCCCATAAGATGCTCCGTACAGCCACTTGCCCCATATAGTGCTGCACAAGAGTTATGGCCCCATAAGATGCTCCACACATCCACTTGCCCCTTATTGTGCTGCAGAAGTGTTATGGCCCCATACAGATGCTCCGCACAGCCACTTGCCCCTTTTAGTGCTGCACAAGTGTTATGGCCCCATGAAATGCTCCATACAGTCACTTGCCCCTTATAGTGCTGCACAAGTGTTATGGCCCCATAAGATGCTCCGTACAGCCACTTGCCCCTTATAGTGCTGCACAAGTGTTATGGCCCCATAAGATGCTCGGCACAGCCACTTGCCCCTTATAATGCTGTACAAGTGTTATGGCCCCATAAGATGCTCCATGCAGTCACTGCCCCATATAGTGCTGCACAAGTGTTATGGCCCCATAAGATGCTCTGTACAGTCACTTGCCCCCATATGCTTTTGCTGCGATAAAAAAAATAAATCACATACTCACCTCTCTTCGCTCAGGACCCCGGCACTGTCAATATTTATCTGCTCCTCGTGCGGCTCCGTCTTCAGCACTGACGTTCAGCAGAGGGCGCACACTGACTACGTCACCGCGCCCTCTGACCTGAGCATCACTGCCAGAGGACGCTGAAGACGGAGCCGCACCGGAACGAGGAGAGGTAAATATCGCACAGCGCTCCCCTTCCCGTATACTCACCTACTGCTGGCGCTGCATCCCTGTTTCTTCCACCACTGCATCTTCTTCCTGTATTGAACGGTCACAGTTACCGCTCATTACAGAAATGAATATGCGGCTCCACCCCTATGGGAGGTGGAGCCGCATATTCATTTCTGTAATGAGCGGTGCTATGTGACCGCTCAGTGCAGGAAGAATCTGCAGCACTGGAAGAAGCAGGGACATCCAGGGACCGCACCGGGAGAAGGTGAGTATAATACTACAGAATCTGCCGCCCCCTCTCTTCTGCCGCCTGAGCTAAAGAGCTCAAATCGCCTCATGGTAGCAGCGTCACTGTCTGGATTAAATGTATAATCATTCAAAGTTTGAAAATTGCTAATTTTTTTTACATTTTTGTCAAATTTTGGGTATTTTTTTTTTTTTTATAAATAAACACAAAACATATTGACCTAAATTTACTATTATCATAAATTATAATGTGCCACGAAAAAAAAATCTCAAAATCACTGGGATTTGTTGAAGCGTTCCAGAGTTACCACATAAAGTGACACTGGTCAGATTTAAAAAATTTGGCTCTGTCACTAAGGGGTTAACATTTTCGTCAAGTTCTATCATTCCAGTGTAAACTTGTCTATTTATCATATCAGGGACTGCCAATAGTTTTAGGTTCAGTTTTTTTCAGTATTTCCAGATATTCAGATTGGTAGTCATAATAGAACAGCTTTTATTTGAACTGGCATCTTAAAGATTATTTTATATTTCAGAGTTTTGTGCCCACAAGTATTTTTAAAATCAATATCTAATATTTATATTTTATAGAATTTTGTACAATATGTTATGAGCTCTTACAGTTGTGTAGATTACAGGGGGTAGTATAACCTTGAAGTAAATCTTCACCTTTAATCATCATGATTTTTTAAAGGCATATTTCTATGGCATGAAGCCAGTGGCACCCAAAAGAAATCTATAAGAAATAAATTTTATCCCCACAGCCGTCAGAAACATGGCCGGACTGCATTATAACACTATTTATCCGCAGATTAACCTCATAATCTGAGGTGACCGCCTCCCTTTAAAATCCAAAATGATACCTTTAGCCACCACTAGAGGACACATGGGAGCTTACTGCTTAGCTTTCTGGCTATGTTCACTTACACTCATTGCAAATCTGGCCAAAACAATGAAGTGCACAGAAAAAAGCTGTGACCTGACCTGAGAGATCATCACAGGGAAATCCACTGCTAGCATATTCCTTACACGAAGCATCTGATCACAAAGCTGCTGTATTAATAGAAATGCCTTTATTATGATGTACAGCATAAGGGGTGACACTTTTTGCAAGGATACTTCACTTTAATTAGAAGCATATACTAACAAGAAATACAGTAAAATGGGAAATAATACACTTGAAGTAGCCAAGATGTCCTATGGATTTTGCGTTATGTATGCTTTTGGGGATGATTGGTGACGACAACCCAAATAGCTGCCATTAAGGGGACCCTGTTAGGCCATTCATGCTGTCCAAACAATGAGCTGCATAAATCGCAGCCTTGGTGAAACCAGGTATATTATTTTCACTGGCGGACACAGACAGAAAAGGGCCCCGATGCAAGAACAATATACGGGCCCTTTCCATCCAGACCAAGAGCTCCTAAAAATGCAAAATTACACCTGCTTTGAAGGTAGAAATGGCCCCCTTACCTCTTGGGCCCCTGTGCAGCTGCACAGGTTGCACCAATGAGGCTGGAGTCACACTCAGCGTAAGACAATACGGTCCGTATATTACGGCCGTAATGCGCTGAAAAGTCCCCAAAAAAGTGGTCCGTAGCTCCTCCGTAGGCAGGGTGTGTCAGCGTATTTTGCGCATGGCATCCTCCGTATGTAATCCGTATGGCATCCGTACTGCGTGTTTTTCTTGCAGGCTTGCAAAACCAACACACGGCTATACAAGGGATCCATGTGTTAAAAAAAAAAAATTATATATATATACTGTCTATATATATATATATATATATATATATATATATATATATATATATATATATATATATATATATATATATATATATGTGTGTGTCATTAGACACATATATGTATATATATTAATACTTCATACAGCGCTATATAGCTTTAAAGCCGGTAATTCAATTACCAGCTTTTGCTATCTCCTTCCTAAACCCGACATGATTTGTGACATGGTTTACATACAGTAAACCATGTCATATAACCTTTTTTTTTTCCATATTCCACACTACTAATGTTAGTAGTGTGTATATGCAAAATTTGGCCGTTCTATCTACTAAATTAAAGGGTTAAATGGCGGAAAAAATTGGCGTGGGCTCCCGTGCTATTTTCTCCACCAGAGTAGTAAAGCCAGTGACTGAGGGCAGATATTAATAGCCTGGAGAGGGTCCACGGTTATTGGCCCCCGCCTGGCTAAAAACACCTGCCCCCAGCCACCCCAGAAAAGGCACATCTGGAAGATGCGCCTATTCTGGCACTTGGCCACTCTCTTCCCATTCCCGTGTAGCGGTGGGATATGGGGTAATTGTTGTGAATTCTGTGGCAGAGCTCACTCCTGTGGTCACAAGTGGTACTTCGGCTGATTCTCTCTGGGAGCTTCCGTTTGTGGAGGAAACTGGTACTGCTGCTTCTGAGTTTCCTCCCTCAGGTGATCTGGTGAGGTCGTTAGGTGCTTCTCTACTTAACCCCACCTAATGCTTTGATTCTTGCTTCCTGTCAATGTTCCAGTGTTGGACTTGTGTTTCTCTGGATCATTCCTGTGGCCTGCTGCTCTGCATAGCTAAGTGCTTCTTTGCTATTTGTTGCTATTTTTTCTGTCCAGCTTGTCTATTTGTTTTGCTGGAAGCTCTGGGACGCAAAGGGTGTACCTCCGTGCCGTTAGTTCGGTACGGAGGGTCTTTTTGCCCCTTTGCGTGGTTTTCTTTAGGGTTTTGTGTAGACCGCAAAGTTATCTTTCCTATCCTCGTTCTGTCTAGAATATCGGGCCTCACTTTGCTGAATCTATTTCATCCCTACGTTTGTCTTTTCATCTTACTCACAGTCATTATATGTGGGGGGCTGCCTTTTCCTTTGGGGTATTTCTCTGAGGCACGGTAGGCTTATTTTTTCTATCTTCAGGCTAGTTAGTTTCTCAGGCTGTGCCGAGTTGCATAGGTAGCGTTAGGCGCAATCCACGGCTGCCTTTAGTTGTGTTTGGAGAGGATCAGGGATTGCGGTCTGCAGAGTTCCCACGTCTCAGAGCTCGTTCTATTATTTTGGGTTATTGTCAGATCACTGTATGTGCTCTGACCTCCATGTCCATTGTGATACTGAATTGCCTCTCATAACAGGTAATGAAGGGTTAATGCCACCTTGCTATTGTAAGGTGACATTAAGCCAAATTAATAATGGAGAGGCGTCAATTATGACACCTATCCATTATTAATCCAATAGTAGTAAAGGGTTAAAAAATACACAAACACATTTTTTTAAATTATTTTAATGAAATAAACACAAAGGTTGTTGTAATATTTTATTCAACGCCCAATCCAGTCACTGAAGACCCTCGTTCTGTAACAAAAAAATAATAATAAACCAACAATATCCTTACCTTCCGAAGATCTGTAATGTCCAACGATGTAAATCCATCTGAAGGGGTTAAAATATTTTGCAGCCACGAGCTTTGCTAATGCAACGTTGTTCGTGGCTGCAAAACCCCGGGGAATGAAAGTAAAGTAGGTCAATGACTTATATTTACCTTCATTTGCGGTGAGGCGCCCTCTGCTGGTTGTCCTCATATGAACTTGAGCCTGGGAGCTTTCTAGGAAAGTTCCCACGATCTAGGGACAACCAGCAGAGGGCGCCTCACCGCAAATGAAGGTAAATATAGGTCATTTTATTTAGTAGATAGAACGGCCAAATTTTGCATATACACACTACTAACATTAGTAGTGTGGAATATGCAAAAAAAAGGTGATATGAGATAGTTTACTGTATGTAAACCATGTCACAAATCATGTCGGGTTTAGGAAGGAGATAGCAAAAGCCGGTAATTGAATTACCGGCTTTAAAGCTATCTAGCGCTGTATGAAGTAATAATATATACATATACATATATGTGTCTTACCTATTCTATGTGTCCACATTTATTCTACCTATTCTATTGTAAGCTGTCAGTGTGATTTTACTGTACACCGCACTGAATTGCCGGCTTTTCTCTCTAACACCGCTGCGTATTTCTCGCAAGTTACACTGCTGGTCCGTGTGTGATCCGTATTTTTCTGGCTTCCATAGACTTTCATTGGCGTATTTTTTGCGCAGTACGGTGACAAACGCAGCATGCTGCGATTTTCTACGGCCGTAGAAGCCAGTATAATACGGATCAGTAAAATACGGCAGATAGGAGCAGGGGCATAGAGAATAATTGTGCCGTTTGTTTGGCGAGTTTTATGGACGTATTTTCTGCGCTCTTACGTCCGTAAAACTCGCTAGTGTGACTCCAGCCTGATATGTTCGTCCCTGATTATTCTCCATATTATTCTCTGAAGCTGCACTCGCTTGATCTCCAGCTATAGACCCTTTTTCTGCTGAGAACATAAAACATTTTAAATGTGGTCTTTTAGCTGTCTGGACATGCCTGGGCAATGATAAAGACACAGAGCTTAGCATAATGTCATGTGTCGGCCTGGATCCTTTTAGAACCTAAAAAATATTGAATGCATTTATTAAAATGTATAAATACTTGTGACCAAGCCAGAGGCGTATCTAGGGTTTCTGGCACCTGAGGCAAGAATACATTTTGGCGCCCCCCCAGGACATATGCGATTTGCACACTAAGGCTGCTTTCACACATCAGGTTTTTTGTTTCAGGCGAATTCCGGCTCTTCCGATAAAAAACGGAATAGAAAACCGGAGAAACCGGATCCGGCATTTCCCCCATTGAATATTATTGGTGCCGGATGGCGCCGGATGGCCCAGCGTTCCTTCCGGTCTCATGCCGGATCCGGCGTCAAGTCGATTCCGGCATCTGGAAAAAACGTCTACTGTAACGTTTTTTGTCTCAGGCGAAGAAGCCGGAAAGGCCGGATCCGGCCTTTCCGGCTTTTTACAACAATGCATGTCTATGGACGCCGGAAAGCGCCGGATCCGGAAAAAGTCGGATCCGGCGGCCGTATCTGGCTTTTTACATTGAGCATGCTCAAAAAACTTTGATCAGCCCCTGGACTATATATAAAGCAGGGCCATGAGGCCTTCAGCCATTTCCAGCCCAAAAGCAGAAGAGCCAACACCCTGCCACACCCTACCAAGACGGAAGGAGCCAGAAACCTGCCCGAGAGCCTGCCACAGAGCCGAGAGCCTGCCACAGAGCCGAGAGCCTGCCACAGAGCCGAGAGCCTGCCACAGAGCCCAGAGCCTGCCACAGAGCCGAGAGCCTGCCACAGAGCCCAGAGCCAGCCACAGAGCCGAGAGCCTGCCAGAGCCCAGAGCCAGCCACAGAGCCGAGAGCCTGCCACAGAGCCGAGAGCCTGCCACAGAACCGAGAGCCTGCCACAGAGCCCAGAGCCTGCCACAAAGCCCAGAGCCAGCCACAGAGCTGAGAGCCAGCCACAGAGCTGAGAGCCTGCCACAGAGCTGAGAGCCTGCCACAGAGCCGAGGGCCTGCCACAGAGCCGAGAGCCTGCCACAGAGCCGAGAGCCTGCCACAGAGCCGAGAGCCGGCCACAGAGCCGAGAGCCAGCCACAGAGCCGAGAGCCTGCAGCCATGTCTTCGGGGAGCCCTCCTCCTCCTCGCCGTCAACGCACAGAGGTTAGTATGAACCTAAGGTGTGTGTGTGTGTATCATGTATTTTTTTATCTTTCACCGTAGGAAGCTGATGAGGCTGAGTCCCCAGGAGAAGAGGTGGTCCCCGAAGATGAGGGAAGGGGTGGAGAAACCCACGGAGAGGGCTCACAATTGGTATGTATCTGTGATGTATTGCGGAAACACACCCTACACTACACACAAAACATAACACTAGATTCTTACAACAAAATACATAGAAACTGATACTTTCAAACCTCACACAACACATACAAAACATATATATCACATGGCACACAACACATAGAATGGCTACCAACAAGCACATAATTTTTTATTTTTCTCTTCTAGAGTTCTGAATCTGGTGCCCAAGCAATAGGTCCTTCCAGTGGCTCCCATGGTCGTCGGCGACATTCACGTGGTGGCCGTCGTCGTGTAGGTTTTTTGTTATTTTTTGGGTGGAGGTTAGCAATCTTTCAAATTTGTTGTTAATTTTTTTCCCCCTTTTCAAACAGGTTTCACAGCGTGCTCCAGGTTCGGACGGTGAGGAGGTCGGCCTTGATATTGACCTCCTCATCGATCTCGTCAGAGACAGGGAGCCGTTGTGGAATATGGGTGACCGCCGCCATGCTGATCTCTCAGTGACCCGTCGACTCTGGGAGCAAATCTGCTGTGAACTGATTCTGAGGTGGGAGGACCTAGATGTTCAGGCCCAGATTCAAGAACGTAAGTATCCTCAGTTCAGTTTTGGTGATGCATTCTAAAATGCTGTTTCTAACCAAGTTGTCTTTCTCCTATTTTAACAGGTGAGCGGATTGTGAAAAGGTGGCGGTCGATCAGGGATCGCTTTAAGAAGGAGTTCAATAAAGAGATGCGGGCCCCGAGTGGATCTGGAGGACACAGTAGCACGTACAAATACGCAAGGGCCCTGTCGTTCCTCAGGTCAACGATGGTCACCCGAAGGTAAATATTACCCACCACATGCACTAATGTTTTACATGTCTAACCTCTTTTGCTCTTTCAGCCAGGGCCATGCAATGACAGTATATTAATTGTTTGTTTCTCTCTTTTTCCACAGTACCGTTGGGAGCACTCGGGAGCCTGCAGCACAATTGAACACTTCTGGGGCGATCCCTCAGGAGGCCGCCACCGAGGGACACGTTGACAGTGAGGAACCCTCTGCACCTTTCCACTCTGCACCTTCCCACTCTGCACCTTCCCACTCTACTGATCCCTCTTTCCCATCCACGAGCGCTGGAGCATCCTGGCTGGTTCCATTGCATGTAGCTGCTGGTGAGAACATAGCGTTTCCTGCACCCCACCCCTCTGCTGCAGCCACCTCTAGTACACCTGTAGCATCGGGGCGGTTTCGCCAGAGGGGTCAGGTACATAGTTATGCTCCCGAGTTCTTGCACCTGAACGCATCGTTCCAGAACTGTCTGAAAGTTTTGTCCGAGCAAATGGCTGCAGGATTCAATTTCATAAATAAAAGTATGCTCGAGATGCATACACTTCTGGTAACGATGCGTTCAGAGGCAAAACAGTCACCGAACAACACTTTTTTTTCAGTCGGTGCTTGAGCAAATGGAGACGCTATCTACTTCTCAGCAGATGCAAGTAATGGAATCCTGCCAGTCTACTCTAGCGCTAATAGCCTCTAGAGCAGATAGTCTTTCCAACCATCCTCCAACTGGTCCCCCTTCCTCCACTGTCCACCACTACAGCCAGTACCATCCTCCTGACCCGTATCGCCAAACTGACCTTGCCCCATCCTGCCCAACTCGCCATCATCCACATCGTGCCCCGTCCCAACAGCCACAACACTATCAGCGTTCCCGTGCCCCTTCCCACCAGCCACACCACCAGCCCCGTGCCCCTTCCCACCATCCACACTACCAGCCTCCCGCCCGTGCCACTTCCCACCCATATGATGATCCCGACCCATATAACTTCACATCTACTTCATCCTCGCCTCCTCTCCCTGCCCACTTCCAACAGACTCTATCACCCTCTTCCCAAACATCTTCTACACACATCACTCATTCTGCCACCCAATCCTCACAAAACATTTCCTACACCCCTCCATCCTACCAAATTTCTAACCCCAATCCCACTTTCTTGTCAATAGCTTTCTCCACTCCTTCACCCCTAACTGTTGAACATTCTCCACCACCATCACATTCCTCTCTCCACACTCCCACTGTCGAAGTGTCCCTATCAGACAGTGCCTCCGATAGTATCTCCACCCCGACGTATGAAAACATTTAGTATCCCATTTTTTTGCGTGTTGTTACATTATGTTAATAAAACTTTTTGGTTGAAAACTCTCTTGTATTTATTCATTAGGCACAAATAACACTTTTGTTAAAAAAGGTTTATTGGTAACAGTAGTACTTTGGGTAAAACCAAAAAAGATGCACATCTTGGTTTAAAAATAAACTCAAACAGGTACCCAACATGGGTAAAAGGTAAACACAAACAGGTACGCAACATGAGGGTAAAAACCAAACTGGTACACAACATGGGTAAGGTAAAAACAACAGGTACACAACATGGGTAAAGGTTAAAGTTATTACTAGGTACATACAACGTGTTTAAACTCTATCATCCTGCCAGTATATTCTTCCTTGGGGTGAAATAAAATATTCTGCAAAGTGATCCCGTATTCTGGAAACTGTGGCAGAACTTCTGTATGTCTGGTTGCTATAATCCATCAAGGTGGTTTCGGCAGAGTGGTCCTCAATGGAAAGCTGTTCCTTGGATATAACATAATTGTGTAGGACAACACACGCTTTCACCACCTCATCCACAGTGTCTGTCTTTAAGTTTATGGATGTCAAGAGAACTCTCCATTTGGCGGTTAGGATCCCAAACGCACACTCCACCATTCTCCTTGCACGTGTGAGTCTGTAGTTGAAAATTCGTTTAGTATTGGTTAAACCACGGCTGGAGTAGGGTTTCAAAAGATGCTCTGAAAGCTGAAAAGCTTCATCCCCAACACATACAAATGGCATTGGTGGCTCAGAGGTTTGAGGCAGTGGTCTTGGGGGGGGGGAGAGGGAAATTGAAAGGTTTGTCCATATAAATGCCGCCCCATAGAAGACAGTTTGAAAACTTGCGAATCATTAGAACGGCCATACGCCCCACTGCTACAAAATTGTAATCCGCATCGGCGATGGCCATCAGCACGATGGAAAAGTACTTCTTGTAGTTGAAATACTGAGATCCAGAACCAGCCGGTTTCACAATACGGATGTGTTTCCCGTCCACCGCACCCAAGCAATTGGGAAACTGGCACACTTCCAGGAATCTGTCAGCTACTTCCAACCATGTCTGCATTGTGGGATGTGGAATGTATTCTTCATGCAGACAGTCCCACAGTGCACGGCAAGTGTGCCTCACTATTCCTGATATTGTGGAAATGCCCAGTCTGAATTGAAAATGTAGGGAAGACAGGGATTCACCGATTGCTAGGAATCTGTGAAGAAAAGGAAGGCAGAAATTACTACAAAATCAAAATATCAAATAAAGAGTCCACAACAAAAGTGGATCCAAAAAGAATGCTTACCGAAGAGTGACCATCAGACGCTCAGCCGGGGTAATGGAGAATCGGCAATAGGTATCACTCCTTATCAGATGTTGAACCCGCTCCACCAATATATCAAAGTTCTCCGCTTTCATCCGAACATAGCTGAAAAACTTTTCAGGGTCACCTCGAAGCTCCATATACAACGTTGAAAAGACTCCCCGGGTCATTCTCTGTGCCGTGATGGGATGGATCCACAAATGGCGTTGTCGCAGACGCATGACACGCTGTCTCTCTTCCTCTTTCTCAATCACAATAGCTTTTAATCGATTTGCCTCTGTGATGAAATCCACGTTGTTCTGCAGAATCTTTGCAATAATGCCATCCATCTTGCTCTGTATCTTGCTCCTCTCCAACCCGTCACAGATGTTAAGAACACTGTATATATAGTTTTCAGCCGGCCAATCACCTTTTTAGCTTTTCAGGGGGCGTTTTTTAATGCCGGATCCGTAAAAAACCGGAAAGAAAACCGGACGAACCGGAGGCAACCGGATGAGCGGGATCCGGTTTTTCGCCGGATCCGGACACCTGATCCGGCAAAAAAACGGATCTGGCTCATCCGGTTGCCTCCGGTTTCTTTTAAAAAAAACAGATCCGGCGATGTGGCGCGATGCCGCATCCGGCATCCGGCAAAAAACCTGATGTGTGAAAGCAGCCTTAGTCATGTACCCACGAGTCCCTCTCCCTAATGCTCTCAATATTCAGTGAAAAACTGAGCGAAGCAGAAGAGAAGCTCGTTGTCACAGGACCACAAGTATGAAAATCACATATGAGTGAAGTGTCCATGTGACGACAACTGGAACCTGCAGAGCTGAGTCCTGACATCGCAGCTTCTGAATTCTCACAACGAATGCACTGCACACTTTTAGGATTCTCCCCTGCCGGTGGACAGTAATTTCAGCACAAGTATGTGATTTGTATACTTCTGACCACATTCCGACTAGACTCTCTCAGTTCATTTTCATTGACTGAGGTCACACATATCTAGTCAGCATATGACCGCATTAATGTAAATCACCAGCACGAAAGAATCCTGACAGCGTGCAGTGCGCACTGTGAGAAGTCAGAAGTCTGCAGTCACAAAGAATGACTGCAGACCCATTACAAACCTGGACAACCCCTTTAATTCTTGTAACATAAATAAAAACATGAGAATTAGTCAGTATCACAAATAACATTTACATCCAGGTACCTTTATAGATGACGTCGTCTCTGGAGCCGTTCTTCTTTTCTTCATCTTGTCCAGACCCCATGATGAGTTTTCTCATCCCCAGCCATCTCTGCAGACTTCCATCTTCTCCACTCTTTTGCAGAAAATCTCCACATGATGCCATTAAAGATACAAGTGTCATTATAATGCTCCTGAATAAAAAATTGCCCCTCACTATATTGTCTGCACAAAATATGACCCCCACACTGTCCCTCTTATGGTACATGCTCTTCACACTGACCTCTCCTTTCCATATCGGCCCCCTCTTCACACTGTCCTCTCACACTTTGTCCCCATATAAGGCCCTGTATTTATACTGTACTCTGTCATCACACTCCCTCTCCTTGGTATACTGTCCCCTCCTGGCTGTGCCCTTACACTGTCCCACCTTGCTACGCCCCCACTACTCTGTGCCCACTCACTTTTCTCCCCCATACTGTCTCCTCACACTATTCCCCTCCCTCCTCATACTGTCTCCTCTCACATCCCTCCTGTTCACCATACTGTCTCCTCATATATTTACCTGCTCACTTTCTATACTGCCTGATCACCTGACTCCCCATACTGTGTCTGCACACATCCCATCATCCTCACTCCCTGTACTCTGTCCACATACATTTTTCACATCGCTACTCATACTGTGTCCACATACATTCCCCCGTTCGCTCCTCGTACTGTCTGCACCCATCCCACCAAACTGTTTCCTCAGATTTGGCCCCCATTCTCCTGAACTGTTTCCTCATATATGCCCATTATTTTCCTCTACCCCACACCATGATTGCTCTCTTCACCACCTCCATCTTTGCCTTCACCACCACTATCATTGCTTTCTCCCCCACCACCCCATAATTTCCCATTCCACCACCTCCATCATTTCCTCCTTTGGCTTTTCCACCATATCCATCATTTTCTCTTCCCCCACCAATGCCCTTTCCACCACCATCATCATTGTCCTTTCCGCTGCCATCACCATACTTCATTTTCTCCTCCTCCAATATCATCAGTATGCTTTCCACCACCACCATCCTTGTCCATTCTACCACCTCCATCATTTCTTCCCCCCTTCATTATTGCCCTTTCCACCACCTCCATGATTTCCTCCTCCCCACCATCATTGCATTCTACCCCCACCACCATCATTGCCCATTCCAATTTCCACCTCCATCATTGCGTCCCTCCACCCCATCATTGCCCATTCCACCACCTCCATCATTTCCTCGCCCCACCCCATCATTGCCCATTCCACCTCCATCATTGCCCATTCCACCACATCCATCATTTCCTCCTCCCCCTCCATCCCAATTATTGCACTCTCCCTGTCAGCCCCATCATTGCCCTCGCCTCTCCTCCCCGTAAACAAACACAGAAAACCAATTACGTCTCTGCACATTCACCCGCAGCGCTACACATGCACGCACAAACACACACATATTGCGTACAGTATAATGGCCACACCTAGTTACTCCTACACACGCAGCTGAGCTCCGTACAACTTGCACACACGGCTCCGCTCCGTACACCTCGTACACACGTGGCTCCCCTTCATACACCTTGTACACACGCGGCTCTGCTCCGAAAAGTTTGTATACACGCGGCTCTGCTCCGTACAGCTTGTACACATGCGGCTCTGCTCCATACAGGTTGTACACACACGGCTCCACTCTGTACACCTCGCACACACACGGCTCCGCTCTGCACACCTCGTACACACACACGGCTCCGCTCTGTACACCTCGCGCACACACACAGCTCCGTTCTGTACACCTCGTACACAAACGGCTCCGTTCTGTACACCTCGTACACACACGGCTCCGCTCTGCACACCTCGCACACACACACACGACTCCGCTCTGCACACCTCACACATACACAGCTCCGTTCTGGACACCTCGTACACACACGGCTCCGCTTTGTACAACTCGCACACACACGGCTCCGCTCCATGCACCTTGCACACACCCAGCTCTGCTCCATAGACCTCATAGACACACATGACTCTGCTCCATACACCTTGCACACACGGCTCCACTCCGTACACCTCGTACACACCCAGCTCTGCTCCGTACACCTCATACACACACGGCTCCGCTCCGTACACCTCGTACACACACGACTCCGCTCCATACACCTTGCACACACCCAGTTCCGCTCTGTACACCTCATACACACACGGCTCAGCTCCGTACACACCCAGCTCCGCTCCATACACCTTGCACACACGGCTTCCGCTCTGTACACCTCGTACACACACGGCTCTGCTACATCCACACAAACCACTCCTGACCCCCACACAAAAGCTTACCCTCATCCAGCACCATGACAACCAGCAGAGTCCTGCACTACACGGAGGCCCTTGATCATGTGACTCCTGACTCCTCCCCTCCTGTGACCTCATCACAGGTCCTGTGCGCACAGAGCAGCGGCAGCAACAGCTGTGTTGTGCGCGGCTGTCTGCGGTGAAGGGGCTCTACTGTGGGGTAGTTATGCCGCTGGGATTCGACGCGCAGCACTTTCTGTGAGCCACCTGTCAATTTGACAGCTGGCTCAAAGAACGGGACTATCTCAGTGTGGGGGCAGCAGAATGCCGCCGACGAGGAGCCTCCTTGGACCGCCGCATCATCAGGCGGCCCGCTGGCGCCCCCTGTCGGCTGCATCCGGGGCACATGCCCCGGCTGCCACCCCTGGATACGCCACTGGACCAAGCCAATTTTGACCTTAATGAACAAGCCAAATTTTACAATTCTGACCATGATCACTGTCACTTTATGGCTATGTGCACATGTTCAGGATTTCTCGCAGAAAATTCCTGAGAAAAAACTGACATTTTCTGCAAGAAATCCGCAAAAAAAACGCATGTGTTTTTGCCGCGGTTTTTTGCGGACACTTCCCAATGCATTTTGTAGTGGGAAATCCGCAAAAAAAACAGCAAAATTAATGAACATGCTGCGGTTTTTACCGTGATGCGTTTTTTTCGCGGAAAAAAACGCATCATGTGCACAAAACATGCGGAATTCATTCTAAATGATGGGATGCTTATTGTATGCGTTTTTTTTGCAATTTTATAGCGTTTTTATCGGGAAAAACCGTGAAAAAAAACGCAACGTGTGCACACAGCCTAAGTGGTAATAACTATGGAAAGCTTCAACAGATCCCACTGATTCTGAGACTGTTTTATATGTGACTTATTGTACATCATGATAGTGGCAAAATTTCTTCAATATGACTTGCATTTATTTATGAATTTTTTTTGCAATTTTCAAAGTTTTAATTTTTGAGCCATTAAATCAGTTATGTCACACAAAATAGTTAATAAATAACATTTCCCACATTTCTACTTCACATCAGCACAATTTTGGAAACATAATTTTTTTGTTGCGAAGTTAGAAGTTTGTTACGAGGCTACAAAGTTTTTTTGTTAAAAGCTGACCAGTGATTTCTAATTTACAAAGCCATTTTGTTTTAGGGACCACATTACACTTGAAGTGACTTTGAGGGGTCTATATGACAGACAATACCCAAAATTGGCAGCATTCTAAAAACTGTACCCCTCAAGGTACTCAAAACCACATTCAAGTTTATTAACCCTTCTGGTGCTTCACAAAAACTGAAGCAATGTGGAAGGAAAAAATTAACATTTAACTTTTTTCACAAAAAAAATTACTTCAGACCTAAACTATTTTATTTTCACAAGAGTAACAAGAGAAAATGGACTCCAAAATTTGTTGTGCAATTTCTCCTGAGAATATCAATACCCCATATGTGGGGGAAATACACTGTTTGGGTGCACGGCAGGGAAGGAGCACCGTTCGTCTTTTTGAACGCAAAACTGGCTTGAATTGAGAGCAGATGTCATGTCACACTTGGAGAGCCCCTGATGTGCCTAAATCAGTGTTTTTCAACCAGTGTGCCGCGGCACACTAGTGTGCCGCGACACATGGTCGGGTGTGCCGCGGGGGAACGGGAGTCAGCTGTTCTCTGTGCCGACTGTCAAGCTGACAGCCGGCACAGAGAAGCTGCAGCGCGCCGGCTCCCGGAGATCAATTGTACTCGCAGACAATTACCAGCTGCGAGTACAATTGAGGCTCTGACCGCTGGGTCAGAGCGACGCCAGCAGCGTGATCAAGTCATGTGATCACGCTGCTGGCGTCACTATCCGGCGCGCAGGAGAAAGAAGAGACTTGGTGGTAAGTGCTCCTGTGCTGTGGAGCTGAAGACACCGAAGATTCAGCGTGGGGTGGGTTTATGTGGAGTATGTGGGGGGATTTATTAAGTGTGTGGGGGGATTTATTAAGTGTGGGGGGATTTATTCAGCGTGGGGTGGGTTTATGGGGAGTATGTGGGGGGATTTATTAAGTGTGTGGGGGGATTTATTAAGTGTGGGGGGATTTATTCAGTGTGGGGGGGATTTATTCAGTGTGGGGGGGGATTTATTCAGTGAGTGGGGGGATTTATTCAGTGTGTGGGGGGGATTTATTCAGTGTGTGGGGGGGATTTATTCAGTGTGTGTGGGGGGATTTATTCAGTGTGTGTGGGGGGGATTTATTCAGTGAGTGTGGGGATTTATTCAGTGTATGGGGGGGATTTATTCAGTGTGTGGGGGGGATTTATTCAGTGTGTGGGGGGGATTTATTCAGTGTGTGGGGGGATTTATTCAGTGAGTGGGGGGATTTATTCAGTGTGTACGTGGGGGGGCTGGAATTTATTTAGCATGTGTGGGGCAGGGTGCATTTATTCTGTGTGGAAGGGGATGGATTTATTCTATCGGAAGGGCAGTGGATATATTCTGTGGGGGTGAGTGGGGAGATGGGGGTGAGTGGGGAGATGGGGGTGAGTGGGGAGATGGGGGTGAGTGGGGAGATGGGGGTGAGTGGGGAGATGGGGGTGGACACAGTAGCGAGGGGAAAAATGTGTGCTGACAGTACTGGGAGCAACGGTGATGGGATGTGTGAGGACAGTATGGGGAGTCGGGGGAATGTGTGAGGAGGAAATATGGAGAGAGCAAAGGGGTATGTTAGCAGGGGGGGATGTACATGAGGAGGCTATTAGAAATGTGTGCAGACAGTATGGGGGAATGAAAGTGTGAGTGGACACATAATAGATACTGAGTAGTGTGAGGGTAACAGCCAGGAGGAGACAGTATGCCAAGTAGGAGGAGTGTAATGAAGGGGCACAGTAGAGAGACTGGGCTCTCTATGAGGGACACCGTATGAGAAGGCAGTGTGAAGTATGGAAAAGAGAGAGAGGGTAGTGTGGATGGCATGTACCATAAGAGGGACAGTGAGGGTCATATTATGTGCTGGGAATAAAGTGAGGGGCAATTATTTACTCAGGGGCTCAGCCTAGGGCAGATATTGTTATTCCGGAACATTATAATAACACTGCTATCTTTAAGGGTGTTGTGTCGGGATGTGCTGCAGAAGACAGGAGAAGATGGAAGTCTGCAGAAACGAGCTCTGCCGGTGGATGAGAAGAGTCATCATGGCATCTGGACAAGGTGAAGATGAAAAGAAAGAGGCGACTCCACAAACAACGTCATCTATCAGGTACCTGGATGTAAATGTGTTTTTTTTGTGATACTAATTCTCATTTTTATTTGTTAGGAACATTAAAGGGGATGTCCAAGGTTGTGATGAGTCTGCAGTCATACTATGTGACTGCAGACTTCTGAATTCTCACAGTGCACACTGCTATCATAATTCTCTGATGTTGGTGATTTACATACATGCGGTCACGTGCTGACTAGACATGTGTGGCCTCATTCAATGAAAATGAATTGACTGAGGCCGGACACGTCTAGTTAGAATGTGGCCAGAAGTATCCAAATCACATACTTGTGCTGTCATGACCGTCCACTCTGGCCACCGGCAAGGGAGAATCCTGAAAGTGTGCAGTGCTTGCGCTGTGAGAATTCAGAAGCCTGCAGTCACATAGAATGACTGCAGACTTTCATCTCAAACCTGGACGCACCATTTTGTGCCATTTTGGTTGGTGGTGTGCCTCGGGATTTTTTAAGTATAAAAAGTGTGCCGCGGCTCAAAAAAGGTTGAAAAACACTGGCCTAAATGGTTAAAAAAAAAAAAAAAACAGTGACCCCATTTTCGAAACCACATCCCTCATTTTATTTTCTCCAGTTGTTAGTGAGCATTTTGAACTCACAGGTACGACACAATTTTATAGCATTAGGTTGTCATATTGAATATGTTGTCGTTCCCTACTTCAGTTTGCATCAGGTGATCGGATATGCACAGGATATCGTGGGAGTTTGAGTGACATGCTTCAGTCCCTACCACGCATGTTTCACAGCTGGTACATGCAAGTATCCACGATACTCCGTGCATACCCGAGCACGTGATACAAATCCGAGTAGCGAGCACTTGCGATCAACACTAGCCATCATATCGTCAGCATTTTTTTTCACCTTTGAAAAAGCCACAATTCTAACTCCAACCCTAACACAATCCAACCCTAACTGCAAATAATGGAGAGAAAAAAATGTATTTTATAATTTTTATCTTAATAAAGGGGTGACAAAGAGGAATTTGCTTTGCTTTTTTAAATTTTGATCACTGTGATACGGTCTATTACAATGATCGAAAGGAACCAATAGGAAAAATTCCCTATTGTTGCTGGGTGCCGGCTGGCAGATCTCGACGGACGCATTGCGCATGCACCCGCCATTTTTTCCAGGAAGATGACGGGGAGCGTCGTGGGACAGAACAGGAGTGCACGGGGATGGTGGAGGTATCAGGTAGGCTTGGGGGACCCCATTTCTCTCTTCGCTCATATCAGAGGAGAAATGAATTTTAAATCTGACCTTTTTTTTGTGATCGCCGTTATTCGGTGACTGAAATTCAAAATTCACCGCACACTCTGTCCATATGGTGATACAAAAAATGATATGTATTACACTTGGTAACAATGAAAAAATCATAGAGCACAGAAAAGAAAAAAAAGAAAAATATTTTGAGCGACTATATTCAATGTTGACGTTTCGAACTATCCTAGGTCTTATTCAATACGTCGCTGCAAGAGAAGAAAAATTGCATGAATGTCGTTTCTACATAATAAATAAAATAGTGACTTGAATAAAAGGAGCACAACAAAATACAATAAAAGCATTTCATAATCCCGAGTAGAACACAGAAAACAGAATGACATACAGTCCTGATATAAAGCATTTGTTAATATAATATAGACTCAACCTGTTAAACAAAACATAAATTACTGCTGACAATTGCCTGCTCAGGCAAGTCTTAGTGTTAAGGGTGAATGTAACAAAAAGAGCCCAGTGTATATTGACATACAGAAGGAAGGAGAGTAAGTAAGTGTGTTTAATAGTATATAGGCTTTTCACTGACCCAGTTTGCTGTAGTGCCTGCGTGGTCATTAGGAATGTAAGGAGTATAGAGATGCCCCTTAATACTATACACTACACCAATAACCTATCCCTTTAAAGGGAACCTGTCACCTGAATTTGGCAGGAGCGGTTTTCAGTCATATGGGCGGAGTTTTCAGGTGTTTGATTCACCCTTTCCTTACCCGTTGGCTGCATGCTGGCCACAATATTGGATTGAAGTTCATTCTCTGTCCTCCGTAGTACATGCCTGTGCAAGGCAGATATTAAAGGCAGATATTGCGTTTAAGGCCGGGGTCACACTTGCGAGAAACTCGCACGAGTCTCTCGCATCAATACGCGCCAGGGCCGCCATCAGGGCATTACAGCCATGACTGGAGTATGGGGCCCGGTGGGCAGAGTCAGGCCCTGTCTTATCTGCTCACCGGGCCCCCCCTGCAGGCACTGCGGCACACTATTGACGTGCGGGCCCGTGCCCGCACATCAATAGTTAACAGCCGTCGCCAGCCAGTCGGACGCTGGCAGCTGACTTGAGCGGCTGCAGTGCGCAGTCGCACTACGCCGGCGTCTGATGTCATTGTCAGCTGCCGGCGAGTGCGTCCTTCACCTGCGTGGAGGAAGTGAGCTTCGCCCGCCGCAGGAGCACAGCCAGGTAAGAACTCTTTTTTTTTTTTTTTTTTAGAGCGGCGATCCGGGGTGGGGGGCCCGGGGCAGAATGCTGGATACAGGGGCAGAATGCTGAACAAAGGGCCAGAAAGCTGGACACAGGGGTATTATGCTGGACACTGGGACAGAATGCTGGACAAAGGGGCAGAAAGCTGGACACGGGCATTATGCTGGAAACAGGGGCATTATGCTGGACACAGGGGCAGAATGCTGGACACAGGGGCAGAATGCTGGACACAGGCAGAATGCTGGACAAAGGGGCAGAAAGCTGGACACAGGAGCATTATGCTGGACACAGGGGCATTTGTTGTGAATTCTGTTATCGAACTCCCTCCTGTGGTCATGATTGGTACTTCTGCGAGTTCTCTCCATGGACTCCCTCTGGTGGCTGTGAGTGGTGCTGCTGCTTCTGAGGTTCCTTCCACAGGTGACGGAGTTTATTCGTTGGCTGGCTGCTCTATTTAACTCCACTCAGATCGTTACTCCATGCCAGCTGTCAATGTTCTTGTACTGGTTCAGTTCGCTCTTGGATCTTTCTGGTGACCTGTCTACTCCAGCAGAAGCTAAGTCCCTGCTAGTTATTATTTGTTCATTGTTTTCTCGTCCAGCTTGCTATCATGATTTTGTTTTGCTAGCTGGAAGCTCTGGGATGCAGAGTGGCACCTCCGCACCGTGAGTCGGTGCGGAGGTCTTTTTGGCACACTCTGCATGGTCTTTTTGTAGTTTTTTGTGCTGACCGCAAAGATACCTTTCCTATCCTCAGTCTGTTTAGTAAGTCTGGCCTCCCTTTGCTGAAACCTGTTTCATTTCTGTGTTTGTGACTTTCATCTTTACTCACAGTCAATATATGTGGGGGGCTGCCTTTTCCTTTGGGGAATTTCTCTGAGGCAAGGTAGGCTTTATTTTCTATTTCTAGGGCTAGTTAGCTCTTAGGCTGTGAAGAGGCGTCTAGGCCGTGTTAGGTACGCTCCACGGCTATTTCTAGTTGTGTGACAGGATTAGGGGTTGTGGTCAGCAGAGTTCCCACTTCCCAGAGCTTGTCTTGTGTGATTTTAACCATCAGGTCGTTCCTGGTGCTCCTAACCACCAGGTCCATAACAGGCTTTATGCTGGACACAGGGGCAGAATGCTGGACACGGGCAGAGATTCAGGACACAGGGGCAGAATGCTGGACAAAGGGGCATTAAGCTGGACACAGGGGCAGAATGCTGGACACGGGCAGAGATGCTGGACACAGGGGCAGTATGCTGGACACGGGCAGTATGCTGGACACAGGGGCAGAAAGCTGGACACGGGTATTATGCTGGACACGCTGGGGCAGAGATTCTGGACACAGGGGCAGAATGTTGGACAAAGGGGCATTATGCTGGACACGCTGGGGCAGAGATTCTGGACACAGGGGCAGAATGCTGGACAAAGCGGCAGAAAGCTGGACACGGGCATTATACTGGACACGCTGGGGCAGAGATGCTGGACACGGGTAGAATGCTGGACAAAGGGGTAGAAAGCTGGACACAGGGGCTTTATGCTTGACACAGGGGCAGGATGCTGGACACAGGGGCAGAGATGCTGGACACAGGGGCAGAATGCTGGACAAAGGGGCAGAATGCTGGACAAAAGGGCATTATGCTGGACACAGGGGCAGAATGCTGGACACAGGGGCAGAAAGCTGGACACGGGTATTATGCTGGACACGCTGGGGCAGAGATTCTGGACACAGGGGCAGAATGTTGGACAAAGGGGCAGAAAGCTGGACACAGGGGCATTATGCTGGACACGCTGGGGCAGAGATTCTGGACACAGGGGCAGAATGCTGGACAAAGCGGCAGAAAGCTGGACACAGGGGCATTATACTGGACACGCTGGGGCAGAGATGCTGGACACGGGCAGAATGCTGGACAAAGGGGTAGAAAGCTGGACACAGGGGCTTTATGCTTGACACAGGGGCAGAATGCTGGACACAGGGGCAGAGATGCTGGACACAGGGGCAGAATGCTGGACAAAGGGGCAGAATGCTGGACAAAAGGGCATTATGCTGGACACGGGCAGAATGCTGGAGACAGGGGCAGAATGCTGGACACAGGGGCAGTATGCTGGACACACGGGCAGTATGCTGGACACAGGGGCAGTATGCTGGACACAGGGGCAGAATGCTGGACACAGGGGCAGAATGGAGATACGGGGTATGATTGGAGGCACGGGGCAGGATGAAAGACATGGGGGCATGACTGGAGACAGATGGGGCAGGATTGGAGACAGATGGGGCAGAATGGAGACACAGGAGGCATGATTGGAGACAAGTGGCAGGATTGCAGACATGGGGGCATGATTGGAGACACTGGGGGCAGAATTGGAGACAGATCGTGCAGGATCATGGGGCAGGATGGATATGATGGAGACAGATGGGTCAGGATGGGGAGATCATATGGGGCAGAATGGATACTCATGAGGGCAGGATGGGAAGAACATATGGCTGACGCCAGGAATGAGACACACGGTGGCCAGGATGGGGAATATTATTACCATAGGGACTAATTATTATTATTATTATTATTTATTTATATAGCACCATTGATTCCATGGTGCTGTACATGAGAAGGGATTACATACAAGTTACAGATATCACATACAGTAAACAAACTAACAATGACGGACTGATACAGAGGGGCGAGGACCCTGCTCTTGCGGGCTTACATTCTACAGGATTATGGGGGAGGAGACAGTAGGTTGAGGGTTGCAGGAGCTCCGGTGTTGGTGAGGCGGTAGCTTCGATAGTGATGAGGCGGCAGCGGTGTCAGTGCAGGCTGTAGGCTTTCCTGAAGAGATGAGTTTTCAGGTTCCGTCTGAAGGATCCGACTGTGGTTGATAGTCGGACGTGTTGGGGCAGAGAGTTCCAGAGGATGGGGGATATTCGGGAGAAGTCTTGGAGGCGATTGGACGAGGAGCGAATAAGTGTGGAGGAGATAAGGAGGTCTTGGGAGGACCGGAGATCACGTGAGGGAAGATAGCGGGAGATTAGTTCGGAGATATATGGGGGAGACAGGTTGTGGATGGCTTTGTAGGTCAGTATTAGTAATTTGAACTGGATACGCTGAGGGAATGGGAGCCAGTGAAGAGATTTGCAGAGGGGGGAAGCGGAGGAGTAGTGAGGAGAGAGATGGATTAGTCGGGCAGCAGAGTTAAGGATGGACTGGAGAGGTGCAAGGGTGTTAGCAGGGAGGCCACAGAAAAGGATGTTGCAGTAGTCAAGGCGGGAGATGATGAGGGCGTGCACAAGCATTTTATTAGATTGGGGGTTGAGGAAAGGACGGATCCTGGAGATATTTTTGAGCTGGAGGCGACAGGAGGTGGAAAGAGCTTGGATGTGTGGTTTGAAGGACAGGGCAGAGTCGAAGGTTACTCCGAGGCAGCGGACTTCAGGTACGGGGGAAAGCATGATGTCATTGACTGCGATAGATAGGTCAGGTAAGGAAGATTTGTGGGATGGAGGAAAGATGATGAGTTCAGATTTGTCCACATTGAGTTTGAGAAAGCGAGAGGAGAAGAAGGATTATATGGCTGATAGGCACTCTGGGATTCTGTACAGCAGAGCGGTGACGTCTGGGCCAGAGAGGTAGATCTGAGTGTCATCAGCATAGAGGTGGTACTGGAATCCATGGGACTTTATGAGTTGTCCCAAGCCAAGTGTATAGATTGAGAAGAGTAGGGGTCCTAGAACAGAGCCTTGGGGGACTCCAACAGAGAGAGGGTGGGATTAGGAGGTAGTATGGGAGTGGGAGACGCTGAATGTGCGGTTGGAAAGGTACGAGGCGATCCAGGATAGGGCAAGGTCTTTGATGCCAAAGGAGGAGAGGATCTGTAGTAGGAGGCAGTGGTCAACTGTGTCGAAAGCAGAGGACAGGTCTAGAAGGAGGAGTACAGAGTATTGTCCAGTAGCTTTGGCTGTAAGTAGGTCGTTAGTGATTTTGGTCAGGGCAGTCTCAGTTGAGTGATGGGGGTGGAAACCAGATTGTAGATTGTCAAACAACAAGTTAGATGCGAGGTGGGAGGAGAGTTCAGCATGGACGTGCTGCTCCAGGAGTTTGGAAGCGAATGGGAGCAGTGATATTGGGCGATAGCTGGACATAGGGATATTATTACTGCAGTGACGTATTTATTTTATTTTTTGAGGATACTGTTTTAAATGAGGGGGCAGTCCTGTTACTGTGCAGAGTGATACTATGTCGCCTCTTTTTCTTCATGTGGTGTAATGTAGAAGTTGGGAAAAATTAAGTAATGTGTTCTACAAGCGGAGCTCGAGATAACTGTGTTATTTCCTGCAGAGACGAGTCTTGGCTGGATGAAGTGATGGCGGTCTGTGCTGGATGAAAGATGAAGGACTTCACCTAGAGATGTCACTGGTGAGTCAGTGTTACCTATACACTGACACTATACACTGTATACTATATAACAACAAGAAAACGGAGTAGAAAAATCCCAAACAACATAGTAAAATTTCAATAGCTTTATTAAATACAAGTATACAAAAATTCTATGATCAAGGAATAAAATTTACAATTATGCACCGTAACAGATTGAAAATAAGGAGAGTACTCCAGCAGTACTGGTGTATATGGGGAGCGGACAAGGGGGGGAATGTGGTGATCTGGCCAACTGAGAAGTATGAAAAAGAGGCCTTTCGGCAACTGAGAAATAAAACCACCTATCAAATGCTAACACAGAATCCAACATTGACCTTTTCTAAGGAGTTGGATTCAATTTTATCTTATGCGGGCGAGTCTGGTATTGTTCCCAGAAGGGTTCTGGATGGATTATTGCCTAAATTTCCAAAAATCCCGACCTTTTACCTTTTACCAAAGGTACATAAGGATATTGCTAATCCTCCTGGCCGTCCCATTGTCTCTGGCATAGGGGGGTTGAGTGATAATGTTTGTAAATTCATCGACTTTTATCTCAAACCTTTAGTTGAAACCCTCCCCTCCTATGTCAGAGACACGACTGATGTGCTGGCTCGGGTCAATGGCATGGCCCTCGAGGCGGGCATGCTATTGGTGACCATCCATATTGAGTCACTTTATACCTCTATTCGTCATGAGGATGGTCTTAAGGCGGCCCGCTTCTTCCTGGAGATGGCTAACTGGGATGGACATTTTTCAGAGTTTATTTTGGATCTGATTCAATTTGTGTTGACACATAATTATTTTGTTTTCAAACATAGGTTTTTTTTGCAGTTACAAGGTACCGCAATGGGCGCGGCATGTGCCCCGGCCTATGCAAATTTATTTCTTGGATACTGGGAGAGATTTATCTTCCAGGGGGACGGGGCACATGCCGCGGACCAAGTGGTGGGCTGGTTTCGGTATATCGATGATGTGTTGATGATCTGGAACGGTGACGAGACCAGCCTATAAACGTTCATGCGGTACCTTAATGACAATACTTTTAATTTAAAGTTCACTTACCTTTGGCATCCGAAGAAAATCAATTTTCTTGACATTACGTTGTGTGTCGCGGAGGACGGTTCTATTGAAACGGACTTGTACCGGAAGGAAACATCTGTAAATTCACTGTTGCACGCCTCCTCGGCACACAACTATTCTGTCATTAAAGCCATCCCAGTTGGCCAGTTCTTGAGGGGGAGGCGGGTCTGCTCTACTAATGCCCGCTTCGAGTGTCAGTCATTGGCCCTTGCTGATAGGTTTAGGACTAGAGGATATAGCCAGAGATGTATTAAGGCGGGATATAGACGAGCAAGAGCTACAGCAAGGGAGGATCTTCTTACCCAGTCCAAAAAGAAGAGATCTACGGGTAAGTCTGAAATTAGGTTTATATCTACCTCTAATTGCCACTGGGATCGGATGCGGGAAATCTTGACAAAGCACTGGCCGATTTTGAAGACTGATAGTATTCTAGCGGCCCAGTTGCCACAGGCACCACTGGTGACACAACGGAGAGGGAGAAATCTTAGGGATAATTTAGTGCGTAGTCACTATGTGGCAGCACAAAAACCCTTTTTTACAAACTACTCCCCTCGCGTTGGGTGTTTCCCGTGTGGTTCGTGTGTCGCGTGTCCTAATATCCTTAGATGTGGGACCTTCAAAACATCTGATGGGAGCAGGGAATTCAAAATTCGAGAATTTATTTCATGTAATACCACTCATGTGGTGTACTATGCCACCTGTCCCTGCTCCCTCATATATGTAGGTCTCACATCTAGGGAACTGAAAATTAGGACGCGCGAACACGTACGTGACATCATGGCTGGTAGGGATGCCTTGGATGTGTCCTTACTCAAGACCATGCCAAGGCACTTTAGAAAGTACCACAACTCCGATCCCAGTGGCCTTAAGATTAGGGGGATTGATAGAATACAGGGTGGTATCAGGGGTGGCAATCTTAACCAATTATTGGCACAGCGTGAGTGTAGGTGGATTGTCACCCTTGATACCATGGCCCCTAAAGGCCTAAATGAATCTATCAGCTTTGCCCCTTTTTTATAATTACGGCCAGTCTTGCTCCGCCTGTGTTGATAGTGCCTATAGTGGCAACTGAGGATTTTGTAGTATTGTTCAGAGTCTGAGTCTTCATCCTGTCCTCTCTCGATTTATTGATACGGGTCGCCCCCGTTTCGTTTTTATGTGTATTGTATTTTGATTGTTTGTTCTTGTTTTTTTAATTAGTTCGGCTATGCTGCTTGGCGGAAGTTGCTTGAGACTACTTTTCTTGTCGCTGCTGAAGAACCACAGATGAAGTTTTGTGGATATATTAAGCACATCATTCTTTCACTGGATCTTTATATTCACAAGTATTTTTGCTCTTGGGGAATCATTTTTTGATACCCCCTTTTTTTATTGCTTTGTTGATTTTGTATTATACTTCATATGCACACTCTTATGTATTATAGTTAACGAAGCAAAAGAATCCCAAATACCATGATCATAAAATCATACAAACTTTATTTAGATCAATAATCACAAATTGTCATGTAACATTACTGCAATAACAGGCATCTAGCCCAAACAGATAGAGTGTAGAGGAAACTAGTGGTATGCCTGGGGAATATGAGGGAGTATATAAAGTCCAGGGTACAACCATAATAAATCAACCTATAACATTATTAACTCATAGAGCCGTTACAAAGTATCAAAAAGATCTCTTTATCAGAGTCCATAGTATTATAAAATGCAAGGCGCCATCATATCAAACAAAATGGACACTAATATACCGTCAATAGGCTTACCCATAGATCAGGACGGCTCCCTCAGATACCGCAGGCAGCCCCCTGACGCGCGTTTCGCCGTCTGCTTTTGAAAAAGCAGACGGCGAAACGCGCGTCAGGGGGCTGCCTGCGGTATCTGAGGGAGCCGTCCTGATCTATGGGTAAGCCTATTGACGGTATATTAGTGTCCATTTTGTTTGATATGATGGCGCCTTGCATTTTATAATACTATGGACTCTGATAAAGAGATCTTTTTGATACTTTGTAACGGCTCTATGAGTTAATAATGTTATAGGTTGATTTATTATGGTTGTACCCTGGACTTTATATACTCCCTCATATTCCCCAGGCATACCACTAGTTTCCTCTACACTCTATCTGTTTGGGCTAGATGCCTGTTATTGCAGTAATGTTACATGACAATTTGTGATTATTGATCTAAATAAAGTTTGTATGATTTTATGATCATGGTATTTGGGATTCTTTTGCTTCGTTCTCTGGTGTTGTGTATGTTATGGAGCACCCTGAATTGTCCTGAGGATTTGGACTATAGTACTGGGGGAGATATACGAGTGTACTCCTGGCCACAAACATACTATAAGGTTTTTGAGTTTCTTGTGAAATCTTATGTATTATAGTTGCCCGTCTTGGGCTTTCCTATTTACATAGGTTCTCATCCTGGGTTTGTCACCTTACACCTACTTAATACCTGTTGTTATTGTAATTTTGTTCACAACTTTTTGAAGCGCATTGCTGCGATTGGTGACGAGTAGTGCTTTATCTATTTATTTCTGCCGTTTTTTCCGCGGCAGTATATTTTAATATTTAGGTCTCTGACAATATGGCCGCCACTAGTGGCCTTCATTTAAATGGCCGCTTTGGGTGCGCGTGCGCTCCTTGGGTCTGGTTTCCTCCACTCCACCGGCGGCCGTCTGCTAATCGACGTGTGCGCATGTCATGACGTCACACGGCGGACTTCCGCCCCATGCTCGCACGTCTGTGACGGCCGCTGGTGTTGAGGAGCCCGGACCCCGGTGCGCATGCGCCGGAACCCAGCGGCATTTCCGGTTTAGCGTGTATATTATGGCATCTGAACATCCGATCACCATCCCCTTTTGAAAAAGCTTGGCGGCGAAACGTGCGTCAAGGGGTTCCTGGTGCACAGTGGGTGAGCGGTCCGATTACCATATGGGTAAGCATATAGTGGTTAGCACTCATTGATTTATGCATTAGCATTTACTCCATGAGGTACTATTCCTGGACAGCGGGGATGGTTGCAGGAATCAACCCTGATTAAATGGGATAGTATGAAAGGTTCCTGACTGCTGGCATTTTTCTTGCCCCCGGACACATATTCCGCTCCCCATATACACCAGTACTGCTGGAGTACTCTCCTTATTTTCAATCTGTTACGGTGCATAATTGTAAATTTTATTCCTTGATCATAGAATTTTTGTATACTTGTATTTAATAAAGCTATTGAAATTTTACTATGTTGTTTGGGATTTTTCTACTCCGTTTTCTTGTTGTTATACGTGATTGTTGGAGTAGCCCTGGTAAACCAGTGTATCTGGTTAATATAAGTGGGAGAGCTTTACTATATTACTCTCAGCCCCATAATATACATGTGCTTCGTGATTCTTTGTTTGACTGTATACTATATACAGAGCTCCTGTATATAATGTCACCAGTGATCACTGTATTACCTGTACACAGACACTGCATACTAAGTACAGATCTCCTGTGTATAATGGCACTTATGGTGATAGTATTGTGTTTTTTTTATTACTGATCATTATTGCAGTATTCAGTCACTATGTTCTGGTAATATGTGGTCTGGTCATGGTGCGGTGGTAATATGTGGTCTGGTCATGGTGCAGTACGTATTTGTTCCTTGTATGTGATATTATTCGGTCACTGGTGGTAATTTGTGGTCTGGACATGGTGTTGCGGTATTTGTTCCTTGTATGTGATATTATTGGTCATTTTAAAAATTGAAAAATAAATAAATTTTTATTTTTATATAGCGCTAACATATTCCGCAGCGCTATACAGTTTTGCACACATCATCATAAATAAAAATATACCTAAATTGTATTGCATATTTTAACAAATATTTAATAGGTTACAGTAGAGTAGGGCCCGGCCAAAAAGTGTCTACAGTGTTATGGTGGCGGCTTAAAAAAATCTTTTGGCCAAAACAAAAGCTGCCAGCTATATGTGTGATCTGGTGATGGGAACTGTTAGGCCGGGGTCACACTAGACCGTAATAAGGATGAGTGCAATGCGATAAAAAAATCGCATAGCGCTCGTCCCAATGTTAATCTATGGGGCAGCTCCTGTCATCCGATATTTTCTCGGCCGTATTCAGGATCTTAGTGAAATCGCAGCATGCTGCGATTGTCAGCGTATCTCGGCCGAGAATCGCCAATGAAAGTCTATGGGGGCGAGAAAAAAATAGCACAGCACATGGACCATCAGTGTGACTTGCGAGAAATTCTCAGGCATTGGGCAGGTGACAGGAAAGGCTTAGCCATTATTTGCTCATTTTGCAAGTGTGTGAGAAAATCTCGCCATACGGATGCCATACGGATGTCAAACGGATCATTTGATGCAAGAAAATCGCATCCTCGCACTGCACAAGGATCACTGTTTTGGTAACATTTGTGCGATTCTCGTCCGTCAAAAACGGACCGTTTTTTTATACGTTGTGTGTGTCCCCGGCCTTAATGTGTGATAGGTGAGAAGTGGAGTTTTTCCAAGAGAGAGCGGTGGGACTGTGGACAGTTTGAGTGGTGGAGCATGGAGGCGGGGCTGGGGTGGAGCCTGGGCGGAGTCTCAAGGGGGCCCTGAAAATTTTGCCAGTATGGGGCCCCAAAATTTCTAGTGGCAGCCCTGATACCCGCCACTGCCAACGGCACTCGGGACTGGAGCGTTCGGCTGCTTGTATTTCTATGTAGCTGAATGCTCCAGTCTCGAGTGCCGGTGGCAGGGCCGGGTATTGGGGTGTGAGGATTGTGCGAGTTTCTCGCAAGTGTGACCCCAGCCTAACGCAGATTTTGTGTGTGTGTGTGTGTCTTTATTTAACTCTTTATCTACCATTTTATTATGTTTATTACAAAACATCGGGCTTGGTATTATCCATCTATCTATAGATGTAACTATCTATAGATAGTTACATCTATAGATAGATGGATAGATATATCTATAGATAGATAGGTCTATAGATCGATCTATAGACCTATCTATCTATCTATAGATCTTTCTATGATCTATAAGGTTGTGTTTCCACGGTCAGTAAACGATGTGGATTGGTCGCTGCGTAGAGCCGTAGCGTCCAATCCGCAGCTGCAAGATGTTACAGCATAGTGGAAGGGATTTTCTGAAATCCCATCTCCACTATGCGTGCAGGGACGCCTCCAGCATCCCTGTGTATACGCACATGTGGCGCGTCTTTCTAGACCGCAGCATGTCAATTTATCTTGCGGAGACAGTATAGGACACGGTGATTCCGCATGGTTCAATGAACACATGCGGAATCACCTAGCGTACAAAAGCCAGCAATGCTTTGGACGGAGCAGACATGTGTTGCGTCCAAATACTGGACGTTGAAACATACCCTAAAACTGCCACACTAGTTATCGTCTTCAGTGAACAATGTAAACAAAACAAAATAAAGCAAAAAAACCTATGCCGTTTCATGATACCACTGACAAAAAGTGAAATAAAACGCAATCAATAAGTCAAATATAGTAGCGGCCTTGATATTTTGGAATGTTTAGATTATCTATGAGATGTAACATTTCCTACATTGAGTTCAGCCCAACGGGCCTTTAACCCCTTTCTGACCTCGGACGGGATAGTACATCCGAGGTCAGATCCCCCTCTTTGTTGCAGGGCTCCGGCAGTGAGCCCGCATCAAAGCCGGGACATGTCAGCTGTTTTGAACAGCTGACATGTGCCCGCAATAGCGGCGGGTGAATCGCGATTCACCCGCCACTATTAACTAGTGAAATGCCGCTGTCAAACGCTGACAGCAGCATTTAACCGGCGCTTCTGGCCATCCAGCCAGAAATGATCGCATCGCCGACCCTCGTCACATGATCGGTCCTTGAGACCTCTATGGTTACTGATCCCGGCTAGCTGTGAGCGCCACCCTGTGGTCGGCGCTCATAGCAGCCTGTTATTAAGCTACATAGCAGCGATCTGATGATCCCTGCTATGTAGCAGAGCCGATCGAGTTGTGCCAGCTTCTAGCCTCCCATGGAGGTTATTGAAGCATCGCAAAAGTAAAAAATATGTGAAAAAAAAATATATATATAAAAGTTTAAATCACCCCCCTTTCAAAATAAATCAATAAAAAAATCAAACCGACACATATTTGGGATTGCCACGTTCAGAATCGCCCGATCTATCAATTAAAAAAAGGATTAACCTGATCGCTAAACGGTGTAGCAAGAAAAAAATTCAAAATGCCAGAATTACGTTTTTTTTGGTCGCCGCGACATTGCATTAAAATGCAATAACGAGCGATCAAAAGAACGTATCTGCACCAAAATGGTATCATTAAAAACACGAGCTTGGCACGCAAAAAATAATACAACCGACCCCAGATCATGAAAAATGAAGACGCTACGTGTATCGTAAAATGGCACAATTTTTTATTTTTTTTTTTAGCAAAGTTTGGAATTTTTTTTCACCACTTAGATAAAAGAGAACCTAGGCATGTTTGGTGTCTATGAACTCGTAATGACCTGGAGCATTAAGTGAATCTAGTAAAAAAGCGAAACAAAAAACATGTGTGGAATTGCACTTTTTTTGCAATTTCACCGCACTTGGAATTTTTTTCCCCGTTTTCTAGTACACGACATGCTAAAACCAATGATGTCGTTCAAAAGTACAACTTGTTTCGCAAAAATAAGCCCTCACATGGCCATATTGACGGAAAAATAAAAAAGTTATGGCTCTGGGAAAGAGGGGAGCGAAAAACGAACACGGAAAAAAAGAAAATCCCAAAGTCATGAAGGGGTTAAGGATGCGGAGTTTACCCTGGAGGAGGTAGAATACGCTATAGCGGACATGGCTTCTGGGAAGGCCCCTGGACCCTTTGAGCTATATAGGAAATATCGAGATAGGCTGGCACCACTCCTATTGAAGATGTTTCGGGGGGGGGGTGGGAGTGGGGTTTGGGAGTGAGGATTTATGCCTGAAACATTTTATGAAGCAAACATTATTATGCTCAGGAAAGAGGGTAAGGACCCTTTGGAATGTGGATCTTATCACCCCATATCACTAGTAAATGTAGATTATACAATTTTCACAAAAATCTTGGCCACGAGACTGAACACGGTCATATTAGATCTTATACACCCATACCAAACTGGTTTTATGCCTGGTAAAAATACTTCTACCAATATTAGGTGGGTTTAGTCAGTGATTCAATATAGCACTCTGGTATCAGATAACTGGGCACTAGCATCGCTCGACACGACCAAGGCTTTTGACTCCCTTGAGTGGCCCTTTTTGTCTGCATGTTTGCAAAAATATGGATTTAGGGACAAATTCTTAAGAGGGATTGGTATACTGTATATGAAACCTTAGGCACGTATAATTGTAAATAATTCCATTTCTGAGCCCTTTTCATTACACAGGGGAACTCGTCAGGGGTGTCCTCTGTGTCCCCGCCTCTTTTTGCCCTGGCGATAGAGGCTTTGGCAATACACCTAAGGTCTTCCACTGACATTATGGGGATATAGCGGGTCGTGTAGACACCATTGGTCTCTATGATGATGACATGGTAATATTTATGGATAAAGCGGAGGGAACACTACCACAAGTAATAGTCACTATAGATCAATTTAGTAAATTCTCCGGCCTATATATAAACTGGGACAAATCTACTCTGTTACCTATTTCTCACACCTAAAAATGCCCCGTCTTGAAACTCTCTCGTTGTTGCCTATTGTCTTTGATTTCAAATATCTAGGCATCCACATGTCTCAACATAGTCAATTTGATTTACAACTTAATATCTACCCATTACTAGATTTGGTCAAATCTAAATTTGTAACCTGGAATAAACTCCCGCTCTCTGTTGCTGGTTGTATAAGGGCTTGTTTCCATTTGCGAGAAACACGTCCGTGTCTTGCATGTGGAAACGAAGCTCTGGTGCCGGCACTCCGGAGCGGAGCGTGCAGCTCCATGTGTTGCTATGCGGCCGCACGCTCCGCCCCACAGTGCCGGCACCAGAGCTTGGTTTCCACATGCGAGACTCGGACGTGTTTCTCGCAAGTGGAAACAAGCCCTTAATCTAATTAAAATGATATTGCTCCCCAAACTCAGCTACTGCTTTCAACACATTGCTGGGCCAATACCTAAATCCTTTTTTGTGAATCTAAACTCCCAAATTACATCCTTTATATGGGGGAAGGTTAGGCCCAAACTCAAGCTATCTGCTCTACAAAGACCAAAGCAGGGGGGTGGAGCGGCTCTACCAGATTTTTATTTGTATTACTTGGCTGGGCAAGCCAAGGCAATAAATAAATGGATGCCCAATAATTCTCTACCTAACTGAGAGCTATCTGCTCCTTTCTGCCCGGATTGATTGCCCACTAGGTTTTTTGAAGCTGGAGAAAGTTAGTGTTCCTCGTCTGTTGCCCTTACTCCGGCTGGCACGATCAATCTGGAGGCAAATTAAAAAAAGTCATTAGATTTGTAGATATTGTAGCTGAAATGCTCTTGTTCCATGAAATGTCCTTGTTAATTATTTTTCAGTACTATTGAACCACCCTTCCACTGACTTTTGGATCTCGCATTGTGGCCTCTCGGTAGGCGATCTCTACATAACCAGGGGACCTTTATGTCTTTTGAACAATTACAGAATAAATATGATATCCCGAGATCTCAATTCTTTCGATACTTACAGCTAAGATCAGCCTTTCAATCACACATGAGGAATATGGATACAGGTCGAGCTATTTCATCTCTACCTTTAATAGGAATTCTCAATTCGCAAGGTCCTCAAGGCCTTATTTCCTCTTTGTATACCTATCTGCTGTCTGTAGGAGTTGAGTCTACTATACAATTCATTAAGGGGAAATGGGATGGAATTCTTCCTGATGTACTAGGAGAAGAATGGGAAGATATCCTGGAATCTCCAACTAAGGTCTCCCCATCAATCAATAATAGGATGACCCAGTTGTATATCATATTTCAATCCTATTTGACACCGACGCGACTTTTTGAAATGCGGAGACCAGGGACCATTATACTGGGATTTTTCTACGAGTGACACAGGCACAGAAGGTATTGGCGCTACGGTGGATGGGTGGTTCTTGCCCATCTCTTAGAGCTTGGGTTGAATTAGTGAATTCGGTTATCCCGTATGAACGTACATTGTTTTTGGAAGTGCATTGAACAGCAAGGATTGCTGCTGAGGGGAAAGAGAAAAATAATATTCTTTAAATCTTCAGCTTAGCGAGTGTGAACAAGCTGAGTGTGACCTGAGCGTAAGTGTGACTTGTGATTCAGTGAAGAGGTATTTGGAAAACCTTTAACAAATACCTGTGTGAATTGGTGTGAGTTGCTGAATTGGGAGTAGGGGTAAATTTAGGGTGGGGGCTCATAATCAAGGGTTTATAAGAGGCAGCTGGTTGGGGCTCCAGTCCTTTTTGGAAGTGCATTGAACAGCAAGGTGGATTGCTGCTGAGGGGAAAGAGAAAAAAAAATTCTTTAAATCTTCAGTTAAGCGAGTGTGAACGAGCTGAGTGTGACCTGAGGATAAGTGCGAACGGCGATAAGTGTGACTTATGATTCAGTGACTTTGGATTCAGGGAGTTTCCAAGGGAGGAATTACTGAATTGCTGTCTGTGTTTTATTGATACTTTGCATTTATTTTTTATTTAACGTCTCTGTGTGGTGCAATCCCCATTAGGAAATGTGCTCCACTATTGCTAATGCCATCCAGTGCACATCTTGCCACATGTCTGCAATCCTTGATCAGCCAGTCGAGGTGCATACTGCTGTGCGAGATGTGAGCACGTTGTGCATTTGGAAATCCAGATTCTTAATCTAAATGTGCAGCTGGCAATACTGAGATCCATTGACAATATGGAAAGGAGTCTTCTGCTCACTGAGCAGACTCTCAATGGGATAGATGAGGGGGTGATGGTAGGATGGAGCTGCAGGACGGTGAAGTAGCAAGCTGGGTGACAGAAGGCCGGGTAGAGGGAAGAGTGCAAGTACAGGGGTGGCACTGCTGTAGCAAAGCATGTCTTCTGAAAGCCGGAGGAGTGACTGCTCCAGTAAGGAGGGAAATAGGAGAGCAGTGCAGGCCAGACAGGTGCTGGTAGTGGGGGACTCAATTATTAGGGGAACAGATAGGGCAATCTGTCACAAAGACAGGGATCGTTGAACGGTGTGCTGCCTACCAGGCGCTCGAGTCCGACACATCGCTGATTGGGTTGACAGATTACTGGGAGGGGCTGGTGAGGACCCAGCGGTCATGGTGCACATTGGCACAAATGACAAAGTTAGAGGTAGGTGGAAGGTCCTTAAAAACGATTTCAGGGAATTGGGCTGCAAGCTGAAAGCAAGGACCTCCAACGTGGAATTTTCAAAAATACTGCCTGTACCACGTGCCACGCTAGAAAGGCAAAGGGAGATTAGGGAGTTTAATAAGTGGCTCAAGAATCGGTGTAGGAAGGAGGGGTTTGGGTTCCAGTAGAACTGGGCCGACTTCTCAGTTGGCTACAGGTTCTACGCTAGGGATGGGCTGCACCTCAATGGGGAAGGTGCAGCTGTGCTGGGGGAGAAAATGATTAGAAGGTTGGAGGAGTGTTTAAACTAGGGAATGGGGGGGGAGGGTATTCAATTTATAGGAGGGGAAGATAGTGCAGATAGAGACCTAAGCACAAATAAGGAAGTTGGGGGTGGCGGTGGCATGGGGGGTGGGGTTAGATCAATTTATAATTTAAGAAAGAATAGAGGTGCAGAGAGATACATAAAATGTATGTATACTAATGCCAGAAGCCTTGCCAACAAAATGGACGAATTAGAATTAATGTTGTTGGAGCATAATTATGACATGGTGGGGATATCTGAAACATGGCTGGATGGGAGCCATGACTGGGCTGTTAACTTGCAGGGCTATAGCCTGTTCAGAAATGACTGTACAGATAAGCGAGGGGGAGGGGTGTGCTATATGTAAAATCGTCCTTAAAACCCATCCTGCGTGATAATATAGGTGAATTTAATGAAAATGTAGAATCCCTGTGGGTGGAGATAAGGGGAGGGGGAAAAAAATAATAAATTACTGATAGGGGTTTGTTATAAATCTCCAAAAGTAATGGAAGCAACGGAAAATATCCTCATAAAGCAAATAGATGAAGCTGCGACTCAAGGAGAAGTCATTATTATGGGGGACTTCAACTACCCTGAAATAGATTGGGGAACGGAAATCTGCAGTTCCAGCAAAGGTAATTGGTTTTTGACAACTATGAGAGACAATTACCTTTCACAATTGGTTCAGGACCCAACAAGAAGGGGGGCACTGCTAGACCTAATATTAACCAACAGGCCAGACCGCATAGCAAATATAAGGGTTGGGGGTCACTTGGGAAATAGCGATCACAAAATAATAAGTTTTCATGTATCCTTTAATAAGATGTGTAGAATAGGGGTTACAAGGACACTAAACTTCAGGAGGGCAAATTTCTAACGGATGAGAGAGGATCTTGGTGCAATTAACTGGGACGATATCCTGAGACACAAAAATACACAAAGAAAATGGGAGACGTTTATTAGCATCCTGGATAGGACCTGTGCACAGTATATACCGTATGGGAATAAACATACTAGCTATAGGAGGAAACCAATATGGCTAAATAGAGCTGTAAGGGGCACAATAAGTGACAAAAAGAAAGCATTTAGAGAATTAAAGGAAGTAGGTAGTGATGAGGCATTAAATAAATAAATAAATAAATACAGAAAATTAAATAAATTCTGTAAAAAGCAAATCAAGGCAGCAAAGATTGAGACAGAGAGACTCATTGCCAGAGAGAGTAAAAATAATCAAAAAATATTCTTTAACTACGTAAATAGTAAGAAACTAAAAAATGATAGTGTTGGCCCCCTTAAAAATAGTCTGGGTGAAATGGTGGATGAGGATGAGGAAAAAGCCAATATGCTAAATGACTTTTTTTCATCAGTATTTACACAAGAAAATCCCATAGCAGACAAAATGATCAGTGATAACAAAAATTCTCCCATTAAGTGTCACCTGCTTAACCCAGCAGGAAGTACGGCGGCGTCTAAAAACCACTAAAATTGACAAATCTCCGGGCCCGGATGGGATACACCATTATTTTTAATCTTTAAAGACTCCATAAAAACAGGGTCTGTACCACAGGACTGGCGTATAGCAAATGTGGTGCCAATATTCAAAAAGGGGACAAAAACTGAACTCGGTAATTATAGGCCAGTAAGCTTAACCTCTACTGTGGGTAAAATCCTGGAGGGCATTCTAAGGGATGCTATACTGGAGTATCTGAAGAGGAATAACCTCATAACCCAGTATCAGCACAGGTTTACTAGGGACCATTCCTGTCAGACTAATCTCATCAATTTCTATGAAGAGGTAAGTTACAGACTGGACCAAGGGAACCCAGTGGACGTAGTGTATACGGACTTTTCAAAAGCTTTTGATACGGTGCCACACAAAAGGTTGATACATAAAATGAGAATAATGGGGATAGGGGAAAATATGTGTAAGTGGGTTAAGAGCTGGCTCAGGGATAGGAAACAAAGGGTGGTTATTAATGGAGCACACTCGGACTGGGTTGCGGTTAGCAGTGGGGTACCACAGGGGTCAGTATTGGGCCCTCTTCTTTTTAACATATTAATGATCTTGTAGGGGGCATACAGAGAGGAATTTCAATATTTGCAGATAACACTAAACTCTGCAGGGTAATCAATACAGAGGAGGACAATTTTATATTACAGGATGATTTATGTAAACTAGAAACTTGGGCTGATAAATGGCACATGAGCTTTAATGGGGATAAATGTAAGGTCATGCACTTGGGTAGAAGTAATAAGATGTATAACTATGCCCTTAATTCTAAAACTCTGGGCAAAAACGTCAATGAAAAAGACCTGGGTGTATGGGTGGATGACAAACTCACATTTAGTGGCCAGTGTCAGGCAGCTGCTACAAAGGCAAATAAAATAATGGGATGCATTAAAAGAGGCATAGATGCTCATGAGGAGAACATAATTTTACCTCTATACAAGTCACTAGTTCGACCACACTTAGAATACTGTGCACAGTTCTGTTCTCCGGTGTATAAGAAAGACATAGCTGAACTAGAGCGGGTGCAGAGAAGAGCGACCAAGGTTATTAGAGCAGGGGTCCCCAACTCCAGTCCTCAAGGCCCACCAACATGCCATGTTTTCAGGATTTCCTTAGTCTTGCCCAGGTAATAATTGCATCACCTGTGCAATGCAAAGGAAATCCTGAAAACATGACCTGTTGGTGGGCCTTGAGGACTGGAGTTGGGGACCCCTGTATTAGAGGACTGGGGGGGGGGGGGCCTGCAATACCAAGACAGGTTATTACACTTGGGGCTATTTAGTTTGGAAAAACGAAGGCTAAGGGGTGATCTGATCTTATGTTAATGTATAAATATATGAGGGGACAGTACAAAGACCTTTCTGATGATCTTTTTAATCACAGACCTGAGACAGGGACAAGGGGGCATCCTCTACGTTTGGAGGAAAGAAGGTTTAAGTATAATAATAGACGTGGATTCTTTACTGTAAGAGCAGTGAGACTATGGAACTCTTTGCCGTATGATGTTGTAATGAGTGATTCATTACTTAAATTTAAGAGGGGACTGGATGCCTTTCTTGAAAAGTATAATGTTGCAGGATATATACACTAGATTCCTTGTAAGGGTGTTGATCCAGGGAACAAGTCTGATTGCCGTATGTGGAGTCAGGAAGGATTTTTTTTCCCCAATGTGGAGCTTACTCTTTGCCACATGGTTTTTTTGCCTTCCTCTGGATCAACATGTTAGGGCATGTTAGGTTAGGCTATGTGTTGAACTAGATGGTCTTCCTTCAACCTTAATAACTATGACTATGACACTAAAATAGAATATGTCCAGGCAAATTTCAGAAGATCTGGGGTAGATGGAACTCCTCTTACAATACTGATTAGATATTAGAACAGGAAGCTGGGTTTATGGTTTAGGCGGCGCACTAATAGTTATTGTAGTTGATGTTATATTATAGGTGATTTATAGGATATCAGTGATTTGACATACACAATTTTGCTATCCTTGCAATACTTTATCAATAATAGGTACAATTTTTCTTGTTATGAATAAAGTACGCACCTTTTCGCATATTCAATAATAAAATATAATTATCTGTACTTTATGCTGTACCTGATAACAACGAATGCAAATGTGTGTATTGTATGGTTTATTCTGAAATTAACCCCTTCCCGACCCATGACGCCACGTAGGCGTCATGAAAGTCGGTGCCAATCCGACCCATGACGCCTATGTGGCGTCATGGAAAGATCGCGTCCCTGCAGATCCGGTGAAAGGGTTAACTCCCATTTCACCCGATCTGCAGGGACAGGGGGAGTGGTAGTTTAGCCCAGGGGGGGTGGCTTCACCCCCTCGTGGCTACGATCGCTCTGATTGGCTATTGAAAGTGAAACTGCCAATCAGAGCGATTTGTAATATTTCACCTATTATAACGGGTGAAATATTACAATCCAGCCATGGCCGATGCTGCAATATCATCGGCCATGGCTGGAAATACTAATGTGCCCCCACCCCACCCCACCGATCGCCCCCCCAGCCCCCCGATCTGGCCGGTACACTGCTCCGGCTCCCCTCCATCCAGTGCTCCGCTCCCCCCCGTGCTCTTGTCCGCTCCCCCCGTGCTCCAATCACCCCCCCGTGCTCCAATCACCCCCCCTGCATTCCGATCCACCCCCCCCATGCTCCGTTCTACCCCCCCGTGCTCCGTTCCAGCCCCCCCGTGCTCCGTTCCACGCCCCCCGTGCTCCGTTCCACGCCTGCCGCGCTCCGATTCCCCCCCCGTGCTCCGATCCCCCCCCGTGGTCCCCCCCACCCCATCATACTTACCGATCCGGCCGGGGTCCCGTCCGTCTTCTCCCTGGGCGCCGCCATCTTCCAAAATGGCGGGCGCATGCGCAGTGCGCCCGCCGAATCTGCCTGCCGGCAGATTCGTTCCAAAGTGCATTTTTATCACTGAGATATAATCTATCTCAGTGATCAAAATAAAAAAAATAATAAATGACCCCCCCCCCCCTCTTTGTCACCCCCATAGGTAGGGACAATAAAAAAATAAAGAATTTTTTTTTTTCCACTAATGTTAGAATAGGGTTAGGGTTAGGGGTAGGGTTAGGGGTAGGGTTAGGGGTAGGGCTAGGGTTAGGGCTAGGGTTAGGGTTTCGGTATGTGCACACGTATTCTGGTCCTCTGCGGATTTTTCCACTGCGGATTTGATAAATCCGCAGTGCTAAACCGCTGCGGATTTATGGCGGATTTACCGCGTTTTTTTCTGCGCATTTCACTGCGGTTTTACAATTGCGATTTTCTATTTGAGCAGTTGTAAAACCGCTGCGGAATCCGCAGAAAGAAGTGACATGCTGTGGAATGTAAACCGCTGCGTTTCCGTGCAGTTTTTCCGCAGCATGTGTACAGCGATTTTTGTTTCCCATAGGTCTACATTGAACTGTAAACTCATGGGAAACTGCAGCGGATCTGCAGCGTTTTCCGCAGTGTGCACATACCTTTAGAATTAGGCTATGTGCACACGGTGCGGATTTGGCTGCGGATTGGCCACTGCGGATTCGCAGCAGTATTCCATCAGGTTTACAGTACCATGTAAACATATGAAAAACCAAATCCGCTGTGCCCATGGTGCAGAAAATACCGCGCGGAAACGCTGCGTTGTATTTTCTGCAGCATGTCAATTCTTTGTGCGGATTCCGCGGCGTTTTACACCTGTTCCTCAATAGGAATCCGCAGGTGAAATCCGCACAAAAAACACTGGAAATCTGCGGAAAATCCGCAGGTAAAACGCAGTGCCTTTTACCCGCGGATTTTTCAAAAATGGTGCGGAAATATCTCACACGAATCCGCAACGTGGGCACATAGCCTTAGGGTTAGGGTTGGAATTAGGGTTGTGATTAGGGTTATGGCTACAGTTGGGATTAGGGTTAGGGGTGTGTTGCGGTTAGTGTTGGAGGTAGAATTGAGGGGTTACCACTGTTTAGGCACATCAGGGGTCTCCAAACGCAACATGGCGCCACCATTGATTCCAGCCAATCTCGTATTCAAAAAGTCAAATGGTGCTCCCTCACTTCCGAGCCCTGACGTGTGCCCAAACAGTGGTTTACCCCCACATATGGGGTATCAGTGTACTCAGGATAAACTGCGCAACAATTACTGGGGTCCAATTTCTCCTGTTACCCTTGTGAATCTAAAAAAATGCTTGCTAAAACATCATTTTTGAGGAAAGAAAAATGATTTTTTATTTTCACGGCTCTGCGTTGTAAACGTCTGTGAAGCACTTGGGGGTTCAAAGTGCTCACCACATATCTAGATAAGTTCCTTGGGGGGTCTAGTTTCTAAAATGTGGTCACTTGTGGGGGGTTTCTACTGTTTAGGCACACCAGGGGCTCTGCAAACGCAATGTGACGCCCGCAGACCATTCCATCAAAGTCTGCATTTCAAAAGTCACTACTTCCCTTCTGAGCCCCGACGTGTGCCCAAACACTGGTTTACCCCCACACATGGGGTATCAGCGTACTCAGGAGAAACTGGACAACAACTATTGGGGTCCAATTTCTCCTGTTACCCTTGGGAAAATGAAAAATTCTGGGCTAAATAATTATTTTTGAGGAAAGAAAACGTATTTATTATTTTCACGGCTCTGCATTATAAACTTCTATGAAGCACTTGGGGGTTCAAAGTGCTCACCACACATCTAGATAAGTTCCTTTCGGGGTCTAGTTTCCAAAATGGGGTCACTTGTGGGGGGTTTCTACTGTTTAGGCACATCAGGGGCTCTGCAAACGCAACGTGACGCCCGCAGAGCATTCCATCAAAGTCTGCATTTCAAAACGTCACTACTTCACTTCCGAGCCCCAACGTGTGCCCAAACAGTGGTTTACCCCCACATATGGGGTATCACCGTACTCCGGAGAAACTGGACAACAAATATTGGGGTCAAATTTCTCCTGTTACCCTTGGGAAAATTAAAAAATTCTGGGCTAAATAATTATTTTTGAGGAAAGAAAACGTATTTATTATTTTCACGGCTCTGCATTATAAACTGCTATGAAGCACTTGGGGGTTCAAAGTGCTCACCACACATCTAGATAAGTTCCTTTCGGGGTCTAGTTTCCAAAATGGGGTCACTTGTGGGGGGTTTCTACTGTTAAGCCACATCAGGGGCTCTGCAAACGCAACGTGACGCCCACAGAGCATTCCATCAAAGTCTGCATTTCAAAACGTCACTACTTCACTTCCGAGCCTCGGCATGTGCCCAAACAGTGGTTTACCCCCACATATGGGGTATCAGCGTACTCAGGAGAAACTGGACAACAACTTATGGGGTCCAATTTCTCCTGTAACCCTTGGGAAAATAAAAAATTCTGGGCTAAATAATTATTTTTGAGGAAAGAAAACGTATTTATTATATTCACGGCTCTGCATTATAAACTTCTATGAAGCACTTGGGGGTTCAAAGTGCTCACCACACATCTAGATAAGTTCCTTTGGGGGTCTAGTTTCCAAAATGGGGTCATTTGTGGGGGGTTTCTACTGTTAAGCCACATCAGGGGCTCTGCAAACGCAACGTGACGCCCACAGAGCATTCCATCAAAGTCTGCATTTCAAAACGTCACTACTTCACTTCCGAGCCTCGGCATGTGCCCAAACAGTGATTTACCCTCACATATGGGGTATCAGCGTACTCAGGAGAAACTGGACAACAACTTTTGGGGTCAAATTTCTCCTGTTACCCTTGGGAAAATAAAAAATTGCAGGCTAAAAGATCATTTTTGAGAAAATATATATATTTTTTTATTTTCATGGCTCTGCGTTATAAACTTCTGTGAAGCACTTGGGGGTTCAAAGTCCTCACCACACATCTAGATTAGTTCCTTTGGGGGTCTAGTTTCCAAAATGGGGTCATTTCTGGGGGATCTCCAATGTTTAGGCACACAGGGGCTCTCCAAACGTGACATGGTGTCCGCTAATGATTGGAGCTAATTTTCCATTTAAAAAGCCAAATGGCGTGCCATCCCTTCCGAGCCCTGCCGTGCACCCAAACAGTGGTTTACCCCCACATATGGGGTATCAGCGTACTCAGGACAAACTGGACAACAATATTTGGGGTCCAATTTCTCCTATTATCCTTGGCAAAATAGGAAATTCCAGGCCAAAAAATCATTTTTGAGGAAAGAAAAATTATTTTTTATTTTCATGGCTCTGCGTTATAAACTTCTGTGAAGCACCTGGGGGTTTAAAGTGCTCAATATGCATCTAGATAAGTTCCTTGGGGGGTCTAGTTTCCAAAATGGGGTCACTTGTGGGGGAGCTCCAATGTTTAGGCACACAGAGGCTCTCCAAATGCGACATGGTGTCCGCTAACAATTGGAGCTAATTTTCCATTCAAAAAGTCAAATGGCGCGCCTTCCCTTCCGAGCCCTGCCGAGTGCCCAAACAGTGGTTTACCCCCACATATGAGGTATCGGCGTACTCGGGAGAAATTGCCCAACAAATTTTATGATCCATTTTATCCTACTGCCCATGTGAAAATGAAAAAATTGAGGCGAAAAGAATTTTTTTGTGAAAAAAAAGTACTTTTTCATTTTTACAGATCAATTTGTGAAGCACCTGAGGGTTTAAAGTGCTCACTAGGCATCTAAATAAGTTCCTTGGGGGGGTCTAGTTTCCAAAATGGGGTCACTTGTGGGGGAGCGCCAATGTTTAGGCACACAGGAGCTATCCAAACGCGACATGGTGTCCGCTAACGATGGAAATAATTTTTCATTCAAAAACTCAAATGGCGCTCCTTCCCTTCCGAGCCTTACCATGTGCCCAAACAGTGGTTTACCCCCACATGTGAGGTATTGGTGTACTCAGGAGAAATTGCCCAACACATTTTAGGATCCATTTTATCCTGTTGCCCATGTGAAAATGAAAAAATTGAGGCCAAAAAATTTTTTTGTGAAAAAAAAGTACTTTTTCTTTATTACGGATCAATTTGTGAAGCACCTGGGGGTTCAAAGTGCTCACTATGCATCTAGATAAGTTCCTTGGGGCGTCTAGTTTCCAAAATGGGGTCACTTGTGGGGGAGCTCCAATTTTTAGGCACACGGGTGCTCTCCAAACGTGGCATGGTGTCCGCTAAAGAGTGGAGCCAATTTTTGATTCAAAAAGTCAAATGGCGCTCCTTCCCTTCCAAGCCCTGCCATGCGCCCAAACAGTGGTTTACCCCCACATATGAGGTATCAGCGTACTCAGGACAAATTGGACAACAACTTTCGTGGTTCAGTTTCTCCTTTTACCATTGGGAAAATAAAAAAATTGTTGCTAAAAGATAATTTTTGAGACTAAAAAGTTAAATGTTCATTTTTTCCTTCCATGTTGCTTCTGCTGCTGTGAAGCACCTGAAGGGTTAATAAACTTCTTGAATGTGGTTTTGAGTACCTTGAGGGGTGCAGTTTTTAGAATGGTGTCACTTTTGGGTATTTTCAGCCATATAGACCCCTCAAACTGACTTCAAATGTGAGGTGGTCCCTAAAAAAAATGGTTTTGTAAATTTCGTTGTAAAAATGACAAATCGCTGGTCAAATTTTAACCCTTATAACTTCCTAACAAAAAAAAATTTTGTTTCCAAAATTGTGCTGATGTAAAGTAAACATGTGGGAAATGTTATTTATTAACTATTTTGTGTCACATATCTCTCTGGTTTAACAGAATAAAAATTCAAAGTGTGAAAATTGCGAAATTTTCGCCAAGTTTCCGTTTTTATCACAAATAAACGCAGAATTTATTGACCTAAATTTACCACTAACATGAAGCCCAATATGTCACGAAAAAACAATCTCAGAACCGCTAGGATCCGTTGAAGCGTTCCTGAGTTATTACCTCATAAAGGGACACTGGTCAGAATTGCAAAAAACGGCAAGGTCTTTAAGGTCAAAATAGGCTGGGTCATGAATGGGTTAATAAAGAATAAAAAAAGTCAAATATAAATAAGAATATGTCTGCAAACGCCATCTTGTCCCACAAAAAACAAGCCGTCAAACAGCTTCAATGTGATATGGCACACTCAAACCTTTCCAGCAAATTCTGAACTCTAATATGGCGCTTCTTAATTACTGAGCTTTGCACTGTGTCTCAAAAGTACTTTTGCAGGTGTTAGAATTGTCAAGCCAAAAGGTACCGTCACACTCAGCAACGCTGCAGCGATATAGACAACGAGCCGATCGCTGCAGCGTCGCTGTTTAGGTCGCTGTAGAGACGCCAAACACAGCAACACCAGAACGATGCAGGAGCGATCCAGTGACGTAATGGCGACTCACTTATCGTTCTCGCTGGTTGTTCGCTCCATGTAAAACATTGCTGGCATCGTTGCTTTTGATGTCAAACATGACGATACACGCCGACCTGACGACCAAATAAAGTTCTGGACTTCTAGCTCCGACCAGCGATGGCACAGCGGGATCCTGATCGCTGCTGCGTGTCAAACACAACAAGATCGCTATCCAGGACGCTGCAACGTCACGGATCGTTGTCGTTCTCGTTGTAAAGTTGCTGAGTTTGACGGTACCTAAAGTCCAGACCTCAATCCAATCGAGAATCTGTGGAAAGAGCTGAAAACTGCTGTTCACAAACGATCTCCATTAAACCTCACCGAGCTCGAGCTGTTTGCCAAGGAAGAATGGGCAAGAATTTCAGTCTCTCGATGTACAAAACTGATACATACCCCAAGTGACTTGCAGCTGTAATCACAGCAAAAGGTGGCGCAACAAAGTATTAAGTTAAAGGGGCCAAATAATATTGCACGCACCACTTTTCAGTTTTTGAATTTCCACAAAAATTTTAAATAACCAATAAATTTCATTCAACTTCACAACTGTGTTCCACTTGTTGATTCTTCACCAAAAATTTACATTTGGTATCTTTATGTTTGAAGCATGATATGTGGGAAAAGTTCCAGAGAGCCGAATACTTTTGCAAGGCACTGTAAAAATAAAAAAGCTATGGCTCTTGGAAGGAGAGGAAAGTACAAAAAAACCCGGAAAATGACCATCTCGTGAAGGGGTAATGTTGTAGTTATCCTACTAAAGCCCTCTTATGGTTATCTACATAGTATGCATAGTCTATGGGTAGTGATGAGCGAAAATACTCGTTACTCGAGATTTCCTGAGCACACTCTGGTGTCCTCTGAGTATTTTTTAGTGCTCGGAGATTTAGTTTTCTTCGCCGCAGCTGAATGATTTACATCTGTTTAGCCAGCTTGACTACATGTGGCGATTCCCTAGCAACCAGGCAACCACCACATGTACTTATGCTGGCTAACATATGTAAATCATTCAGCTGTGGGGAAGAAAACTAAATCTCCGAGAACTAAAAAATACTCAGAGGACACCCGAGCCTGCTCGAGAAATCTCGAGTAACGGGTGTATTCACTCATCACCATCTATGGGTACTAGGGCCCACCAGGAACTTATAATAAACAGTAAATATATTTTGCCAACATGTTGATGTGTAGCCATCCAGTAGTTTAATAACAACAACCCAATATACTGTATTCTTTATTTCTTCTGTGATCACTTAAAGGGCCACTATCACCCCCTCCAGCCGTTAGAATCTAAAAGAGCCACCTTGTGCAGCAGTAATGCTGCATTCTAACAAGGTGGCTCTTTTAGTTTTTGCTTCTGTTATTCCATCAATAAAGCGTTTTATAATTTTCCCCAAATGCATAACAGTGCGGGGCGGGGATTCAGCAACAGGGTGGCCGCACTGCCCGCACAGTATGGTCAGGGATGACTAATTAGGGATCATCTCTTTAACTAGCAGCACCCAGTTGTCAATTTGTTGATAAAATAGATAGTTACATAACTAATAGCAAAATACAGTTCTAAGAAAAGATGCCATAGGCAGTATTAAAGGGAATCTGTTACCTATTCTTAGAGGAGTGTGATGTACGGCAGAACCTTGATACCAGGGATGTGTCACTTACTGTACTGTTTGCTCCAGTATTGATAAAAGTAGAGATTATCACTAGATGACTAGCAAACCTGTAGCCCTCCACTTTCATGAACTCTGAATAACCCCGACCTCACAACTGATTGGCAGCTTTCTGTTTATGCACAGAGTATACAGATGTCAATCAGTGGTGTGGGCGCAGTTATACAGAGCTCAGCATTCAGAGATTTCATTACAACTGTAGCAAACAGCCAAGTGAGTAATGATAGGTGGAATCAATGTCCCTGCCCCTACATTATGCTACTCTTTGATGGGGCAGCATAAACCTGGTGACATTCCCTTTAACTAAGACAGGAGAGGAAAGAGTTCAGGTCCACGTTAAAGAAAGTATATTGTAACATCACATAACTTTACAATAAATAATCTAGATTTGCTGAATCTGTAATACCATATGGAATACCTAAATTTGCTGAATTTTCAGATCTGGATTCTTCCAGACCATTAGTAGTTGCATATATAACATTTCAGAGGATTGGCATAGAAAAACAGCCTATTAAAACATAACTTTTACTAGTAATCTACTATATAATTGTCTAAGGGTCACTTCCGTCTGTCTGTCTTTCTGTCACGGATATTCATTGGTCGCGTCCTCTGTATGTCATGGAAATCCAAGTCGTTGATTGGTCATGGCAAAGCAGCCACGACCAATCAGTGACGGGCACAGTCCAGCGGAAAAATGGCCGCTCCTTCCTCCCCGCAGTCAGTGTCCGCTTCGCACTCCCCTCCAGTCAGCACTCACACAGGGTTAATGGCAGCATTGACCGCGGTGTAACGCACTCGGTTAACGCTGCTATTAACCCTGTGTGACCAACTTTTTACTATTCATGCTGCCTATGCAGCATCAATAGTAAAAACATCTGTTAAAAATAATAAAAAAAATAAAAAATCGTTATATACTCACCGTCCGTCGGCTCCTCGCGACGCCCCGGTGACTGCTCCATGCATTGCGGTCTCGCAAGATGATGACATGCGGTTTCGCGAGACCGCTACGTCATCATCTCGCGAGACCGCAATGCACTCTTCAGACCAGAGTGCACGAGGAGCGTCGGTAACCGCTTCGATCCGGGGGCCAACGGAGGGTGAATATATAACTATTTTTTATTTTAATTCTTTTTTTGAACAGGGATATGGTGCCCACATTGCTATATACTGCGTGGGCTGTGCAATATATTACGTGGGCTGTATTATATACTACTACGTGGCTGGGCAATATACTACGTTGCTGGGCAATATACTACGTGACTGGGCAATATACTACGTGACTGGGCAACATACTACGTGACTGGGCAATATACTGCGTGCCAGGGCAATATATTGTGTGGCTGGGCAAAGTACTACGCGGGCTGTGCAATGTACTGCGCGGCCTGTGCAATGTACTGCGTGGGCTGTGCTATACACTACGTGGGATGTGCTATACACTATGTGGCCTGTGTTATATACTGCGTGTGTGGTACTGCACGGGCTGTGCAATATACTACGCGGGCTGTGCGATATACTATGCGGGCTGGGCAATATACTACGTTGCTGGGCAATATACTACGTGACTGGGCAACATACTACGTGACTGGGCAATATACTGCGTGCCAGGGCAATATATTGTGTGGCTGGGCAAAGTACTACGCGGGCTGTGCAATGTACTGCGCGGGCTGTGCTATACACTGCGTGGGCTGTGCTATACACTACGTGGGATGTGCTATACACTATGTGGCCTGTGTTATATACTGCGTGTGTGGTACTGCACGGGCTGTGCAATATACTACGCGGGCTGTGCGATATACTATGCGGGCTGGGCAATATACTACGTGGCTGGGCAATATACTACGTGACTGGCCAATATACTACGTGACTGGGCAGTATACTACGTGTCTGTGCTGTATACTACGTGGCTCTGTGCTGTATACTACGTGGCTGGCAATATACTACGTGGCTGGGCAATATACTACGTGACTGGCCAATATACTACGTGACTGGGCAGTATAGTACGTTTCTGTGCTGTATACTACGTGGCTCTGTGCTGTATACTATGTGGCTGGGCAATATACTAAGTGACTGGGCAATATACTACGTGGCTGGGCAATATACTACGTGACTGGGCAATATACTGCGTGCCTGGGCAATATACTACGCGAGCTGTGCAATGTACTGCGCGGGCTGTGCAATGTACTGAGCGGGCTGTGCAATGTACTACGCGGGCTGTGCAATGTACTTGCCGGGCTGTGCAATGTACTGCGCGGCCTGTGCAATGTACTGCGTGGGCTGTGCAATGTACTGCGTGGGCTGTGCTATACACTACGTGGCCTGTATTATACACTACGTGGCCTGTGTTATATACTGCGTGTGTGGTACTGTGCGGGCTGTGCAATATACTACGCGGGCTGGGCAATATACTACGTGGCTGGGCAATATACTACGTGACTGGCCAATATACTACGTGACTGGGCAGTATACGTGTCTGGGCAGTATACTACGTGGCTCTGTGCTGTATACTGCGTGGCTGGGCAATATACTACGTGACTGGCCAATATACTACGTGTCTTTGCTGTATACTACATGGCTCTGTGCTGTATACTACGTCACTGGGCAATATACTACGTGGCTGGGCAATATACTACAGTCATGGCCAAAACTATTGACACCCCTGCAATTCTGTCAGATAATACTCATTTTCTTCCTGAAAATGATTGCAAACACAAATTATTTGGTATTATTATCTTCATTTAATTTGTCTTAAATGAAAAGCAGAAAAAGAATTGTCCTAAAGCCAAATTGGATATAATTCCACACCAAACATAAAAAAGGGGGTGGACAAAAGTATTGGCACTGTTCAAAAAATCATGTGATGCTTCTCTAATTTGTGTAATTAACAGCACCTGTAACTTACCTGTGGCACCTAACAGGTGTTGGTAATAACTAAATCACACTTGCAGACAGTTGACATGGATTAAAGTTGACTCAATCTCTGTCCTGTGTCCTTGTGTGTACCACATTGAGCATGGAGAAAAGAAAGAAGACCAAAGAACTGTCTGAGGACTTGAGAAACCAAATTGTGAGGAATCTTGTGAAAGAAAACAGCAACCCGCACTACCGGTCAGATACACTGTGGCATTTGCTGGTTAATTAACCGGGTTCAGTTGATGCGCCCGTCAGGTGCGAAACGGCCGTCGTTCAGCTTTCACATGTCCTTGTCTAAACACCCCCGAGCCATGAAAATGTTATTGCAATAAAATAGCCTGTAAAGAAGATTGGTGAGTGCTGCCGCATTTCTTTTCATTTATATCCAAATTGTGAGGAAGCATGAGCAATCTCAAGGCTACAAGTCCATCTCCAAAGACCTGAATGTTCCTGTGTCTACCGTGCGCAGTGTCATCAAGAAGTTTAAAGCCCATGGCACTGTGGCTAACCTCCCTAGATGTGGACGGAAAAGAAAAATTGACAAGAGATTTCAACGCAAGATTGTGCGGATGTTTGATAAAGAACCTCGACTAACATCCAAACAAGTTCAAGCTGCCCTGCAGTCCGAGGGTACAACAGTGTCAACCCATACTATCCATCGGCGTCTGAATGAAAAGGGACTGTATGGTAGGAGACCCAGGAAGACCCCACTTCTTACCTCGAGACATAAAAAAGCCAGGCTGGAGTTTGCCAAAACTTACCTGAAAAAGCCTAAAATGTTTTTGAAGAATGTTCTCTGGTCAGATGAGACAAAAGTAGAGCTTTTTGGGCAAAGGCATCAACATAGAGTTTACAGGAGAAAAAAAGAGGCATTCAAAGAAAAGAACACGGTCCCTACAGTCAAACATGGCGGAGGTTCCCTGATGTTTTGGGGTTGCTTTGCGGCCTCTGGCACTGGACTGCTTGACCGTGTGCATGGCATTATGAAGTCTGAAGACTACCAACAAATTTTGCAGCATAATGTAGGGCCCAGTGTGAGAACGCTGGGTCTCCCTCAGAGGTCATGGGTCTTCCAGCAGGACAATTACCTAAAACACACTTCAAAAAGCACTAGAAAATGGTTTGAGAGAAAGCACTGGAGACTTCTAAGGTGGCCAGCAATGAGTCCAGACCTGAATCCCATAGAACACCTGTGCAGAGATCTAAAAATGGCAGTTTGGAGAAGGCACCCTTCAAATATCAGGGACCTGGAGCAGTTTGCCAAAGAAGAATGGTCTAAAATTCCAGCAGAGCATTGTAAGAAACTCATTGATGGTTACCGGAAGTGGTTGGTCGCAGTTATTTTGGCTAAAGGTTGTGCAACCAAGTATTAGGCTGAGGGTGCCAATAGTTTTGTCTGGCCCATTTTTGGAGTTTTGTGTGAAATGATCAATGTTTTGCTTCATTCTCTTTTGTGTTCTTTCATTTAAGACAAATTAAATAAAGATAATAATACCAAAGAATTTGTGTTTGCAATCATTTTCAGGAAGAAACTGAGTATTATCTAACAGAATTGCAGGGGTGTCAATACTTTTGACCATGACTGTACGTGGCTGGGCAATATACTACGTGACTGGGCAATATACTACGTCACTGGGCAATATACTACGTCGCTGGGCAATATACTACGCAGCTGGGCAATATACTACGTGGTTGGGCAATATAATACGTGGCTGGGCAATATACTACGTGGGCTGTGCAATATACTACGTGGACATGCATATTCTAGAATACCCGATGCGTTAGAATCGGGCCACCATCTAGTATATAATAAAAAGCTAAGCAATAATTTGACCACCAATTACATAAATCGGACGCATGTCGTGACAAAAGCACAACATGCACTCAACGATTTATGGAAAAACATAAAAATGTGAAAACGCTATAACCAGGACAGTACCCAAGCTGGCTCAATAGGCAACCCCACAAAATAAGTCCTTCCTGGTGCATTTAATTTCTCAAGAATGTTACTCATATAATGGGAAAAGGAAAAAGAAAGTGACATGTGTATGTTGCACACTACCTCTATTTTAGTAAAGTTAGAAAACTGTCTCCCGAAAAATGCAGAGTGCTGCATCTTTTTTAGAAAAAAAAAATATATATATCACACCAATCAGATTTTATCTGTAAAACAAACGGGAGCTATGAATTTAAGATGACAGTAAAGAGGTGGTTCTTCAGGCCCCCATACACCATAGATAAAAGTATACCCCACCTTCTGATTTTAGTGGGATCACCAGCGATCTGACGTGTTGGCGAACCTCTCCACAGGGATCGGGTGATTGGAATTTAATTACCTGGTACGTTTGTTCAGTGGTGGGATAAGACATTCACAGATGATGCTCATATAGAACACAGGAAAGCTCAGCCCCCCAAACATGGGGGTGTGGGGAGAGACAGACATTTAATTTTTATGGCCAGATATACATAAAACATTTTAGACTCCTGTGTGTGAAGCAATCTAACACATCACCCAAATAAAAAAAAACACACAAGACACAGTTTATTTTGAAAAATGTAATTATTAGTTAAAATAGAGCACTACAAAGAGGGCAAAGCATTTAAGGCACAATTCGGAATGCCAATATGGGAACAGAGCCAAATCCAGCTCTCGTCACTTTGTGGCTCCTGGATGTAGAGCTCCTCCCATCCTTTTTAGCGCTACATATGGTTACCCAGTAACAGTTTATTTAGTCTATACATTATAAAACCATACAATCACAAAGTCAGAATATATGAGTATTGTCCACCTAAAATATGCTTTCTATTAGTGCTTACATTATTGCTGTAAATAGCGGCAGTACTAAATTAAGTGATTCTTACAAACCATGGCAAGACGCTGGCTCCACCGACCAGTTCTTTTATTAGTGTTTACAGCTAAAACTTGGCACTTCAGGAACACGATATAGTAAAGATTCCAACTATGTAACATGGAGCTTTTAGATTAGCTGTCAGAGCAAACATTACGATCATATATATGGGGGGAAAATTTCAAGGCAATCATTTACATTAATGTTATTTATTTATTACACACATAACTACGATGTGTGAAAGATGTATAAAGACTAAGGCAGTATTCACATCACGTATTACCCTAGATTCAGGGTCTCCGTCGGTGCTTACGTCTGAAACCCCACAAAGCAGGATTAGGGGGTGTGTGCTGCCGGGGCCTTTCACTATAATGTGTGTTGTGCCGTACATGATTTTCGGCTGCATACGTTTAGTTGAGGTGGGCAGCATGACGTAGTAGACTAAGGCCTCATATTTTATTTGTGGCACTTTACTACCTATGAGTTTCACATGGCTGTAATAGGACAATGTCATCTGAAAAAACGCTTTCACGTGGCTCAAACTACAGCTTAAATTCTTGGCGCACAGTAAAGAAATAAACCTGCATCTGTTAGTATGCAGTCCAAGGCACATTCACGTTATTTGCACTGTGGTGTTTTAGGGCGTATATATGTAGATATTTGCAACTATTTACAGCTCCTATGCAGATGTGTGTCTCTATGGGTATAAACTACATACAGTGGGGAAAATAAATATTTAACACACTGCAGATTTTGCAAGTTTTCCCACCTACAAAGAATGGAGAGGTCTGTAATTTGTATCATAGGTACACGTCAACTGTGAGAGACAGAATCTAAAAATAAAACAGAAAATCACTTTGTATGATTTTTACCTAGCTAAATTGCATTTTATGGCATGAAATAAGTATTTGATCACCTAGCAACCAGCAACAACTCTGTCTCACAGACCTGTTATTTTTTCTTTAAAATACCCTCCTACTCTGCACTTATTACCTGTCTTATTGCACTTGTTTGAACTTGTTACTTGTATATAAAAGACACCTGTCGCAATCAATCACACGCCAAACCTCTCCACTACGGTAAAGACCAAAGAGCTGTCTAAGGACACCAGGGACAAAATTCTAGACCTACACAAGGCTGGGATGGGCTACAGGACAATAGGTAAGCAGCTTGGTGAGAAGGCAACAATTGTTGGCACAATTATTAGAAAATGGAAGAAACACAAGGTGACTGTCAATCTTCCTTGGTCTGGGGTTTCATGCAAATTTCGCCTCATGGGGTAAGAATGATTCTGAGAAAGGTCAGGAATAGGCCCAGTACTACATGGGAGGACCTGCTCAATGTGCTGAAGAGAGATGGAACCAATCTCAAACATTACCAACAGATTACGCCGTTATGGATTAAAATCCTGCTCGGCATGCCAGCAAATGTCCAGGCCCATTTGAAATTTGCCAGTGACCATATAGATTATCGAGAGGAAACATGGGAGAAGGTGATGTGGTCAGATGAGAACAAAATATAAGTTTTTGGGATCAACTCTACTCACAGTGTTTGAATGAAGAAGGATGAGTACAACCCCAATAATACCATCCCAACCATGAAGCATGGTGGTGAAAATATCATACTTTGGCAGTGCTTTTCTGCAAAGGGGACAGGACGAATGCACAGTATTGAAGTAAGGATGGATGGGGTCATGTATAGCGAGATTTTTGCCAACAATCTTCCCCCAGTAAGAGCATTGAAGATGGATTGTGACTGGGTCGTTCAGGATGAAAATGACCCGAAACACACAGACCGGGCAACTAAGGAGTGGCTCGATTTCAAGGTCCTTTTGGGTTCAGTCTCTAGGCCTGAACCCAAAAGAAAATCTTTGGAAGGAGCTGAAACTCAATTTGCCCAGCAACTGACCCGAAACCTGAAAGATCTGGAGAAGATCTGTATGGAGGAATGAGCCAAAATCCCTGCTGCAGAGTGTGCAAACTTGGTCAAGAACTGCAGGAAACATTTGACCTCTGTAATTGCAAATAAAGGTTTCTCTACCAAATATTAAGTTATCTTTTTCTATGGTATCAAATTCTTATTTTATGCAATAAAATGCCAATTAATTATGTAAAAATCATACAATGTAGAGTATATTAAAAGATTATTAAAACAATGTGATTTTCTGGGTTTATTTTTTTTTTTTAGATTGTTTCTCAGAGTTGATGTGTTCCTAAGATAAAAATTACAGACCTCTCCAATCTTTGTAGGTACAAAATTGGCAACGTATCAAATACTTATTTTCACCATTGTACATATTCCTATATTAACTTCCATTTGCCATCAATCACAAAACACAGCAAAACTGGCAAACAAGTAAGGGAAAAAAGACAAGTAGATGCCTTCATTTTTAATTACAAAAATAATAGAAAGGCGAATGGGACAACAAGCTGTATGCCCTCCTGTGCCGGGTGGAAGGTTGTTTCTGCATGAACTAGTACAACACGTGGCATCATTTACTGTAGTTGTTTTTCTATGGCGCGCCTTGGCTGTATGTATGGCTGCCACTTAGTAAATATGGCTGATGCTGACATTATTGCTCCATGTTATATAATGCAAATCAGACTATATATGATAAATTAATGCTCGACTCTAAAAAGCCCCTGAATCCATAATGTTCAGCTGAACTGACTATGGAATATCGGACAGAAAACTGAAAATGTTTTCCTACAGTTTATATTAAGAAACATTTTAATCACAGCACGACATCTTAACATTGCAAACAACATAAAGTTTCCCTTTTTAAGAGCTATTTTTTAGTAATTAAAACCTAAATCTTCAAAAGCTTCCATATATTCGATACAATGCATAAAGGCAGCGTTGGCAGCAAACACTTGGCCTGCTCTGATAATACGTTCATTCATTAGAATTAGGAATAATAGGCATTAAAGCAACAATAACATATCGCTTACATAAAGGTAAAGGTCTTTCTTTAGAAATTATGTACCAACTTTAATATTATATTTTTCTGCAGATAATATGTTCATCTCGATGACGTTTGGTTACATACTTTATACAAACATTAAAATAATAACAAACAGAACAAAATCTTCCATAAATATTTCCTATAGGATAAGTCCTAAAATCGGTATGAAAAGACCTCTTCTTCATTAGTGTTCAAATAGAGAAATATAAAGGCCCTTTAAAAAGTTTCAACATATTTTAAGAAAATGAAAAAAAAAAATACCTTGAAATGTTCTAGTAAACAGATAGGCCCCAAAATATATACAGAATAAAACACTGTTGCAAACTGTTCCTTTATCAGATCATTAATTGTAGCTAGTTTCAAATAAAATTTAACATCTACAAAGTTGTTTTTTTCCCAAAATACACACATAGATTTAAAATAATAATAATAAGAATAATAATAGTAAAAAAAACATAACAGAAATGCTATGTCAAGTAATACTGGGTATAAATAGGTATCTGCAAGCAATATTGGAAATCTGGTTAAACAACAGAAATATACGATTGTCCCTTTTGAAATATCATACAAGATACACACAAAAATAAATCTGAATAACTGGATATGTCTTTTCAAATACTTAACAGTCTAAATACAAGAGGAAAGATCAACGGCTTGGATGAAACCTTGCAGCATACCATGATTGTTTGCTGCTCTCCAGCAGCTCTTCGGGAGACCATGGTAAACTGTGCAAACACTAAATTGGGAAATGGAAAATGCGTACACGAGAGAATCCTCAAATCATAGATATATGTACATTGTATACTGCCTTACCCATTTGGTAATCCATCCCTGCACTTCTGTAAGTAAAGGAGTACCACTCACGGGAGTGGAGTTTTCTCAAATAATCTGGTCACAGTTGGCTATGTCTGGAGCAAAAGAAGCTGACCCAATATGGCACTGAGGTACGTTATCTAGTATATATAATGAAGATTATACAGACCACATATGTTCAGAGGTCTCACAGAGAGCATCAGCCCATTCTTAGACTCTGTGTGATACCAAGCTATTCTGATGATTGGCAGTAGTCAATATCCCGCCACGTGGCCAGCTTCATCTATAGTCATGTAGAGATATTATCCGTCCTCTGACCATGGCTATATCAGTTATCAGTACAATAAATGAAGGCACCTAAGCATGAAGGCAAAGTCTGTTACATGGCCAAGCAACTCCATTTGTCTCTAATAGATGTGGTTACCATAATGAGCAGGGGTCTTTTCGGACTCAATCTCCACTGCCAGTCTGTGAATGCTGCCACCTGTCTGCTTTTGCCGCTGTCAAGAGAAAGACATAGGATTTCTTTTTCAGCTAAACATAAAGCCTTTGCACCTTGGCAAACAGCTGTAGTATTACATGGCAGTGATTTAGATGAATGCTCCACTGGTAATACATGGACACCTCGAGCCCCTTACAAAGCACTATTATTAGAGCGTGGTGTTATTAGGGGGTGGCACCCTCTATGGGATTTACATTTCCTTCTATAGGTCTCTTCATATACAGGAAATATTCTTTTATTTGACAAAATGATTATATTCTTAGGCATAATTCAGATGGCCATGTAAGATATCTCACCAACTCCTGATTCCCATAATCTAGGAAAAGAGACAAAGATCTCAAAAAACCCCTTCAGGGATATGGAGTACTTCTCAAAAGCACTGGTGATAGCGGACAATACCGGGACAATTCTCAGCCTGATTGTCTCACCAGGACAAAATGCGGCACTGTGCCATGCAAGAACTGAGCTGTATAGTTAGTTCTTGATAGAACAGTGACCACCAATCTATTTTAGTATCAAAAGCCGGGTGTAATTGCTCAAGAAAATCCAAAAACTTTAATAAAATATATTTAAAAAGCCAATATGGCAAAAAAAAACTCACATGAAAAACACACAATTGCTACCTAAAGTCACAGTACATACTATAAGATCAAAAACCCCAAATAATAGTCCTTGTCCTCAAAAGGTCATCTCACTGTGATATAAGAAATCCCATAGTGACAATAATTATCCCATCACCGGGGTGTTACCATCAAGAGACGAGATGTATATAAAGAGAGAAAAGTACTCTCGAACCTTACTTTCTCTCCATTAACTCAATATTAGGTACATATAGCTTGGAATGATCTCACCTCGCCTTCCTTAGCCAAAGGGAACCAAAAGAATCATTCAGGGGGAGGTGATTATCTTCCATACAATACCCCAGATTTGTGTTCCAAAGGGACCCTTCTTGCCGTAGCCCCAATAGCGTTTCTTCCCGACGCATTTCGTCCCACACACTCATCAGGGGAAGGTGAAATAATAGACAGGATCCATTTCTTATTCAGGACCCTTCTGTATGTGGGGGTAGCCGGTCCTCCGCGCCGGGAAGAAACGCTATTGGGGCTACGGCAAGAAGGGTCCCTTTGGAACACAAATCTGGGGTATTGTATGGAAGATAATCACCTCCCCCTGAATGATTCTTTTGGTTCCCTTTGGCTAAGGAAGGCGAGGTGAGATCATTCCAAGCTATATGTACCTAATATTGAGTTAATGGAGAGAAAGTAAGGTTCGAGAGTACTTTTCTCTCTTTATATACATCTCGTCTCTTGATGGTAACACCCCGGTGATGGGATAATTATTGTCACTATGGGATTTCTTATATCACAGTGAGATGACCTTTTGAGGACAAGGACTTTTATTGTGGTTTTTTTTATCTTATAGTATATACTGCGACTTTAGGTAGCAATTGTGTGTTTTTCATGTGAGTTTTTTTTGCCATATTGGCTTTTTAAATATATTCTATTAAAGTTTTTGGGTTTTATTGAACAATTACACCCGGCTTTTGATACTAGTTCTTGATAGACCAGCAAACCTGGAACTTTAGGGCTCGTTCAGACATTCTGTTTTTGATGCATATTTTAACTGTAGTGCATGTAGTGCGTGACACTTCTTAGCTCTCATGTACATGCTGCTTATTTTTTTCTTGAAGATTTAAGCCATCAAATTTTTTTTTGTTCAAATCTGTCACATGTTGAATCTCTGTGTTTTTGCAGCGTTTTTCACTCATGCAAATTAATGGGGAAAAAAACAAGTAAAAATACATCAGAAATGTGCGTAAAAACACAGTAAAAATTCACATATTTTACACATTGCTTTTCCTAACACTATGGTTTTGCAGCAGGAAAACTGTTGCAGAAAAGCTCAATGTGTGCACATAGCCTAAAGAGTTCTGATTATTAAAAATAATCTGTCACCAGGTTTCTGCTACCCCATTTGAAACCAGCATGATGTAGGGGCAGAGACTCCAGTGATGTGTCACTTATTGAGCTGCTTACTGTCAATTTTATAAAATCACTGTTTTATCTGCTTCACATCTAGCAGTTCTCTGAATGCTGAGCTCTGTATAACCCAGCCAACACACCACTGCTTGACAGATTTCTGCCTATGCACAGTGTACACAAAAAAACTGCCAATCAATGGGGGAGGCAGGGTAATACAGTGCTCATGAATATGAATGCCTAAAAGGCAGCAGGATTACTAGTCCTCTAGTGATAACCTCTTGCTGATAAAACTGGTTTGTAAAACCTTCACAAAGCAGCCCAGTCAGAGAGACATCACTGTAATCAGTGACTCTGTCTCTACAGTATACTGCTCTCAGAATAGATGGAAAATACCTTGTGATAAATTCCCTTTAACAGGTTTAATTTATTTTGTAAACTTTCTTTATGAAAAAAATCTAATAGCGCTATAGTAGAAATGTGATAAAAAGACCAAACACTGCAGGATATACCGTAGGTCTGTTTTAAAATTAGCTAAATTGCGCAGGGCTCTTACATCAGCTATACAAACCTCTTTTCAAACCAACTTATTCTTTGCAAATCCCAACTAAATGTGCAATACTTGCCAGTATCTTCCTTAGAAAGTAGCTAGATCAGTCATAAAGCCACAGTTCTTATTACACAGGTGTGCAGAATGCTTGTTTATCTTTGAGACACAAAAGACGGATCTGATGCTAATACCCTAACAGAACATGCTCTATCTCTCCGATTCCCTGACAGCTCAGCCAATCAGCTGGAATGAGGTATGTACTAATCATTCACATATCATTAACTAAAGTTTCAAAGCCTAAAGGTACCTTCACACTAAACGACGCTGCAGCGATCCAGACAACGATCCGGATCGCTGCAGCGTCGCTGTTTGGTCGCTGGAGAGCTGTCACACAGACCGCTCTCCAGCGACCAACGATGCCGGTAACCAGGGTAAACATCGGGTTACTAAGCGCAGGGCCGTGCTTAGTAACCCGATGTTTACCCTGGTTACCATCCTAAAAGTAAAAAAAACAAACGCTACATACTTACCTACCGCTGTCTGTCCCCGGCGCTGTGCTCTGCTTCTCTGCTCTGGCTGTGAGCGCCGGGCAGCCGGAAAGCAGAGCGGTGACGTCAACGCTCTGCTTTCCGGCCGCTGTGCTCACAGCCAGACCAGAGAAGCAGAGCGCCGAGGACAGACAGCGGTAGGTAAGTATGTAGCGTTTGTTTTTTTTACTTTTAGGATGGTAACCAGGGTAAACATCGGGTTACTAAGCGCGGCCCTGCGCTTAGTAACCCGATGTTTACCCTGGTTACCAGCGAAGACATCGCTGAATCGGTGTCACACACGCCAATTCAGCGATGTCAGCGGGAGAGCCAGCGACCAAAGAAAGGTCTGGCCCTCTAGCCCCGACCAACGACATCACAGCAGGATTCTGATCGCTGCTGTGTGTCAAACTAAACGATATCGCTAGCGAGGACGCTGCAACGTCACGGATTGCTAGCGATATCGTTTAGTGTGAAGGTACCTTAAGAAGCAACCTCATACACAACAGGCAGCTGCCGGACGAATGGTGGTTCAGTCGATCATTTGGCCGGCAGCCATATCTCCTCCAGTGCTCTTGTGTAATTTGCTGAGAACAAAAGGGTCAGCAACAGGATCCTTATCTCAGCAGCTGGCAGTCCAGATGCCCCATACACATTATATAGGGGGTTTGGCCTTATGTGTTGTCCAAACAGAATTACCAGATCTCTCCACATGATCTGTTTAAGAAGTGCTAGAACCCTACAGTCCATGCCTTTCCCCATCATTACCTCTTGGTCATTATCTCTTGGTCAGGTGCTTTTATATTATTTGGAGAGATGAGTGAAATCTGTAATCTGATTTTTAGAACCAGAATTCTCTAAAATGAAGAAAATTACAGTTTCACATGTACATTCAATTTCCATGTGGGCATGTTCTCAGTGTTCATGCATGATGGTGTTTTTTTTTTCTTTGTGTAATTTTTGTGGGCTTTTATCATGTGTTTGTTTCCTAGAATTCACGGAGAGTGGGAGACAGTAGAAAGACTATGTAGTCTGAATGACCAAAGGCTTCCATACATGTTATTGCTGGCAGAACCTGCCGACCATCTAATGTGTATGGGGCCTACCCATTCTACCCAGGCTGATGATTTCTAAAGCCTGATCATTTTGTTCTGCACGCCGATAAGCCACTGCTATGGGTGTCTGAAGCTTTGAAGCGGTTTTGAAGACAAAGGCTGTCACACCAAATACTGACTTGATTTTGATTTCTTTGCTCATTCACTTTGTCTTTAACACTTCTATTTATAAAACCATTCTTACTGTTGCAGCATTTTTTCACACCTGCCTAAAACCTTTGCACGGTACCGTGTGTGTGCATTATACACACAGACACATATATATTATATATACAATATATATACACACACACAGATTTTCCCTACACAATGGATATGATTACTAAGTGATAAATGGAAATCATTTTTGTAAACAGATCTTTACTATGAAGATTTTTCATCAATGCATCATCAAAAAATGACGGTTATTGCTCATGACAAATATCAAGCAATGGACAATACCACAAAAATTCAAGAGAGCATGACCAATCAAAGCCTGGTTGGCAAGACTTCGTATAAGGAATGAAGCTCTAAGCCCATCAGAAACTTTTATATTGCTTGTATAAGTTATTCATTAGTCACGGCCCATGTTATCTCTTAGGAGCACATCCTGTCTCAAAGATTTTACTAGTGTTATTTTCTAAAACAAGATTTTCCCAGTCCAACATTTGTCTGCATTGGTACAACAATGAATAAACTCATTTCACACAACAACATTCTTCTGCCAAACCAGAATATAGGCGTTTGTGGTGACCATAATTATTGGTCATCATCATTACCTGCACTCGCATATCTCCACCATCTTTGCTGAACATTGACCAGCCTCTGGGCAACTGAACACAAACCTATCAGTAATATAGCAAGAATATGTATCAAATCAAGTAAACATAGTACCGTACCATTATATTGCTGCTAAGGAAAGCTGCGGAAGGTGTAGACCTGTTGGTCCTTATAATTACCATCTATTTTCATTGACATACTATAGGTCTCATACTGTTGTGATCAATAGGGAATGAATGCATGCAATCTGTGCACAAAACATTCCTGGGCTAGATCTCGAATGTGAGTGAGAGTTGTCCAATATGGAAGAGCAGTGATAAATCTACAAGGGTGCTGTTCTGAGATGAAAAAATATATAATAATCACTCTGTGATAACAAAGAAAGCGAAGGAACCAAATTAGAATTTTAAATTACAACATTTACAGTGAAGATGAACTGTTGAATGGGCAATCTTAGGAAACGTTCACACATTCAGTATTTGGTCAGTATTCTATATCGGTATTTGTAAGCCAAAACCAGGAATGGGAGAAAAATACAGAAGTGGTGACATGTTTCTATTATACTTTCCCTCCGATTGTTCTACTCCTGATTTTGGCCTACAAATACTGATGTAAACTATTGACCAAATACTGAACATGTGAACGTGGCCTTAAGGTCTTCTATTTCAGCTGCACCAGGTAACAAGGCATTCCGTGCAGCAGAATATGGCTCAGGATGATTAGTGTTAAGATACTTGAGCTTTGTCTTTCTTAAACCCTTCAACTCTTTCCCACAGAAAATGTGCAGTGCTGTCTCGTACAGTGTTTGGCAGCTTTCCACAGTTTATAAAATCCTTCCATGTTTTCTTATATTGAGATGTGGGATAATGCTGAGCGAAAAGTATCAACGTGCAACGAAGTAGTTGACTACCTGGAACAGTATAAGGCTAAGGATCTTGATGAGCAAGTTTTTGCCAAATATCAGCCCAGGTTTGGCAAATAGGAAGAATCCAGTACACAACAATAAAAAAATACACAGACACATAACCAAAATCTACAAAGTGGCTTAAAAAGAACAATTATAAATATTTCTTGTAGCTCAGGGATACGAGACAATTTCCATCCTTGGACACCCCCATATTCACAGTTATCATTTTATGTGTGCTTTTGGCCCACAGAAGAATAAGCTAGAGACACAACAAGCAACATTGTTTCTGTCTGACACAATATTACTGTTTGCTGTGTCTTCGTCTTATCAGTGTTTGGGCCAGTTTTTTGTTATTCTAACCCCTTGTGCTGCTGTGGACATCTCCTTGAATTTGTCCAGTAGCAAAAAGGCTAAAGTACATGTAAACAAAAGTCCCCTAATCCCCCGAAATAGGAGTAGGTATTTTATTATTGGTAACTTAATGTTGTCATTTGCATCCAGATTTTATTTGCAGTCAGTTCAATACAAAAAAATAAAGTCCTCCAAAAAGTCACAAAGGGAATGAGAACAGAAAACTTTAAATAAGATTTCCAGTGAGGATACGAAACACGCTAGGAACACAAAATGCTTCACACCCCTCTGGGCAGAAATTAAATATTGGAAATGATCTAATTTGCTGACCACTAAATAGTTCTCATTGACCAATCACTGGCATGGTAAAGTCAGGCTGCAGAGACACTGCCTTGTCTCAACATTGCTTTTTTTAAGCTGGTTTAATACAAGCAGCTTTTAGGAAAGTAAATATTAAAAATGATTTTCTCTTTTGTACTCACTATAATATTTGGCTCATAAATGGCACATGAGAACCTAACCTTACAGCAATTGAAAACTTTTAGTTAAAGGATTTAGTTCTATAAAAATAATTTACAAATTGTTATGTATCTATATGTATCTGTTACAGTACACAATCTGATTTGCATCCATTTTATATGAAAAGGAAGACAAAATATTTTGATAATTTATATACCTCTAGAAATATCACATTGTAGAGATTAATTACCAATAACTGCATTATCATATATCCAGTTCCCAAGTTTTAAACCCCAGAAAAATGGGGAAAATCTGGAGGCAAATGACAACTGTGTTAACAGTTAAACAGCCCTAATACTTCATAAATACAAATAGTACACATACACAGGAAGAATGTTACATTCTAATACTCATAAGGCATATTATTAGTGTATACGCTAGTCACTGTGTCATTGCCATTCCCTTATTATGCTTCAGCCCTCTAGCCAAGGATCTGTGTGCTATTTACTGGACACGTCGGCAGTAATAGCCAAGGACCTTGCACTTTTCGCACAGATGTTGGGGGTGCTCCTTGCTTTGATCAGATACGTCCAAACCATCAGGCTTCTCTAATGGTCGCTGTGAATAGGAAAGAAAGGAACAAAAGATTAGTTAATGTGTCTGCAACCTAATGTCAAGTTTTGAGCAGCTGTTGGTGAACTTCAACTCAACCAGTGCTTCGCAGTTGACAGCAAGACTTTCTAGAGCAATTCTCTCAACATTCATCTCCTTGTGCATAATCGGCTATATGAGTGTCAAGCTATTGAATTACTAGTACATAAAAAAGCTGTATAGTAAAGTCTCTGAAGTTAAATCTCATATCATAAATCATTATCTGGACTACAGAAACATCATGTAAAAATGTATCTTTGTACTTGGCCTTATTTCAGAGCTGGACAAATCTTAGCCAGTTCCACAAGTTATGAGCCAGTACTGACATGCTGTAGGGTTAGCTCCACAAATCTGCTGGAAGACTGATTGCTCACATTTATTTAAAAAGATTAAAATAACTTTAGAAAGCACTACGAGATGAGACTTAAAGGTCACTGGAGGTTGTAGGTTTGTGTTTCTTTTTCCTGTACACTTCCTCAGTCATCTTAGCTGGCTGCACTTCTTTGTTAATAGTCATAGCAGTCCCAATCTTAATTCTTCCTCTTAATTTCTTAGCAGCCTTACCACACCACCCACCCACCTTAGGATCCCCAATTAATTAGCAGCCCTTCATTCCACTACACCTACCCCCAAAATAGTCAGTCCACGTTCTCTTCAAGTAGTGATTGTGACATGCAGAAATAGTGCCAACTGCTGTTGCTTCAAAAGCATCCAGCAACTAGTGGGGTTAACACAGTCACGGGATACAGGGAGTGGTTAGCAGAGCCCCAGGGGGATTGTGGAAAACTTGTTTTCTGCTGGGCAGCAGCCAAAGGAATGGTGTGTTCTGTGATCTGTTTCACACCAGTTCAGGCAAGTGAAACATAGGGACACAGGATTCCATTACAGAGTGGAGTTGGGCTAACCCCCTGTACTGCTAGTGGGGAAAGTCTATCAGGAGCAGGAAGATAGTTATTAGAAGAAATTGTGTCACCGAGATCATCTCTCTCAGCAAACCCTCCCCCCTCCTCCACTGTGCTAGAAGGAATGCTATGTACTACTGTGCTTTTATAAAGAGTCTTGATCTGGGCTGAACTGTGCTATAAAAGTGACTGTTAGTCAATGTGCCTCTAAGAAGCAGCTGTACTGTTTATTAAGTCTGTGCTTAAGACCCTTGAATTGTACTGAATGTGCTGTGACATTAAACTACACTGTTCATGTTCATGAGGACTCTATCAATTGTATCTGTGTGAGCAAGTGGATCCATCTTGTGCCTGAGGAAGCTGCAGTACATGGTCATCCTGAGTAATGGTTCCCCCAGAGTTCCAAAGAATTCATGAGACCTGTCATTGGTGGCCCGTACAGGGAATTCAGAGTGGGAATTAGCGTGTAGAGGGAAAAGAGGCAAAGTGACTGGAAAATACAGCAGCACAGCACCTCAACTCAACTCTGCTACACCAGTTAAAGGGGACCAGCCCTAAAGCAGCACAGCACCTCAACTCAACTCTGCTATACCAGTTAAAAGGGACCAGCCCTATAGAAAACATACTAGCAGCAATGGATGTGGCAATACAAATGGACAAGATCAGTGAACTGCCTCTTCAGTTAACATGTGAAGAATTGAGAACAGTAGCAGAACATATAAAGATGTCAGAAGAACAGATCTCTAAAGCACGCTCCCACAGACAATTTGTAGCCACCATTAATACAGATGGATGAGTTGGGGGAGAAGGAAGCTGAAGAGGTCATGAGGACATTCCTCCAGGAGCTAACACAGTTTCTACCAGGCTGAAGTTGGAAGATGGAGCGGCGGCACCAATTACCAAGAGCAGGAATCTCCTTCCGCAGACAGAGCTACAGGAATTGAAAGAACAATTCAAAGCCTTAAATGGAACCTGTCACTCCCAAAATCAAAGGTGAGCTAAGCCCACCGGCATCAGGGGCTTATCTACAGCATTCTGTAATGCTGTAGATAAGCCCCCGATGTAACCTGAAAGATGAGAAACAGAGGTTAGATTATATTCACCTGGGCGGGCGGTCCGATCAGATGGGCGTCGCGGTCCAGTCCGGGGCCTCCCATCTTCATAGGATGACATCCTCCTCTTGTCTTCACGCTGCGGCTCCGGCGTACTTTGTCTGCCCTGTTGAGGGCAGAGCAAAGTACTGCAGTGCACAGGCACCGGACCTCTCTGACCTTTCCCGATGCCTGCGCACTGCAGTACTTTGCTCTACCCTCAACAAGGCAGACAAAGTACGCCTGTGCCAGAGCCGCAGCATGAAGACAAGAAGAGGACGTCATCATAAGAAGATGGGAGACCCTGGACCGCGATGCCCATCGGACCGGACCGCAGCGGGACTGCCCCTGGGTGAGTATAATCTAACCTCTTTTTCTCATCTTTCAGGATACATGAGGGGCTTATCTACAACATTACAGAATGCTGTAGATAAGCCCCTGATGCTGTAGATAAGCCCCTGATGCCGGTGGGCTTAGCTCACCTTCGATTTTGGGGGTGACAGGTTCCCTTTAACAACAGCTCTGCAGAAATCTACCCAACCTTCTGAACGTCTGACAGACACTGACAGAACCTTTAACCTGCTTGGGTTTGATAAATCAGGAAAACAGTACTTTCCAATACCACAAATCACCATAAGGAAAGAGTTCTAGATCCTGGGACAGATTGGAGAGTGTGAGCAGAAAGAGAAACTGTCTTATATGAACTTATTGCACCAGATCGATGCAGGATTATTGGAAGGCTACAAGCCAGATGAGGTCATTGAGGGGGTGGTGAAAGCGATCAGCCCAGGATTGAACCTCCGCAGAATGCTAGAGATGAAAAGTCAGTTGACCCTACCACAGTTGAAGATGATTTTAAAAGGACACTATAAAGAAGAGAGTCCTTCAGAATTGTTCCACCAACTCATTAACATCTCACAGAACAATAATGAATCACCCCAAAGTTTCTTGTTCAGAGCGATTGAACTTAAGGATAGACTGTTGTTCGCATGCAGAGATGTAGGGGAGGAGGAGAAGTTTGATGCTGAACTAGTCCAGAAGAAGTTCTTGAGATCGTTGGGAACAAGCTTAATCAGCAAAGATTATTTCTCATATCCACCATGCATATCACAGGAGAAAAAGAGGCATAGGCAAATCAATATTGTTAGGACTGGCGGAACGCACCAAATAATGATAATAGAGAATATGAGGTGCGATTGCAGTCCGGGGTCTACCGTGCAGAGATGACACCTGCTGCTGAGTAATGGCGGATGGACGCTTGCTCACATGTGGGTTTAGACCTCACCCAGTGTGAATGGAAGCGAACTCTGGTGCTTCACAGAGTCGCCAATATACGCTGCGCCGTTAGCAGTCACAGGGTGCAGCAGAAAGACACTAGTGGGATCCCTATGAATCACCCCCACTAAACTTGTGATTGGACTCGCTCTGACCCTCAGTGGCTTTTGAGCCCGCGCCTGAGGACGCCCTGAGTCAGATGCTGAGTCCAAGCGGGAATTCCCACCCTACACTGACAGGCTGTCAGGAAAGCGCACTGATTGCGCACAGTGCCGTATAAGCGGGCACAGAAAAAGACACTAACGTGTGCTAGGTGGGCAGGTAGCACTGTTGGGAGCCAGATAGCATCCAACATTGAGCAGTCAACAACACTAGGAAGGGGAATGATTAAGGAGCGACAGTCACACATCTACACACGTTATCAAGTATACACTAGCGCATGGCCGAGAGGCCATGCAAACCTTTTATAGCAGCAGTGCTACGGGACCTTCCTGATGGTTCAATAGGAGCTGCAACAGGACCTGAGCATGTGACCCCCGGCCTCCAATGGGAGGTCGTCCCGTGGGCATGCTCAGTATGGGAAAAGCAGGACTTAGTCCCAGAAAGACCTGCTCGCTGCTGATCAGTGCTGGCTACAAAGGCAGAGCCTGGAAAGGCAGCAGTAAAAAGTCACACAGTATCAGCTTGAGCCAGATGCTGGGACCAACGTCTCTGCTGAGCAGGCTCCACTGCGGCTGGAGAAGAATGGGAGACCGCAGCGGACATGGTTAGAGATTCTCCTTGTGTGGAGGCGGGAACTCAACACCTAATATTACCCCCCCTCCCTGAACCTCGCTACGTTCAAAGGCTGCAATGAGCAGCGGAGCACGAATGTGCTCCACAGGCTCCCAGGTTTTGGCCTCTGGGCCGTGACCCTTCCAGTCCACCAGATGGGACTTTTTGCCACATACCACCTTGCACCCCAAGATAGCATTCACCTCATAATCATCCGTGGATGAACCCGATGTCCTGGCAGATGACTCAGAAAATCGGGACATGTGAATGGGCTTTAAGAGGGACACATGAAAGGTGTCGGTGATACCCGGGCGTGGAGGAAGAGCCAGACGATAGATGACAGGGTTAATCTGTTCCAGAACCTTGAAAGGCCCTAAGTAGCGAGGCGCAAACTTAGTGGACTCAACTGGCAGCCTGATATTGCGGGCGGAGAGCCACACTAAGTCGCCAGGACCAAAGGTTGGAGCAGGGCGATTTGCTCAAGCATATGCCACCACTAAAAAATCTGGTCGAACAGTGGCAGAGAAGATCTTCAATGATTTTGCTTTGAAGTTTGGGTTCCCTACGAGGTTACACCAAGGAAGATAATTTGAGAACCAGCTCTTTGCCAAATTAGGAAAGTACTGTAGAATTCAGAGATCCCATACAACACCCTATCACCCAGAGGGTAATGGACAAGTGGAACGTTTTAACCGGATATTATTGTCAATGCTGCGCACTGTAACAGCTGACGAGAAGAAAGATTGGAAGAGTTCTCTGTCAAAAATGGTATATGCATATAACTGTACCCATAGCGAGGCAACAGGTTACTCACCTTTCTTCCTCTTGTATGGACAATAGCTAAGACTGCCAATTGACATCATGTTCGACACTCCGGTTTCAGAGACTTACAAAACACATCCTGAGTACGTTCGGAAATGGAATGAACAGATGACAGAGGCAAATAACATAGCCTTCAAAGTGGCTACCCAAGAGCAGAGCAAGAATAAGGAGTACTATGATCAAAAATGTTATGGAGCAGAATTAACACCGGGAAGTCGGGTGCTAGTCAAGAATATACGTGAAAAAGGTGGTCCAGGAAAACTTCATTCATACTGGGAAGACAAGGTGTATGTGGTCGTAAGGAGGAAAGCTGATGACAGTCCAGTGTATGAAATCCGATTGGAAACGGGGGACAAGAAAACCAGAATTGTCCATCGCAATTTACTACTACCCTGTGATTAGCCTCCACCACAGCAAGTGTCCCCAGAAGTAGACCAATATCGATTGAGATTGACTACAGGACTACCAAAGACGGAAGCTCTAGAGATAGATAGTGACCTTGAGAGATCTGATGAAGAAGAGCACATTGTTGTATCTCTGAGACCGGCAAGGAGAGGGATGTACTATCCTCAGGAGAGTGAACTAAGTCCAGAGGGTCCAGAGTTTGTACCAAGGAGTACAGATGAAGTCCAAGTCAATTCTGATGATCGAACATTGATCACTTCAGAGACCGATCGACACTCAGGAGGAGCGATATTACCAGACTGTGTGGAACCAGATGATTCAGGAGAAGTTCAGGAACTTACAGAGGCAGTTACAAGAGCATCTGAGGAAGTACGATAAATAAGTGCGGTGGAAGAAACTCCTGCAATCGAACAACCCGTGGTATTTGAGGATCAACCCATTAGGAGGATGTCAACTTGAGAAGTGAGAAGGCCCATGATGCTGATGTATGAGACACTTGGTGAACCGAGTCGAGTGCCATGGACTGTCGATTGGAAACAGGTATACCTGCCTACAGACCAGGTAAGCCCACTTGAGTGGTATTCACCACCGAGAGGCAGTATGGAAGATGTTGCCTGCTAGAAAGACTTGTTTTCACGCTCTGATTTTCCTTAAAAAACTTTGTAGAAACAAAGAACTGTTACGGCATAGTGAGAGAGAGAGCTGGTTGAAGACGTACGAAAAGCTCCAGCTCAAGAGATGCTGTTTGTTTTAATTGTTTATTTCTTACAGGAGTCCTACAAGTAAAAGGTCATAATAATAGGTTATCATTGATGTTTATGAATGTTATGCCAGTATGTACGTACATGAAGTAACATGACTCCCAGCATGGTCTTAGAATTGGTCAGATCGATCAATTGAGGCAAATGTAGAGGACGACATTCAAAAAGGATGAAAGAGTGTGACATGCAGAAATAGTGCTACGTGCTGTTGCTTCAAAAGCATCCAGCAACTAGAGGGTTTAACACAGTCACATGAGACAGTGAGTGGTTAGCAGAGCCTCAGGGGGATTGTGGGAAAACTTGTTTACTGTTGGGGCAGCAGCCAAAGGAATGAGTGGTGTGTTTCTGTGATCAAGAGGAAATTGTGTCACCAAGATCATCTCCCTCAGCAAACCCTCCCCCCTCCTCCATTACACTGTGCTGGAAGGAATGCTGTATACTACTGTGCTTTTGTAAAGAGTCTTGATCTGTGCTGAGCTGCAAATTCAGACCGATCTGGAATCAGTCGAACATCCCTTTGGCGGATATTAGCTACTCATAAATGGCACCCTTACAAAATCCAGCTGCTACAGCATCTCAACGAGGATGACCAGATCGGCGAGCTGAATTTGCAGAATGGGCAAAACAATAATTGGAACAGTTTAAACAGAACATTATGTTCAGTGATGAGGAAAACTTTTTTGGGTGGCCCATTTATATGGATAAACCTAAATAAGGCTACGTTCACATTAGCGTTGCATCGGGCGCAGCCGCAGCGATGCATGCATCATGCGCCCCTATATTTAACATGCGGGCGCATGGACATGCGTTGTCTTGCATTTTGTGACGCAGGCGGCATTTTTGCAGCAAGCGTCAGGGCACAGAGGACGCAGCAAGTTGCATTTTTTTTGCGTCCAAAATCAAGCCAAAAATGGACGCATGCGTCACAAAACAATGCGTTTTTGCATGCATTTTGCATGCGTTGTGCATTGCGTCGCTGACGCAACACACAACAACGCAAATGTGAACGTAGCCCAACATGGGAATGGTGACAGTTTTCTTGCGTAGGGTGTCTTGCATTGAAATCTACTGCAATGACCCGGGTACTGCGTTCACCAGACATCAACACAATTTCTATCCGCTCCTCACGTGTTAACAACTGCGACATGTCAATGGCTGTAAACAAAGAGAAACTTGTAAATAACTCATGAAATAATAAAGTTACATTAAAACCAAGCACACCATTGTTTTTCTTGTGAAATTCTCAATAAGTTTGATTTGTCACATGACCCTCTTCCCATTGGAAAAAACAAAGTTGGATCCAAAATGGCCGACTTCAAAATGGCCGCCATGGTCACCACCAATCTTGAAAAGTGTTTTCCCTCCCATATCCCATATACTAGTGTGCCACAAACAGGAAGTTGATATCACCAACCATTCCCATTTTATTTAGGTGTATCCATATACATGACCCACCCTGTATTACAGTCATGGTCCCATCAGGGCCCAGCAGATGCAGAGCACTCCAAGGTAATGATGTCAACCTGATACCAGTGTGAAATCAATGTGCCTCCTAAAGGTACCTTCACACTGAACAACATTACAACGATAAAGATAGCGATCCATGACCTTGCAGCGTCCTGGATAGTGATATCGTTGTGTTTGACACGCAGCAGCGATCTGGATCCTGCTGTGACATCGCTGGTTGGAGCTAGAAGGCCAGAACTTTATTTTGTTGCTGGATCACCCGCTGACATCGCTGAATCGGCGTGTGTGACGCCGATCCAGCGATGTGTTCACTGGTAACCAGGGTAAATATCGGGTTACTAAGCGCAGGGCCGCGCTTAGTAACCCGATGTTTACCCTGGTTACCATTGTAAATGTAAAAAAACCCACATACTTACATTCCGGTGCCTGTCACGTCCCCCGGCGTCCGCTTCCCTGCACTCCTGCATCCTGTGTCAGCGCCGGCCGGCCGTAAAGCAGAGCACAGCGGTGACGTCACCGCTCTGCTTTACGGCCGGCGCTTACACAGGATGCAGAAGGAGTGCAGGGAAGCGGACGCCGGGGACGTGACAGGCACCGGAATGTAAGTATGTGTTTTTTTTTTTTTACATTTACAATGGTAACCAGGGTAAACATCGGGTTACTAAGCGCGGCCCTGCCCTCCACGCCCCGCGGAAGAAGCTAGGGCGAAACACGCGTTGGGGCGCAGGGAACAGCCAGGAGAGGACACATGCTACCATAGAGCTGCCTTAGGTAATTACATTTGTACTATTTAATTACTTGCCTCATGTTAGGACCGGTGATATGGCTAAGTTAAGGTGGTATGAAGGAAATAATGGTACCAATAGCGGCCTCTAAACTATGAGACACTGTTAGTGGAAAGGGATGCAGATAGCACCTTATATGTTATATGTGTTCTCTGGAGGAGATGCCTAATCAGTCTTCGGATATATGCACTTTATTAATCTGGATAGTACAGTGTACCTCTCAGGGCTTTCCCATGGGGTATTACCCGGAAGATAAAAGTAGATTTTTAATATGTATATGTATTGTTTTTATGTTGTTTCTTTAATAAAATCTATTTAAGTTTTATATCAATGGTTGGCTTCTTTAAGATGGCAGTAATTTGACTGCCATCTTGTGGTTGTTTGTATGTAATACGGAAGTACCATTAAAAAGTATATAGTTGGACTTTATTGTACAATTTTGCATTGAAAAGTCAAACGGCGCTCCTTCCCTTCCGAGCTCTCCCATGCGCCCAAACAGTGGTTTACCCCCACATATGGGGTATCAGCGTACTCAGGACAAATTGTACAACAACCTTTGAGGTCCAATTTCTTCTCTTACCCTTGGGAAAATAAAAAATTGGGGCGAAAAGATAATTTTGGTGAAAAAATATTTTTTTTTATTTTTTACGGTTCTGCATTATAAACAGGGGCGTAACTACCACGGTCGCAGCAGTCGCCATTGCGACCGGGCCCGGGGTAGTCAGGGGCCCAGGTTGGTCAGATGCACGCCGACACCAGCAAAAAGTTAAAAACTGTTGCCGTGCAGGTGATTCGTCCCGCACGGCAACAGACAGACCTGCCCTCCACCTGACCTGCCGGGCGCACACAACAGATCAGCAGCCGACGCCTGATCTGAAAGGAAAAGCTGAAGATCCTGTGGTGACGTCATCACTATCATGGGTCTTTCACCATTTATCAGCTTCGCCTCCTGATCACATGACGATGACGTCACCACAGGTCCTTCAGCTCTCAGCAGCTCAGTCCTGGTTGTGTGCAGCTCGTGTTCTCTGGTATCAACCAGCAGCAGATTTCTGGTTCCTGCTGTTCTGGTGAGATATGGAGATGGGCAGAATGTGGAGATGGATGGGGCAGAATGGGGAGACGGATGGGGCAGAATGCGGAGTCGGATGGGGCAGAATGCAGAGTCGGATGGGGCAGAATGCGGAGTCGGATGGGGCAGAATGCGGAGTCGGATGGGGCAGAATGCGGAGTCGGATGGGGCAGAATGCGGAGTCGGATGGGGCAGAATGCGGAGTCGGATGAGGCAGAATGCGGAGTCGGATGGGGCAGAATGAGGAGTCGGATGGGGCAGAATGCGGAGTCGGATGGGGCAGAATGCGGAGTCGGATGGGGCAGAATGCGGAGACGGATGGGGCAGAATGCGGAGACGGATGGGGCAGAATGCGGAGACGGATGGGGCAGAATGCAGAGACGGATGGGGCAGAATGCAGAGACGGATGGGGCAGAATGCAGAGATGGATGGGGCAGAATGCGGAGACGGATGGGGCAGAATGCGGAGTCGGATGGGGCAGAATGCAGAGACGGATGGGGCAGAATGCGGAGTCGGATGGGGCAGAATGCGGAGTCGGATGGGGCAGAATGCGGAGTCGGATGGGGCAGAATACGGAGACGGATGGGGCAGAATGCGGAGTCGGATGGGGCAGAATGCAGAGTCGGATGGGGCAGAATGCGGAGACGGATGGGGCAGAATGCGGAGACGGATGGGGCAGAATGCAGAGACGGATGGGGCAGAATGTGGAGACGGATGGGGCAGGAGCATGGGCAGGATGTGGATTTGGGTGGAAAATGTTTTGGTGGGGGGCCCCATTTGAAAGTTCGCACCGGGGCCCATAACTTTGTAGTTACGCCACTGATTATAAACTTCTGTGAAGCACTTGGTGGGTCAAAGTGCTCACCACACCTCTAGATAAGTTCCTTAGGGGGTCTACTTTCCAAAATGGTGTCACTTGTGGGGGTTTCAATGTTTAGGCACATCAGTGGCTCTCCAAACGCAACATGGCGTCCCATCTCAATTCCTGTCAATTTTGCATTGAAAAGTCAAACGGCGCTCCTTCCATTCCGAGCTCTCCCATGCGCCCAAACAATGGTTTACCCCCACATATGGGGTATCAGCGTACTCAGGACAAATTGTACAACAACTTTTGGGGTCCAATTTCTTCTCTTACCCTTGGAAAAATAAAACAAATTGGAGGTGAAGTAAATTTTTTGTGAAAAAAAGTTAAATGTTCATTTTTATTTAAACATACCAAAAATTCCTGTGAAACACCTGAAGGGTTAATAAACTTCTTGAATGTGGTTTTGAGCACCTTGAGGGGTGCAGTTTTTAGAATGGTGTCACACTTGGGTATTTTCTATCATATAGACCCCTCCAAATGACTTCAAATGAGATGTGGTCCTTAAAAAAAAATGGTGTTGTAAAAATGAGAAATTGCTGGTCAACTTTTAACCCTTATAACTCACTAACAAAAAAAATTTTGGTTCCAAAATTGTGCTGATGTAAAGTAGACATGTGGGAAATGTTACTTATTAAGTATTTTGTGTGACATAGCTCTGTGATTTAATTGCATAAAAATTCAAAGTTGGAAAATTGCGAAATTTTCAACATTTTTGCCAAATTTCCGTTTTTTTCACAAATAAACGCTGGTACTATCAAAGTAATTTTACCATTATCATGAAGTACAATATGTCACGAGAAAACAGTGTCAGAATCACCAGGATCCTTGAGGCGTTCCAGAGTTATAACCTCATAAAGGGACAGTGGTCAGAATTGTAAAAATTGGCCTGGTCATTAATGTGCAAACCACCCTTGGGGGTACAGAAGTTAATAAAATTGCATTAACCCATTACTTGCCGAATTGGAAATTTTCATTTTAAGGATTTTTCAGAAAAGGGCATCCCAATATTCAATTAAAAATGACAATGACATGATTTCCTATTTTGAAAACATTCGTTTTACAAACACAACAACTAATTATAACATTTTAGCTGCTAGAAGCAAAAGATTAGGCGTCCCCAAAAAAAAGGACATTGGTAGATAATGGGTTAAGTTTCAGTCTGCAATCTTCATTCCTTCCTTCATTTTCAGACTCCTTGATATGCAGTTTGACCAAAGTTTCAGATTTTTTTTTATTCTGGGAGTGTCTGTCTCAGTAATACACAATGAATTTGAGGTCTATATGCATCCAGGGCACTTCTGTCTTTATTAGTTCATATATTAGTACAGTTTCTATGCTGCATTTACATCATGCACTTTCCTTCTTTTCTAAAGCCAGTTAACGGCCCTCCCTGTACATATTTTCTGCCATATCCATACTGTGGGGATCCCTGTACAAGCCCCTTCCAATCCCTGCTGCTATTTCTAAGGGCTTGCTCACATGAGCGTATAACACGTTTGAATGCTATTGGACCAGTGTTAGACTATGGGGCATTACAGAAAATTGCAACATGCTGTGAAGGACTCCGGAATTCGACTCACATGCCCCCACACAAGTCTATGGGTGCGTGTGAAACATCAGAAATCATTCGGTTGGCAGCAGAGTACACTAGAACATCCATGGACTTAGTGTGGACACAGACAATGGAGAAGATGGAGAAATTAAGCTCTCCGTCTTCGCAACACCTATGCTCCGATTCTTGCATGCGAGAGAATCAGAACACAATCAGAGCAGAAACTGACAGAGTTTGAGCCAAGTGTCATTAACATAATCGAGCCGATTCTCTCGCATCACTTGTCACTTGTGTGACCATGGCCTAACACTGAGAAAGGGAAAGATAGGGCAGAGAGAAGGCACTTAGAACTACACAAGAGCGCTAATGGATTTTGTAACATTTTTGTTATGCGCAAAGTGAGTACAGCAGCATAAGACATTCTTAAATGAAGATTATTTTAAAAAGTTGATTAACTTTGGACTTAGGAAGCAAATGATCAATAAAAAAAAAACATATCCTTAGGATATAGTACATAGATATAGCGCTATTCTTCATGTGCATGCACAGGAGCGCTTATGCTGAAAAGTTATTTCAATGCACAGTTTCCCTCTTTAACCATCTATAATATAATGCTAGGAGCGTCACTCTGTCCGAAGCCTTTATAGACTGCGCAAGTGTGATGTGCCTGCACGGTCTGGACCCCACAGAGTTATGCGTCCGGAGTTGAGGATTGTGGCCAGGAGATTGCGGTAGAGATCGCAGTATACGTAAGCACTGAACGCATACCGCGATCTCCGGCACCGTGTCCCGGCTCCGCAGACAAGAGCCACCCTGTGAGAAATGCTGCGGCCCGGGAGAAGGGAAGTGTGTGGGTGGTGACTGTGTGCATGTCTGTGTGTGTGCGGGGTCTGCGTGTCTGTGTGTGTGGGTCTGTGTGCGGTGGTCTGCGGGGCTGTCTATGGGTCTTCGGTCTGTCCAGGGGTCTGCCGGGGCTGTGCGGGGGGTGTGGGGCTGTATGGGGGTCTGCGGGGCTGTCCGTGGGTCTGCTAGGGCTGTGTCAGTGTGTGTGTGTGTGTGCAGGCATCGTCCGATGGGACTACAAGTCCCATCTGGCTATGCCTGCTACAGTGACAGTGATTGACACATTAGCCAATGATGGGACAGTAGTAGTCCCATCATCCGGCTAATGTGTTGAATGTAAAAAAAAAACCACACACATACAGTACATATATAGTTCATACTCTACACATAATCCCCGAAGCCCTCGCTCACCTGAAAAAAATTAACATAATGAACTAACAATATACTCGCTGTTTCCACAGTAATCCAATTAATACGATTGTCCCACGACGATCTCCCGTGGAGAGCTGTCACATCAGCGACCACTCTCCAGAGGCCCCGGAATACAATCATGGAAGGTAACCTTCAGCACTGTATCCCTCCGCCACTGTGAGTACAGTGTAGTTTTTACTGTCACTTGTGGCACAGCTGAAAATTCCCATGCAGCATTGCCATAAAGCGAGACAATGAACTAAAGTAACTTCTTCAGTGATGCACTGCATGAGCCATTGTCTCCTGTCAGTGTGCCACTGAAGGTCTATAGAGCTGTCACATCTCCTGAGATCGTCGTGGGACACTCATAATTAATTGGACTGTGTCGGACAGTGAGTATATGGTTGGTTTATTATTATTTTTTTGCAGGCTATTGAGGGCGTCTCAGGAATTAGGCATGGTTGTATGTTTGGTGAAATTAAGAATATTAAAATACTTTTTTCTGGCTGTGTCTTTTTTTTAACTCTTTCACTACTATAGGATTAGTAATGGATAGGTGTCTTATTGACGCCTCTCCATTACTAACCGGGCTTAATGTCACCTTACAATACAAAGGTGACATAACCCCTTATTACCCCATATGTCACTGCTACAGGGCAGTGGGAAGGGAGAGGCTAGTTGCCGAAGTTGGCGCATCGTACAGATGCGCCATTTCAAGGGTGGCTGGGAGCTGGTATTTGTAGGCAGGGGGTATATAAACTTTTAAATGGATATACCAAAAAAAAGGGGAGTAATCAATAAGACACCAGCAAAGAAAACCTTCCCCTATGTAACTCTTTATTAAATATAAAAAAAAACAACAATGTTAGAAAAATATATACAAAAAAAACACCCTAAAAGAAGGGATCACAGCCAGGGAATCAGGGTAGCGCCCTTGAAAAATTGTTGAAGGATTGTTGAAAAATAGCAATATGCCTACCATTGTCCCTAATAGGCCCTAGAGTCTGATAACCTACCTGACAGCAGAGGTTGGCACCCTAATTTGATGTGGCGCCCCCGCTCCACGACGGCTCTCCCTTCAATCTCTAGGCCTTCCCTTAAATCTATCATTAAAATCACAGACAAAAGACAACAATAGACTACAGATCAAAATTTATCTATATCTCTTGTTGGCACCATAAATAATGCACCCAAACAGAATACCACATGTTAATAATAGATCCAAAAAGCACTGAAATCTGTTCACAGATTTAAACATAAATAATATAGTATAGACAGATGTAAAAAAAAGTCAAAGTTACTTAGCACTGTATAAATCTCAAAGCATTAACAATGATAAGCTAGATGTAGAGGCCCATCACAGATTATATATAGGCTCAATATATCAGTCCAGTGCAGTATGTTCAGTATGGGCTCAGCAGAGCAACGCAAAGAAAAGCTATATATGCAGTTCAAATAGTATAACCAAAGGGAGCTTTCCGTGTGATAGAGTACATATAAACATCTGTCACAAATTATGTATAGGCTCAAGGTAACGGTTAGACTAATAGTCCTATGCAATATATTCAATATGAGCTCCACAAAGAAAAATATGTGCAATAACAAGGCCACCTGCAACAGTAAAGTGCTAAAGGTGCAGATAAGGTGCCAAAAACATAGCTCATATAAATGAATGAATCAAACTTAGCTGTCTACTGAAGTCCAATCCCTTGTGTCAGCTATAAGGTTTGATTAGCTCCCAGCGTGCGGACGCGTTTCTCCCTCATCAACCATTTCTTTGAGGGTTCATCAGGGGTCTTAAAAAAATGCCTCAATAGGTAAGTGAGCTATGGACAGGTAACAATTTGCCTCTCCATATTATCTGTGCTGCAGAAACCTGTTCCCAGCGCCTCTTAATAGTCAGGGAGCAATTAGTCTACACCCACCTAATTAGTGTTCCATTAGATCCATGTGATATCCTCCCATAGCGCTCAAGGACCATGTGTTCAGTAAGTCAGGAAGTGTCACCTTACTGATGCGATGTCCGGTTAAAACCGGAACTTTACTCTGTGTTATTACCGCCGTCATATCCGGCTGGTGGAACGCATTATGCATGCCAAGATGTTTACAAAGAGCACAGGAAGTACAGGTGCGTCATTCAGGATGTCATATCTGGACAGTGAGCAGCAACTGCGTGCCACAGCATACTGCCTATAAATCAAGAAACGCTGTCTCCTCATATCCTGCAAATAATGCACCGATATGTTCCATTATATGTCCCATTGCTAAAGCAACATGGAGTTAGTACATATAGAAATATTTTGATAGCGTACATCAGTACTATAATGTATATACCAAAGAATGGCTATAACTAAGTGTGGATGTTAAAATAACTAAATACCATTTTCTCTATTGGTTCTTGCAGAACATTTAACTCTATATGTAATATTTTAATTTAGAAAAAAGTGGTCTGGGACAGAAAAAACAATAGACTCAAGTACACTGGACAGTATAGTATCATAACATATTGGCCATAGGCACAATAAATACAACCAAACATAGACCTTTCAATATGAGGAAAAGACCCCCATAGTGTCCACAGGATGTTTTATATCCAGATACAATATTCTGGAGATTATTGTAATAGTGTACATATATGGCTTAAAACTTATTCCTATCAAGGGTTGATAAACTCACTAGTCTGGTTAAATGAAGCTAGAAAAAGTCAATTGTTCATTAAGTCCCTTTCAGTCAAAAAATCCATCTAGTTTCCTGCTGCAAAATTTGGCGATCCCAGCCCCCCTGGCAGACCGATGGTTCCACCACTTCAATTTTTTTTTTAAAAGAGACAGCTCCCAGGTCGCCTCCATGTTGATTGTTAATGTGGCGTGCTAGGGCCGTGTCTCTTTTATTTCTTATATCACTAAAATGTTCGCCAATGCGAACTTTAAATTGCCTTTTTGTTTTGCCTACATAATTCAGTGGACAAGTACACAGGTAAATTACTCCAGTCGTTTTGCAATTAGCGAAATGCTTGTTGTTGTATGTTCTGTTGGTAGCTACACTGTTAAAGGTTTTCGAAGGTGTAATATAGTGGCAATAAATGCAATGGCGACATCTATAGGTACCATGTGACCTGTTGTCTAACAAAGTACCTTCCTTTTTGGGGGGACAAAAATGGCTATTTACAAGATGATCCTTTATAGATCTCCCTCTTCTAAACCTCACAAAGGGTTTTGATGTAATCCATTTGAAGATATCATGATTGGTCCTAAGGATGCTCCAATGTTTCCTAACAATCTGCTTCATCTTTAGATTCTGATCATCATAGGTACCTGCTAGCCTCGTAAGTGTGTCAGTTTCTGGTACTTTTTTTGGTGTCAATAAGGATGTTCTATTGATTCCCCGTGCATGATCGTATGCATCTCTAATAACCGATTTTGGGTATCCCCAATCTTTAAATCTCTGTTAGATTTTGCGCTTTATTATAAAAGTCTGCCGATCCAGAGTAGTTCCTTTTTATTTGCAGAAACTGTCCCATAGGTATGCCTCGTTTCTGAGAAGTAGGGTGATAACTCTCCCATCTTAACACGCTACTAGTGGCCGTAGGTTTGCGGAAAATGGATGTCTTCAGTGTTCCGTTCATCTGTATGGAGATTGGTAAAATCAAGAAAATAAATTCTGCTCCCCCCAACTTCAAATGTGAATTTGAGCCCCAAATCATTAACATTGAGATGTTGTACAAATGAAACGAAGGCATCAACGCCTCCCGACCAGAGGACGATGATGTCATCTATATAGCGACCCCAAAACAAAATGTTGGGTCCCCAGATGATACCCTCGTCCCCGAACAACACAGTGTCCTCCCACCAGCCCAGGAGCAAGTTCGCATATGTGGGGGCACAGGGGCTCCCAATTGCGGTGCCCCTGAGCTGGTGGTAGTACTTGCCATTAAAGAGAAAAAAATATTTTTTGTTGTAGTACAAATTGTAAGAGTTCCATTAGAAACTCATTATGAACAGATAGATGTCTACCCCTTGTATTCAAAAAATATTTTACTGCCGCCACACCTTGATGATGTATGCTGGATTATAGCCCTTCTACATCTATCGATGCCAAGATGGTATCTGGCTCGACAGTGATTCCCACCAGTTTCATCAATAGATCTGTTGTATCTCTCAGACAAGAGGGAAGAGAAGTTGCAAACAGTCTCAAAATCTGAGACACTGCTGTTCTGACTTAACATATTTATCCCTGAGACTATCGGTCTCCCTTTCAGGGGCGGATATGCCTTATGAATCTTAGGTGTTGCACAAAACGCGGCAATGGTGGGAAATTTAGGCAGCAAGAAATCAAATTCATTGGTCGAAATAAGACTATTATTTTTGGATTCAGTCAAGATCCTACATAGATATTTTTTGTATTCTGAGCTAGGGTCCTTAGGTAACATTTCATACGTAGTTCTATCAGATAGCAAATCAAAGCATATTTCAAGATATTGACTGCTGTCCAGAAGGACCAAGTTACCCATGTGTTTGTAGCCGGGGGGGGGGGGGGGGGGGGGGGCAATATCCATGGCCCCTTCCTAGGCTATAAATATCAGCCTGCAGCTGTCTGCGTAGTCTTTCTGGCTATAAAATATAGGGGGACCCCATATCATTTTTTGGGGGGTCCCCCTATTTTAATAGGCAGTAAAGGCTATGCAGACAGCTGCTGGCTGATATTCATAGCCTGGGAAGGGGCCATGGGTATTATCCCCTTCCCAGGTTACAAATATTGCTATCTATCTATCTCTCATTCCTTCTAGCTATCTATATCATTCCTTCTATCTATCTATCTATCGATCTATCTATTGATCTATCCATCTCATTCCTTCTATTTATCTAAACCATATCTATCTATCTATCTATCTATCTAATCTATAGCTTGATAGAAGGAATGAGATTGATAGATAGGACGAATGAGATAGATAGACCTATAGATAGATAGAAGGAAAGAGATAGACAGATAGATCTACACATAGATAGATTTATACATAGATCGATAGATATTATCTATAGATCTATCTATCTATCTATCTATCTATCTGTGTGTAATCGAGTGTGAGTTGGACAAATGTAAAAGAGGAGGTTGGACAAGAAATTATATCAGAAATCTTTTTTTTTGTTCAATAATAGATCTTTATTTCGCTTTGAAAAACGCATACAAAAACACATCAAAAACGCACCAAAAGGCGTGGATTTTTACCTGCTTTTTTGCCAAGAGATGCAGATTCAGTGCGGAAAAATCCGCAGGCAATTCCGCAACGTGTGCACATACCCTACAAGTTCCTGTTCATACGGGAGCCCCTGGAGCGGCTGCGGTCCGCCTACAGGAACAAATTTTCGGGGAGATCAAGGAGTACCAGCAGCGGTACGACCTGGAGATCATGCCGCCCGGAGCCGGCCGCTGCCGCATCCAAGGGTAACGACGTCACCTTCTCCGAGTTCCTGCGGTACCTGCTGGACGAGGACGAGGAGAAGATGATCGAGCACTGGATGCCCATCTACCAACTATGCCAGACCTGCACAGTGCCCTATGACTTCATCGGTACCTACGAACGGCTGCGGGAGGACGCTAACCGGGTGCTGGACGCCATCGGCGCACATGACAAGATGGAGGCGCACAAAACAAGATGAGGGCGCAGGATGGGGGCTGCACATGACAGGAAGAGGGCGCAGGATGGGGGCTGCACATGACAGGAAGGGGACGCAGAATGGGGGCTGCACATGACAGGAAGGGGGCGCAAGATGGAAGCAGCACTTACCAGGACGGAGACCATATATCAATATAAATGCTCACCACCCGGGCGTAGAACGGGTTCAATAGCTAGTTATATATACCAACGAGAAACTTCCTGTTAGGAGTCGAGTTTCCTCTGCTGCACAGGGGGAATCTCGATCCGTCTCCGCTGCGGTCTCCCATTCTCCTCCAGCCGCAGTGGAGTCTGCTCAGCAGGGACGTCGATCCCAGCGTCTCGCTCAGTCTGTCTCTGTGCGAAGAGTTACTGCTGCTTTTCCTGCTTCTGCCATTGAAGCCAGTGCTGGGCAGCGGCGAGTGGACGTTTCTGGATCTAAGTCCTTATTTGCACACACTGAGCATGCCCAGGGCAAGATCTCCTGTTGGAGATCGAGGGTCACATGCTCAGGTACTGCAGCACATCCCATTGGTCCTTTTGGCAGGTCCTGAAAGGGCAAAACTTCTGTAGCTGTTTCCTGTGCTGCAGCTATATAAACTGCGCATGACCGCACGGCCATGCGCTAGTATTGTCTTGTAAATATGTGTGTGTGTTGTGAGTGAAAGTCGCTCTTTAAATAACCCTCCCTATTGAATGTCTGTTCGCGGAAGGTGTGTGTTTGCTATCTAGCGCCCGACTTATCCAACAGCACGTAACACACATTACAGCTACCAGTTGCTGTGTCCGCCTGTACGGCGCCGTGCGCTTGCTCTGCGCTTTCCTGACCCAAGCCTGGGTGGTTAGTGGCGTCCGTCTGTGCGGCACCGCACGCACTCTTGTGCCTTTATATTCTTATTTAGTTTCCTTACACACCCAGTTGCGGTGTTGTGCCAGCAAGTGTCTAATCGGACTTCAATCCTAGTTGGGGTTGAGTTCGCTGACTACTTGCTCGCACTCTATGTGCGATACCGCGGTCCTGTGACGCAACAGGATCGCTTCCTTCACGCAGGGTGTAGTTAACCCGTGCGTGTATACTTGTAGTACCGCCATATAGTCCGTCTTACTAGCAGCAGGGTTTTTACCTGCACGGTGGACCTCGGACTGCGAACGCACCTAGTTCCATTTCATCTTGTACTTGGTGCGTTCCGCCAGTCCTAACACTTCCTCTAAAATGTATTGGAAAATAAATCCTATAAAGTCTATCCAGATCTTTTCAGTGCTCCTAGTGTGACATCATGTTTTTGGCCTTTAAAATATGCCATGACATACCAATAATGTTTCTGGCAGCTTAACAAACCAGATGTGAGGTTGTTGGGTGTAGCTGGAAAATAACTAAAGAAACATGGCAGTTTACTGCATGAGGAGTCAAATATAATCACTTTCAATAATATATTCAGGCTAGTGAATTCAAGGTTTCCTAAAGGATAGATAAAAATACATTCCAAAGATGAATCAAGTGACATTATATTTACTGTACATCAATTGGATAATGGACAAGAAGAATCCACTTTTTCACCTTTTTCCGACTGATATTATTGTAAAAGAAAATAAAACAACCACTAAGCTCCCATTATTGCCCTGCCCGCATTCCTAAAATCATGTCATTGTTTTCAACAGATTGGTGTCATGTACTTAGGACAACATCAGGAATTTCTGGGCCATATGCAGCCAAGCCAGACACTCAACTGTTTTTCAAATATATTTATTAAATTTTAATATAATGGGGGAAGTGAGGAAACACAAAAAAAGGGGAAAGAGATAAGAGGGGTGGGAGGGGTATATAACTTGGTTAAGGAATATAAGGGAAAGTGGTACCAAGTTATAGAATTCTAACTAGTTTGTTTTTGTTTTTTAAATATATTTATTAAACTTTGCCAGACACTCAACTGTAACGAGGAAAAGGGGAAACAGAGAGTGGTGGAAGCTGGCAGAATAATGGTACAACCAAATTTAGCGGTGTGGAAAAATTGCTTGCACAGACTACCTTTTTCTCTCTAGTTATAAAAATGACATTTGATATCTGTTTGGAATAAATCTCATCACTGGTATATTTGCATTTTAAAAAGCTGCACAAGCCCAAAACATTTTACAACAAAGCCCTCCTCCACCGTATCCATTTGCATTAGGCTGGGTTCACCTGATTGTATTTCAATGATCGGACTGACTGCAGGTACCCGATCTGAACTTGCAGCCTCATAGAAACATATAAGACTGTAAGTTCAGGTAGGGAAATTTGCGGTCAATCCGGCATTGTGGTCCATATATGCACTGTGAAGTATGCTAATGTGAACCCAGGCTTCGGCAACACTTCTGCCTACATGGCTCTTCTTCTCATATGGAATATATGCTCCTTGAGCACAAAGCAAGCAGTAGCTAAACTATCTCCAGCTGAGCTGTCTACAGCAAAATGGAGAGGTGATTAAATGTGGATAGAAATCGAAAGGCATTTTCAATCAGAATGCAAGCTTCTGCTAAAACCATTATATATAGAGGTATATACACACACACAAATATATGTATAATAATAATCATTTTATTTCTATAAAGCCAGCATATTCCACAGCACTTTACATTTTAGAGGGGATTTGTACAGACAATGAAAGACATTACTGCATAGCAATCACATAAATCAAAAGATACTAAGAGGAATGAGGGCCTGCAAGCTTTACACTCTATGAGAAAATAGAGACACTAGGCTATGTGCACACGTTGCGGATTAGGCTTAGGAATTTCTGGTGTGGATTCTGCCTCTCCTGGCAGAAAACGCACCTGCAGATTTGTCGCGTTTTTTGTGCGGTTCTGCGGCGTTTTTTGTGCATTTTTGCTGCGGTTTTCTTGCGGATTTTCTGCGTTCTTTACTCCTGCGGTTTTCTATAATGGAATGCGTACAAAAACACTGCAGATTCACAAAAACGAAGTGACATGCTACTTCTTTTAAACCGCAGCCTTTCTGCAGCGGATTTTCCGCAAAGTGTGCACAGCATTTTTTTTCTCATTGATTTACATTGTACTGTAAATCAAATTGCGGATCTGCAGCGTTTCTGCACTGAAAAAAAAATGCTGCGGATCCGCAGAGAATCCGCAACGTGTGCACATACCCAAAAGGTGAATGGTAACAATTGCTTTCATTGTACGGTCTAACCATCAATATAATAAACTAGATTGTGGCCCGATTCTAACGCATCGGGTATTCTAGAATATGCATGTCCTCGTAGTATATGGACAATGATGATTCCAGAATTCGCGGCAGACTGTGCCCGTCGCTGATTGGTCGAGGCAACCTTTATGACATCATCGTCGCCATGCTGTGCCCGTCGCTGATTGGCCGAGGCCTGGCGGCCTCGACCAATCAGAGACGCGGGATTTCCAGGACAGACAGACAGACGGAAAAACCCTTAGGCAATTATATATATAGATAGGGTATAATGCTAAATGAACCAGTCACCAACACATTGTGTACAAGTAAGGACACAGAGAGCTATTAAATTCATAAAGGGTGTGATGATACCAGGGTCCTGGTTTTGATGAAAATTTTATATGGGCAAAACAGGGATAGTTAGAAAAATATGTCAAGGCGGTAGGCGAGTCTGAAGAAATGCATTTTTAGGGCACGCTTAAACCTGTGGGTATTGGGTGCAGCATGCGAGAAGACTTGGAGACGGGAGTAGGAAGCTCGGATTACTGAATATGTTAATCTTAGGTTATTGGCAAAACGGAGGGTACGGGAAGGTTGGTAGACAAGGGAGGAGATGTAGGATAGTGCTGAACCGTGGAGTTATCAATTATATAAGTTATCAATCAGTGCAAACGCAACAGGTCTCTTGGAACCATTATGAATACTGTACTGTATGGTTAAAATTGTAATAACGATTGCTGAAAGCCCAATACATGTTGCCCCTTTAGGCCTTGGTCTCCCTGCACTGTAGCACTTTATATCCCTCTGCAGGGCAATTATTAGGGCTAGCCGCCGAGGAGTGGGGGCGCCATATGTCGTTATTGTTTTAGGGTGCCAACCCCTGCTGTCAGGTAGGGTTGGAGTATAGGGTCAGCGTTTATCCTTCCTGGCCCTTAACAATCCATTAATACTATATCTTTCCTTTTTATTTCCTACCCGCTGTCACAGAGGGATATTAAGATTAGAAGGGACAGTCGACGGTGAGCGAGGGCGCCATGGCGTAGGTGTAGGGTGCCAACCTCCGCTGCTAGGTAGGGTGCTAATTAGTATTAGATTATAGGGTCAGGCACCTCCTAAGGCCTTTCTATCATTTTTCTACAAAAGTTTTTTTCTTTGTGTTGGTGATGGTTTTGTGTGCCCCAGATTTTATATTAATGATCAATGAAAAGGTAATTTTTTAATATTGGGGTTTTTCTGTGACTTAGATGATTTTGACTCCTAAATAAATCTAGATTTACTGTGAACAGGTCTATAGTTAGCAGCACATTTTTGGTTGAGGGATGGCTTTTAAATGGAACCTGTCACCCCCAAAATCAAAGGTGCGCTAAGCCCACCGGCATCAGGGGCTTATCTACAGCATCCTGTAATGCTGTAAATGAGCCCCCGATGTATCCTGAAAGATGAGAAAAAGAGGTTAGATTATACTCACCTGGGCGGGCGGTCCGATCCAATGGGCGTCGCAGTGCGGTCCGAGGCCTCCCATCTTCATAGGATGACATCCTCTTCTTGTCTTCACACTGCGGCTCTGGTGCAGGCGTATTTTGTCTGCCCTGTTGAGGGCAGAGAAAAGTACTGCAGTGCGCAGGTGCCGGGCCTCTCTGACCCAAAGCACTGCAGTACTTTGCTCTGCCCTCAACAGGGCAGACAAAGTATACCTGCGCCAGAGCCGCAGCATCAAGACAAGAAGAGCACGTCATCCTATGAAGAAAGGAGGCGCTGGACCCGTATCGCGACGCCCATTGGACCGGAACGCAGCGGCACCGCCCCTGGGTGAGTATAATCTAACCTCTTTTTCTCATCTTTCAGGATACATCGGGGGCTTATCTACAACATTACAGAATGCTGTAGATAAGCCACTGATGCTAGTGGGCTTAGCTCACCTTCCATTTTGGGGGTGACAGGTTCCTTTTAAAGTAATGGATGTATGCTGGTGTGTTTAAATGAGGAAAGATACCAGAAGAGAGAGTGGTTTAATAGTTTTGTTAGGTGAGTTACATAGTTACATATAGTTACATAGTTATTAAGGTTGAAGGAAGACTATAAGCTCATCTAGTTCAACTTATAGCCTAACCTAACATGCCCTAACATGTTGATCCAGAGGAAGGCAAAAAAAAAACCCATGTGGCAAATAGTAAGCTCCACTTTGGGGAAAAAAATTCCTTCCCGACTCCACATACGGCAATCAGACTAGTTCCCTGGATCAACACCCTTACAAGGAATCTAGTGTATATACCCTGTAACATTATACTTTTCCAGAAATGTATCCAGTGCCCTCTTAAATTTAAGTAATGAATCACTCATTACAACATCATACGGCAGAGAGTTCCATAGTCTCACTGCTCTTACAGTAAAGTATCCGCGTCTGTTATTATGCTTAAACCTTTTTTCCTCCAAACGTAGAGGATGCCCCCTTGTCCCTGTTTCAGGTCTATGATTAAAAAGATCATCAGAAAGGTCTTTGTACTGTCCCCTCATATATTTATACATTAAAATAAGATCACCCCTTAGTCTTCGTTTTTTCCAAACTAAATAGCCCCAAGTGTAATAACCTATCTTGGTATTGCAGACCCCCCAGTCCTCTAATAACCTTGGTCGCTCTTCTCTGCACCCGCTCCAGTTCAGCTATGTCTTTCTTATACACCGGAGACCAGAACTGTGCACAGTATTCTAAGTGTGGTCGAACTAGTGACTTGTACAGAGGTAAAATTATGTTCTCCTCATGAGCATCTATGCCTCTTTTAATGCATCCCATTATTTTATTTGCCTTTGTAGCAGCTGCCTGACACTGGCCACTGAATATGAGTTTGTCATCCACCCATACTCCCAGGTCTTTTTCATTGACGGTTTTGCCCAGAGTTTTAGAATTAAGCACATAATTATACATCTTATTACTTCTACCCAAGTGCATGACCTTACATTTATCCCCATTAAAGCTCATTTGCCATTTATCAGCCCAAGCTTCTAGTTTACATAAATCATCCTGTAATATAAAATTGTCCTCCTCTGTATTGATTACCCTTCAGAGTTTAGTGTCATCTGCAAATATTGAAATTCTACTCTGAATGCCCCCTACAAGGTCATTAATAAATATGTTAAAAAGAAGAGGGCCCAATACTGACTCCGGTGGTACCCCACTGCTAACCGCGACCCAGTCCGAGTGTGCTCCACTAATAACCACCCTTTGTTTCCTATCCCTGAGCCAGCTCTCAAGCCACTTACACATATTTTCCCCCATCCCCATTATTCTCATTTTATGTATCAACCTTTTGTGTGGCACCGTATCAAAAGCTTTTGAAAAGTCCATATACACTACATCCACTGGGTTCCCTTGGTCCAGTCCGGAACTTACCTCTTCATAGAAACTGATCAAATTAGTCTGACATCAACGGTCCCTAGTAAACCCGTGCTGATACTGGGTCATGAGGTTATTCCTCTTCAGATACTCCAGTATAGCATCTCTTAGAATGCCCTCCAGGATTTTACCCACAGTAGAGGTTAAGCTTACTGGCCTATAATTTCCGAGTTCAGTTTTTGTCCCCTTTTTGAATATTGGCACCACATTTGCTATACGCCAGTCCTGTGGTACAGACCCTGTTATTATGGAGTCTTTAACCCCTTCACCCCAAAGCCTGTTTTCACCTAAGTGACAGAGCCAATTTTTACAATTCTGACCACTGTCACTTTATGAGGTCATAACTCTGAAACGCTTCAACGGATTCTGGTGATTCTGACATTCTTTTCTCGTGACATATTGTACTTCATGATAGTGGTAAAACTTCTTCTATATGACTTGCATTTATTTGTGAAAAAACAAAAATTTGTCGGAAATTATGAAAATTTAGCAATTTTCAAACTTTTAGTTTTTATGCCCTTAAATTAGAGAGTTATATCACATAATATAGTTAATAAACAACATTTCCCACATGTCTGCTTTACATCAGCACAATTTTGGAAGCATAATTTTTTTTTGTTAGGGAGTTATAAGGGTTAAAAGTTGACCAGCGATTTCTCATTTTTGCAACAAAATTTGCAAAACCATTTTTTTTACGGACCACCTCACACTTGAAGTGACTTTGAGGGGTCTATATGACATAAAATGCCCAAAAGTGACACTATTCTAAAACTGCACCCCTCAAGGTACTCAAAACCACATTCAAAAAGTTTATTAACCCTTCAGGTGCTTCACAGGAATTTTTTGAATGTTTAAAAAAAAATTGAACATTTAACTTTTTTTTCACAAAATTTTTTAATTCAGGTCCAATTTGTTTCATTTTACCAAGGGTAACAGGAGAAATTGGACCACAAAAGTCGTTGTACAATTTGTCCTGAGTACGCCGATACCCCATATGTGGGGGTAAACCACTGTTTGGGCACATGGCAGAGCTCGGAAGGGAAGGAGCGCCATTTGACTTTTCAATGCAAGATTTGCTGGAATTGAGATCGGAGCCATGTCACGATTGGAGAGCCCCTGACGTGCCTAAACAGTGGAAAGCCCCACAAGTGACACCATTTTGGAAAGTAGACCCTCTAAGGAACTAATCTAGATGTGTGGTGAGCACTTTGAACCTCCAAGTGCTTCACAGAAGTTTATAATGTAGAGCCGTGAAAAAAATTTCATATTAATTTTCACAAAAAAATGATCTTTTTGTCCCCAAATTTTTTTTTCCCAAGGGTAACAGGATAATTTGGACCCCAAAAGTTGTTGTGCAATTTGTCCTGAGTACGCTGATACTTCATATATGGGGATAAACCACTGTTTGAGCGCATGGCAGAGCTCGGAAGGGAAGGAGCGCCATGGCTTGAATTGAAATCGGAACCCATGTCGCATTTGGAGAGCCCCTGACGTGCCTTAACAGTGGAAACCCCCCACAAGTGACCCCATTTTGGAAAGAAGACCCCCTAAGGAACTTATCTAGATGTGTGGTGAGCACTTTTAACCCTCAATTGTTTCACTAAAGTTGCCTATGCAGCATCAATAGTAAAAAGATATAATGTTAAAAATAATAAAAAAATAAAAAATCATTATATACTCACCTTCTGTCGCCTCCGCAGCAGCTTTTACGGCAGCTTGCGATGCTCCAGTCCCACCGCTTCGCTGATTGGTCGTGGCCAGTCGGCGCGACCAATCAGCGACATTGCCACGGGATTTAAATCACGCTTCGCTGATTTCTGGCGCCCAGCCGGCGGGACCAATCGGTGACATTGCTGCGCGATTTAAATTCTGCTTCACTGATTGCTCGCACCCAGCCGGCATGACCAATCGGCGACATTGGCGCGGGATTTAAATCCCGTCTCGCGATACCGCTACGTCATCATCTCGCGAGACCGCAATGCACTCTTGGGACCGGAGCGTCGCGAGGAGCATCGGTAAACGTCTCGGCTGGATCCGGGGGGCCGACGGAAGGTGAGTATATAACTATTCTTTATTTTAATTCTTTTTTAACAGGGATATGGTGCCCACACTGCTATATACTACATGGGCTGTGTTAGATACTGCGTGGGCTGTGTTATATACTAAATCTCTGTGCTATATACTATATGGGCTGTGCTATATACTACATGGCTGTGGTATATATTACATGGCTGTGCAATATAATATGTGGCTGTGCAATATATTACGTGGCTGTGCAATATATTATGTGGCTGTGCAATATACTACGTGGCTGTGCAATATATTACGTGGCTGTGCAATATATTACATGGCTGTGCAATATATTATATGGCTGGGCAATATACTATGTGGCTGTGCTATATACTACGTGGCTGGGCAATATACTACGTGTCTCTGCTATTTACTACGTGGGCTGTGCTATATACTACGTAGATGGGCAATATACTACGCGGCTGGGCAATATACTACGTAGCTGGGCAAGATACTACGTGGCTGGGCAATATACTTCGTGTCTGTGCTATTTACTACGTGGGCTGTGCTATATACTACGTGGTTGAGCAATATACTACGTGGCTGTGCTATATACTACGTGGCTGTGCTATATAATACATGGGCTGTGTTATATACTATGTGGCTGTGCTATATACTACATGGGATGTGTTATATACTACGTGGCTGGGCAATATACTACGTGGATGTGCTGTATACTATGTGGCTCTGCTATATACTATGTGGCTGTGCTATATACTACGTGGCTGCGCTATATACTACGTGGCTGTGCTATATACAATGTGGCCTGTGCTATATACTACGTGGCTGTGCTATATACTACAGGGGCTGTGTTATATACTACGTGGGCTGTGTTATATGCTACTTGGCTGTGCTATATTTCTCTACTGTATCTGTGCATCATGAATCGTGATATGTGTTAAAGAGGGGGGCCCACAGACTCTTTCGCTCGGGGCCCTCAAAAACCTGGAGCCGGCTTAACTAATTGGTCAAGCCCGGCCGCGAACAATCAGCGACAGGTGCAGTCCGCCCGCGAATTGGCGCGGAATTTGAACCACGCTTCGCTAATTGATGACGGCCGGCCAAATCCTTTGGATAAATTGCATTATTCTGAAAACTTCATAAATAAACTACATATATATACTAGAATAACCGATGCATTAGTATCGGGCCACCATCTAGTACAGTATAAGGACCTATTTGATCTTTGTCTTCTTCCAGTCTTCCTCTCCTGGTCTATGAAGGTGTCTTGACTGTCACCTGATAGCACATGTCAAGAGTATCTTATGAATAGGACTATTTGGTCTAACATTACCAATTTTCAATTAACGTGCAGAGTCAGCTTTGGACCACACTGAGCGGCATACTGGGCAAAATTCATCAAACAACTTGCATAAAAAACTGGCATAAAATTGTTGCAAAATTAGCAAAACATTTCAGCATCAGTTGCGCTAAAATTTTGCAACTTTTGGTGATTATTTATGGCAGCTCAGATATCTCTTTGAAAAATCAGCAGAGCTTAGCTGAGGGTTGTAGCATAGCGTGTAAACTGTAGCAGAAATTTACACCAGTCCCTGCTCAGTGTCTGGAGTACATTTGACTCTTGCACATGGCAACTGAAATTCATTAAAGAGAACTTTTTGCCAATTTTTTCATGTTGAGCTGAACACACAATATAATAGTGGCTACAGAGCGGAATAAAACTTTTTTTTGTAATCTCAGAAAACTGGATTTGAACGTATACGCCAACAGGGCCATAGAATAAAATGGTGCCGGTAGAGTGAATGTTCGATCTGCTGACACCATTAAAGTCTATTGTGCACAGATCTGAATCCCGTTTAACTGGGGCTTTAGGACACAAGCCCCAATGGGACCCACAAACATGCAGAAAAGCACAATATGAAAGCATCCTAAGAGGTACTGATGAAAAATAGCTAAGTCCGATGACTGTATTAAAAGAACATGTTAGGCTACGTTTAGACTAGCGTTGTGCTAGTGTGCGTCGGGTGACGCAGCGGCGACGCACGCGTCATGCGCCCCTATGTTTAACATGGGGGACGCATGCGTTTTTGTTTGTTGCGTTGTGCGACGCATGCGTCTTTTTTGCCGCAAGCGTCGGACCAAGAAAACGCAACAAGTTGCATTTTTCTTGCGTCCGATTTTCGGCAAAAAACGACGCACGCGTCGCAAAACGCAGCGTTTTTGCGTGCGTTTTGCCGCATTTTTGCGTGCGTTGTGCGTTGCGTCGCCGACGCACAACGCTAGTCTGAACGTAGCCTTAAAGAGGCAGAGCCAAAATGGTCAGCGGTTCACCAATCTGAACAACTGCATCTAAATATTGTGGAACACTTTCAGAAAAATGTTCCTCAATGGAAAATTGCTCAGATTTTGAATATACACCACTTTCATTGTATAATATAATCTAAAAAAATTCTGGAGAAATCCATCTGCATCAAGGACAAGGCTGAAGGTCGATATTAGATGCTCTTGATCTATGGGCCCTCTGGCGGTACTGCAATAAAAACAGGCTTGATTTACAGTGGGTACGGAAACTATTCATACCCCTTTAAATTTTTCACTCTTTGCTTCATTGCAGCCATTTGGTAAATTCAAAAAAGTTCATTTTTTTCTCATTAATGTACACTCTGCACCCCATCTTGACTGAAAAAAACAACACAGAAATGTAGTAATTCAAATTTATTAAAAAAAGAAAAACTGAAAAACTGCAGTCTGTTTTTCACTGCTTTTTTGAGTTTTGATAACTGTATGTTTTTATATTGCAAACAAAAACGTGTATATTGCAGTTGTAAAACTGATGTAAACTGGTGTCTTTTAAAGCAAGTACCGTATATTATTTTTTTTTAACATATATAGGTTGCATCTGTTTGCTTCCCTTTTAAAAATAAAAACTTCAGAGAGTAAGGAGATTTTTGGAAGTGCATTTGAACAGCAAGGTTGATTGCTGTTGAGGGGAACTAGAAAAAAAAATCTATAAATCTTCAGCATAGCGAGTGTGAGCGAGCTGAGTGTGACCAGAGCGTAAGTGTGGACGGCGGTAAGTGTGACTTGTGATTCAGTGAAGAGGTATTTGGAAAGCCTTTAACAAATACCTGTGTGAATTGGTGTGAGTTGCTGAATTGGGATTAGCTATATTCATAAGGGTTAACTTAGGGTGGGGGCTCATATTTAAGGGTTTATAAGGGGCAGCTGTTTGGGGCTCAAGTCCTTTTTGGAAGTGCATTTGAACAGCAAGGTTGATTGCTGTTGAGGGGAACAAGAAAAAAAATAATCTATAAATCTTCAGCATAGCGAGTGTGAGCGAGCTGAGTGTGACCAGAGCGTAAGTGTGGACGGCGGTAAGTGTGACTTGTGATTCAGTGAAGAGGTATTTGGAAAGCCTTTAACAAATACCTGTGTGAATTGGTGTGAGTTGCTGAATTGGGATTAGCTATATTCATAAGGGTTAACTTAGGGTGGGGGCTCATAGTTAAGGGTTTATAAGGGGCAGCTGTTTGGGGCTCAAGTCCTTTTTGGAAGTGCATTTGAACAGCAAGGTTGATTGCTGTTGAGGGGAACTAGAAAAAAAAAAATCTATAAATCTTCAGCATAGCGAGTGTGAGCGAGCTGAGTGTGACCAGAGCGTAAGTGTGGACGGCGGTAAGTGTGACTTGTGATTCAGTGAAGAGGTATTTGGAAAGCCTTTAACAAATACCTGTGTGAATTGGTGTGAGTTGCTGAATTGGGATTAGCTATATTCATAAGGGTTAACTTAGGGTGGGGGCTCATAGTTAAGGGTTTATAAGGGGCAGCTGTTTGGGGCTCAAGTCCTTTTTGGAAGTGCATTTGAACAGCAAGGTTGATTGCTGTTGAGGGGAACTAGAAAAAAAATAATCTATAACTCTTCAGCATAGCGAGTGTGAGCGAGCTGAGTGTGACCAGAGCGTAAGTGTGGACGGCGGTAAGTGTGAATTGTGATTCAGTGAAGAGGTATTTGGAAAGCCTTTAACAAATACCTGTGTGAATTGGTGTGAGTTGCTGAATTGGGATTAGCTATATTCATAAGGGTTAACTTAGGGTGGGGGCTCATAGTTAAGGGTTTATAAGGGGCAGCTGTTTGGGGCTCAAGTCCTTTTTGGAAGTGCATTTTAACAGCAAGGTTGATTGCTGTTGAGGGGAACTAGAAAAAAAAAATCTATAAATCTTCAGCATAGCGAGTGTGAGCGAGCTGAGTGTGACCAGAGCGTAAGTGTGGACGGCGGTAAGTGTGACTTGTGATTCAGTGAAGAGGTATTTGGAAAGCCTTTAACAAATACCTGTGTGAATTGGTGTGAGTTGCTGAATTGGGATTAGCTATATTCATAAGGGTTAACTTAGGGTGGGGGCTCATAGTTAAGGGTTTATAAGGGGCAGCTGTTTGGGGCTCAAGTCCTTTTTGGAAGTGCATTTGAACAGCAAGGTTGATTGCTGTTGAGGGGAACTAGAAAAAAAAAAATCTATAACTCTTCAGCATAGCGAGTGTGAGCGAGCTGAGTGTGACCAGAGCGTAAGTGTGGACGGCGGTAAGTGTGAATTGTGATTCAGTGAAGAGGTATTTGGAAAGCCTTTAACAAATACCTGTGTGAATTGGTGTGAGTTGCTGAATTGGGATTAGCTATATTCATAAGGGTTAACTTAGGGTGGGGGCTCATAGTTAAGGGTTTATAAAGGGCAGCTGTTTGGGGCTCAAGTCCTTTTTGGAAGTGCATTTTAACAGCAAGGTTGATTGCTGTTGAGGGGAACTAGAAAAAAAAAATCTATAAATCTTCAGCATAGCGAGTGTGAGCGAGCTGAGTGTGACCAGAGCGTAAGTGTGGACGGCGGTGAGTGTGACTTGATTCAGTGACTTTGGATTCAGGGAGTTTCCAAGGGAGGAATTGCTGAATTGCTGTCTGTTTCTTATTAATACTTTGGATTTTTTTTTTTTTTTTTTTATTATTTAACTTTTCTGTCTGGTGCAATCCCCATTAGGAAATGTGCTCCACTCTTGTTAATGCCATCCAGTGCACATCTTGCCACATGTATGCAGTCCTTGAGCAGCCGATCGAGGGTGCATACTGCTGTGCGAGATGTGAGCACGTTGTGCATTTGGAAACCCAGATTCTGACTCTAAATGTGCAGCTGGCAACACTGAGATCCATTGACAATATGGAGAGGAGTCTTCTGCTCACGGAGCAGACGCTCAATGGGACAGATGAGGGGGGGGATGGTAGGATGGAGCTGCAGGACGGTGAAGTAGCAAGCTGGGTGACAGTTAGGAAGCGGGGTAGAGGGAAGAGTGCCAGGGAGGCTAGTCCTGATCTGGAACACCCCAATAAGTTTGCTAAGTTGGCAGATGAGGGGGGTGCCAGTACAGGGGTAGCACTGCTGCAGCCAGGCATGTCCTCTGAAAGCCGGGGGAGTGACTGCTCCAGTAAGGAGGGAAATAGGAGAGCAGGGCAGGCCAGACAGGTGCTGGTAGTGGGGGACTCAATTATTAGGGGAACAGATAGGGCAATCTGTCACAAAGACAGGGATCGTCGAACGGTGTGCTGCCTACCTGGCGCTCGAGTCCGACACATCGCTGATCGGGTGGACAGATTACTGGGAGGGGCTGGTCAGGACCCAGCGGTCATGGTGCACATTGGCACAAATGACAAAGTTAGAGGTAGGTGGAAGGTCCTTAAAGATGATTTCAGGGAATTAGGCTGCAAGCTGAAAGCAAGGACCTCCAATGTGGTATTCTCCGGAATACTCCCTGTACCACGTGCCACGCCAGAGAGGCAACGGGAGATTAGGGAGGTTAATAAGTGGCTCAAGAATTGGTGTAGGAAGGAGGGGTTTGGGTTCCTGCAGAACTGGGCCGACTTCTCAGTTGGCTACAGGCTCTACGCTAGGGAGGGACTGCACCTCAATGGGGAAGGTGCAGCTGTGCTGGGGGAGAAAATGGCTAGAAGGTTGGAGGATTGTTTAAACTAGGGATTGGCGGGGAGGGTATTCAATTTATAGGAGGGGAAGATAGTGCAGACGGAGACCTGGGCACAAATAAGGAAGTTGGGGGTGGCTTTGGCATGGGGGGTGGGGTTAGAACAGTTAATAATTTAAGAAATAGTAGAGGTACGGAGAGGAACATCAAGTGCATGTATACTAATGCCAGAAGCCTCGCCAACAAAATGGACGAATTAGAACTAATGTTGTTGGAGCATAATTATGACATGGCGGGGATATCTGAAACGTGGCTGGATGAGAGCCATGACTGGGCTGTTAACTTGCAGGGCTATAGCCTGTTCAGAAATGACCGTACAGATAAGCGAGGGGGAGGGGTGTGTCTATATGTAAAATCGTCCTTAAAACCCATCCGGCGTGATAATATAGTTGAATTTAATGAAAATGTAGAATCCCTGTGGGTGGAGATAAGGGGAGGGGGAAAAAATAATAAATTACTGATAGGGGTTTGTTATAAATCTCCAAAAATAATGGAAGCAATGGAAAATATCCTCGTAAAGCAAATAGATGAAGCTGCGACTCAAGGAGAAGTCATTATTATGGGGGACTTCAACTACCCTGAAATAGACTGGGGAACAGAAACCTGCAGTTCCAGCAAAGGTAATCGGTTTTTGACAACTGTGAGAGACAATTACCTTTCACAGCTGGTTCAGGACCCAATAAGAAGGGGGGCACTGCTAGACCTAATATTAACCAACAGGCCAGACCGCATAGCAAATATTAGGGTTGGGGGTTACTTGGGAAATAGCGATCACAAAATAATAAGCTTTCATCTATCCTTTAAAAAGATGTGTAATAGAGGGGTTACAAGGACACTAAACTTCAGGAGGGCAAATTTCCAACGGATGAGAGAGGATCTTGGTGCAATTAAACGGGACGATATCCTGAGACACAAAAATACACAAAGAAAATGGGAGACATTTATTAGCATCCTGGATAGGACCTGTGCACAGTATATACCGTATGGGAATAAACATACTAGAAATAGGAGGAAACCAATATGGCTAAATAGAGCTGTAAGGGGAGCAATAAGTGACAAAAAGAAAGCATTTAGAGAATTAAAGGAAGTAGGTAGTGAGGAGGCATTAAATAAATACAAAAAATTAAATAAATTCTGTAAAAGCAAATCAAGGCAGCAAAGATTGAGACAGAGAGACTCATTGCCAGAGAGAGTAAAAATAATCCCAAAATATTCTTCAACTACGTAAATAGTAAGAAACTAAAAAATGATAGTGTTGGCCCCCTTAAAAATAGTCTGGGTGAAATGGTGGATGAGGATGAGGAAAAAGCCAATATGCTAAATGACTTTTTTTCATCAGTATTTACACAAGAAAATCCCATGGCAGACAAAATGACTAGTGATAAAAATTCTCTATTAAATGTCACATTCTTAACCCAACAGGAAGTGCGGCGGCGTCTAAAAATCACTAAAATTGACAAATCTCCGGGCCCGGATGGGATACAGCCTCGAGTACTGCAGGAATTAAGTACAGTCATTGATAGACCATTATTTTTAATCTTTAAAGACTCCATAATAACATGGTCTGTACCACAGGACTGGCGTATAGCAAATGTGGTGCCAATATTCAAAAAGGGGACAAAAACTGAACTCGGAAATTATAGGCCAGTAAGCTTAACCTCTACTGTGGGTAAAATCCTGGAGGGCATTCTAAGGGATGCTATACTGGAGTATCTGAAGAGGAATAACCTCATGACCCAGTATCAGCACGGGTTTACTAGGGACCGTTCATGTCAGACTAATTTGATCAGTTTCAATGAAGAGGTAAGTTCCGGACTGGACAAAAGGAACCCAGTAGATGTAGTGTATATGGACTTTTCAAAAGCTTTTGATACGGTGCCACACAAAAGGTTGATACATAAAATGAGAATAATGGGGATGGGGGAAAATATGTGTAAGTGGGTTGAGAGCTGGCTCAGGGATAGGAAACAAAGGGTGGGTATTAATGGAGCACACTCGGACTAGGTAGCGGTTAGCAGTGGGGTACCACAGGGGTCAGTACTGGGCCCTCTTCTTTTTAACATATTTATTAATGACCTTGTAGGGGGCATTCAGAGTAGAATTTCAATATTTGCAGATGACACTAAACTCTGCAGGGTAATCAATACAGAGGAGGACAATTTTATATTACAGGATGATTTATGTAAACTAGAAGCTTGGGCTGATAAATGGCAAATGAGCTTTAATGGGGATAAATGTAAGGTCATGCACTTGGGTAGAAGTAATAAGATGTATAATTATGTGCTTAATTCTAAAACTCTGGGCAAAACCGTCAATGAAAAAGACCTGGGTGTATGGGTGGATGACAAACTCATATTTAGTGGCCAGTGTCAGGCAGCTGCTACAAAGGCAAATAAAATAATGGGATGCATTAAAAGAGGCATAGATGCTCATGAGGAGAACATAATTTTACCTCTATACAAGTCACTTGTTCGACCACATTTAGAACACTGTGCACAGTTCTGGTCTCCGGTGTATAAGAAAGACATAGCTGAACTGGAGCGGGTGCAGAGAAGAGCGACCAAGGTTATTAGAGGACTGGGGGATCTGCAATACCAAGATAGGTTATTACACTTGGGGCTATTTAGTTTGGAAAAACGAAGACTAAGGGGTGATCTTATGTTAATGTATAAATATATGAGGGGACAGTACAAAGACCTTTCTGATGATCTTTTTAATCATAGACCTGAAACAGGGACAAGGGGGCATCCTCTACGTTTGGAGGAAAAAAGGTTTAAGCATAATAACAGACGCGGATTCTTTACTGTAAGAGCAGTGAGACTATTGAACTCTCTGCCGTATGATGTTGTAATGAGTGATTCATTACTTAAATTTAAGAGGGGACTGGATACATTTCTGGAAAAGTATAATGTTGCAGGGTATATACACTAGATTCCTTGATAGGGCGTTGATCCAGGGAACTAGTCTGATTGCCGTATGTGGAGTCGGGAAGGAATTTTTTTCCCCAAGGTGGAGCTTATTCTTTGCCACATGGGTTTTTTTTGCCTTCCTCTGGATCAACAGGTTAGGGCAAGTTAGGTTAGGCTATGGGTTGAACTAGATGGACTTAAAGTTTTCCTTCAACTTTAATAACTATGTAACTATGTTATTTAATTTTTAGAATAAAAACTCATGAAAAACCTTTAAAAATAAGGAAGGTGCAATGGTTAATCAGCCCAATCAAATCTCAAATATTTTCAGAAAATTTTATCAGGACTTATACTGAACCAAAATGCAGTTTAGCAGAAATCAAATCCTGTCTTATCTGGAGGGGATTGATCTTCCAGCTATCTCTGAAGAGGATTAAAATACTTAAATAGTCCCCTGTATATAGAGGAGCTACAAATGGCCACAATATCAATGGCCAATAATAAATCACTGGGGTTGGATGGGTTCCCTGTGGAAATATACAATAAATTTGGGGATGTATTACTACCTCAATTGTTGTGCACCTTCCAAGAGGCAGCCAAGGAACGCACTTTGCCCCTATCAATGAGAGAAGCAGTTATTGTCGTTATACTCAAACCAGGCAAGGATCCATTGATTCCCGATTCCTATAGGCCTACATCTTTGCTACCTACGGATGTGAAAATTATAGCAAAAGGTCTACAGTAGTGATGAGAGAGTGTACTCGTTGCTCTGGTTTTGCCGAGCACGCTCTGGTGACCTCTGAGTATTTATGACTGCTCAGAGATTTAGTTTTCATCAAGGCAGCTGAATGATTTACAGCTATGAGCCAGGCAGAGTACATGTGGGGGCTGCCTAGTTGCTATGGAATCCCCAGATGTAATCAAGCAAGCTAACAGATGTAAATCACTCAGCTGCCCGATGAAAACTAAATCTCCGAGCAGTCATAAAGAGAAGTCATAAATACTCGGAGACCCCCCGAGCGTGCTCAAGAAAACACGAGCAACGAGTACACTCGCTCATCACTAGTCTACAGCCATTAACATCCGTAGATTATTTCTTAATCTACAGATACTAGTGGATAATGCAGGAGATAGCAGCGTCAAGTGAACACATGATCCTAAAGCATTTGACTCTGTTGAATGGGAATACTTATGGGTAGTTTGGGATAAATTTGGTATGGTTGCTGGATTTATTTCATGGATCAAATTACTATATGAGAGGCCAATGGCACGATTAAGGATAAACGGGCGTCTTACATCAGCCTTTTAACTGGGAAGGGGTACACGGCAGGGTTGCCCTCTGTCCCCCCTACTGTTCGCATTAGCCATTGAACCACTAGCTGTGATTATTAGGAAGCACCCTGGAGTAGTGGGATTTTGCAGAGGGAATATAGAGGAGAAAATTACGATATATGCTGACGATACTCTACTATTTTTGGCCAAAGCCTCCAAAACATTACCTGTAGCTATAGAGACAGTTGACAAGTTTAGGAAATATTCAGGTTTGGTGTTTAATTGGAGTGAGTCGGTATTGCTTCTAATGGATAAAGGGAACATTAATGCACCTCACTATACTGATTCTGGCTTACAAGAGGTCACTGAATTTAAATATCTAGGTATTAATGTAACATCTAAAATTACTGACTATGAGAAACTTAACCTCTACCTAATACTGGCGAGACTCAAATGTAAATTGGACACGTGGTCTAAACAACCACTGTCAGTTGTGGGTTGCGCTAATTTGGTCAAGATTATCTGGATGCCATAATAGCTATATGAGTTGCATAATGCTCCAATTTTATTGGCCAGTAGATACTTCCTTAAAGTTAATGGCATGTTCAAGGACGTAATCTGGGGAAGACAATTCCAAGAATTAAACTACAAAGCGATAAAACAATGGGTGGCCTTGCAGTCCCAAGACTATGGGTTTATTACATGGCAGCTCAGCTCCAGCACATTCGTGGGTGGGACGACCCTGGAGGGGGAGGGGAAGTTCAATGTCTACTACTCAAATAATATTTTAAATCACTCAGACTCTACGAAACATTGGAGGCTCACAAATTTAAGATACCCTCTTGTAAAACCCCAACTACACCATTAGTACACAAACTTTGAGGGACGGTGAAGAAACTACAGGGTATACAAAGAATTTCACAATTTACATCACTGTGGGAAACGCCAATGCTCCCTAATCTATATAATTTGAAAGGGTTTAAAAATTGGATTCTAAAAGTAGTAGAAAGATTTACACATGTTTTAGTGGAAGATTCACTCAAGTAGTTCTCACAAATACAAATGAATATGGACTACCCAACATGGAATTTTTTAAGTATCTTCAGTTACGACATGCATATCAGGCAGAGGGTCTTGTCCTAAATAACGGAGTGACGAAAAATGATATAATACAGAGAATAGCCAGCTCACATAACTCTGGAGACTAATTTCATTACTTTATAGGTAATTTTTGGACCTTGTATTAACAAAACACCCCATACGGTCAAAAAAAAAAAATGGGAGTGCATGATAGGCCCTATTGAAAGAGAAATACTGGAAAGAGTTCCACAGCTGTCTTAGAGTGAATCCCATAGATTCTCTCACTTACAGGTACTACACCAGATATATAGAACACCCCAATTTCTCCATGATATAGGGTTTCGACCAGACTCCCTATGTGCAAGATGTAAAACATCCCAGGCTAACATGCTTCATATGATATGGTCATGCTCCGCTTTGGAAACTTTCTGGAGGGGTGTAATAGCGATCATTAATAGAACATACTCAGTCGATATTTGCAGATGATACAAAACTATGTAAAGCAGTTAATACAAGAGAAGATAGTATTCTGCTACAGATGGATCTGGATAAGTTGGAAACTTGGGCTGAAAGGTGGCAGATGAGGTTTAACAATGATAAATGTAAGGTTATACACATGGGAAGAGGGAATCAATATCACCATTACACACTGAACGGGAAATCACTGGGTAAATCTGACAGGGAGAAGGACTTGGGGATCCTAGTTAATGATAAACTTACCTGGAGCAGCCAGTGCCAGGCAGCAGCTGCCAAGGCAAACAGGATCATGGGGTGCATTAAAAGAGGTCTGGATACACATGATGAGAGCATTATACTGCCTCTGTACAAATCCCTAGTTAGACCGCACATGGAGTACTGTGTCCAGTTTTGGGCACCGGTGCTCAGGAAGGATATAATGGAACTAGAGAGAGTACAAAGGAGGGCAACAAAATTAATAAAGGGGATGGGAGAACTACAATACCCAGATAGATTAGCGAAATTAGGATTATTTAGTCTAGAAAAAAGACGACTGAGGGGCGATCTAATAACCATGTATAAGTATATAAGGGGACAATACAAATATCTCGCTGAGGATCTGTTTATACCAAGGAAGGTGACGGGCACAAGGGGGCATTCTTTGCGTCTGGAGGAGAGAAGGTTTTTCCACCAACATAGAAGAGGATTCTTTACTGTTAGGGCAGTGAGAATCTGGAATTGCTTGCCTGAGGAGGTGGTGATGGCGAACTCAATCGAGGGGTTCAAGAGAGGCCTGGATGTCTTCCTGGAGCAGAACAATATTGTATCATACAATTATTAGGTTCTGTAGAAGGACGTAGATCTGGGTATTTATTATGATGGAATATAGGCTGAACTGGATGGACAAATGTCTTTTTTCGGCCTTACTAACTATGTTACTATGTTACTATGTGATACAGATCCCTCACCAATAGTATACATACTGGGATATATAGAAGATCTGAGCACTGTCGAATATGGCAAAATAGCGGTAGCATGCATGCTATACATGGCCAGGAAACTGATAGCCCAGCACTGGTTATCAGAGCAGACACCCACAGTAACAGAATTTATAAATAAGATAAATTGGTTATGAAATCTAGAAAAAATATATATATTGGAAAAGGAAGGCCATCTCCAAAGTTGAAAAAATATGGGCTCTACGAATTAACGGCTCTGGTCTACCATCCAGATATGCTGCTTTGATTTATGTATAGATTCAATTTAACCCCTTTCTGACCTCGGACGGAATAGTACATCCGAGGTCAGTACCCCCGCTTTGATGCAGGTTCTCGTGCCATGTCGCGTTTTGAGACCCCCTGATGTACCTAAACAGTGGAAACCCCCCAATTCTAACTCTAACCCTAACCCTAATCCCAACCCTAACCATAACCCTAACCACAACCCTAACTCCAACACACCCCTAACCCTAATCCCAACCCTAACCATAACCCTAACCATAAACCTAACCCCAACACACCCCTAACCATAATCTCAACTCTAACCCCAGCCCTAACCCTAGCCCTAACCATAACTTTAGCCCAACTCACTTTAGCCCAACCATAACCCTAATTTTACCCCAACTCACTTTAGCCCAACTCACTTTAGCCCAACTCACTTTAGCCCAACTCTAACCCTAATGGAAAAATGGAAATAAATATAAATTTTTTATTTTATTATCTTTCCCTAACTAAGGGGGTGATAAAAGGGGGTTTAATTTACTATTTTTTTTATTTTGATCACTGTGATAGACCCTCACAGTGAACAAAATGAACCAATAGGAACAACTTCCTATTGTTGCCGGGTGCCGGCACATAGATCTCGGCAGGCGCACTGCGCATGCGCCCGCCATTTCTCCCGGAAGTAGACGCTGGCGGGAACATCACGGGAGGGGGGGGGGGACAACGGAGGTATCTAATGTGCGATGAAAGACAAATTAGATGGAAAATCTGAATTTTTTTTTTCACGGTCACTGTTATACCGTTAATAACGGCAATCGCAACACAGGGGTCGGTAAAAACCAACCCAAATCATGTTTTCTGGGGTCTCGGCTACCCAGAAATTCTGACGTGGGGGGCACTATACAATATATAATTAACAGCGCTGTGGTTTATGTACTCTTAACTGTCGCCATTAAAAGGCGTATCGACGGTCGTTAAGGGGTTAAGACAGTAAGCACGGAGCTTCTATTTTGTATTTCTCAAATTCTGTACCTTACTCATATGCCAGGTAGTATACATTGTTATAATCTGTTAAATTGTAGCATTGTTTACTGTACAAATTGAATTGTACATTCATATCTTTTTTGCATAGCAAAATAAAGTTTGGATTACTAGTCAATTTGGGATTGAATGTTCACTCAAAAATGTTTTCCTTTTAATTAGTCATCACCAGAGGATTTGAGCGTTCAAGACTGGAAATGGAAACCAGCTGTCATGTCTATCCTTACATTAGGTTACTTATTCTAGTACTTACATTTTTAAGTGATGATGTTAATTATCAGAATCCTGTAATAAATAACCAGGGTTCTGTGGTAGTGAATCACATGAAGGACCAGCGATAGTACAGGTTAAATGCATATTCTTCTATTGTATTATTAGCAAAACAAAGTTTACCACAAGCCAAAAAAGCTATAGGGGTAAGACAGGTCTTTTGGGAGACATGGATAAGTAAACACCAAGTCCTAAACTGTCTCATAATTTAAGAAAGTAAAAAAAAAAAGTGTAATAAAACTCCACAGAAGGGTGTGGTGTATATGTTGAAAGCATTTGGTGTGATCACATCATAACAGACACATTCTTAGTTTTTGCACTAAATCTTGATTGAAACAGCAATATAAAGAGAAGAAACACAAATAATTCTTAAACTTATGACCAACCTGCTTGTGAGGGTAGACATTGATGTGGCACTTTATACACTCTTGACCCATATTAGCCCAGGAGTTCCCACTCATCCATTTTCTTTTGCATTTCGGACATTTATATTCTCCAAAGCATCTTTTCTTTCCTTGATATGGGGTCAGACCTTCACCTTTTGGACGAGCCTAGCAAAGTAAATTAAAACAAAAAAGTCATTATTAAGAGCAAACATTTACCAAATATCACTTGCAACAAATTTTGTGATACTTGGATACAGAAAACTGTGATAGAGGGGATGATAAATCCCACCATAATGCTCATTGTTAAAATTCAACCTAAGCATTGCCATAGATTGTACATGTAGCTTCAAGCTTCGTAACTTTATTTTTCCATCAATATGGCCATGTGAGAGCTTGTTTTTTGCGAGACAAGTTGTACTTTTGAACGACACCATGGGTTTTACCATATAATGTACTAGAAAACGGAAAAAAATTCCAAGTGCAGTGAAATTGCAATTCCACAACTGTTTTTTGTTTTTATTACCAAGTTCCCTAAATGCTACAACTGACTTGTCATTATGATTCTCCTGGTCATTACGAGTTCATAGACACCAAATATATCTAGGTTGCTTTTTTTTAAGTATTGAAAAAAAAATCCAAAGTTTGTTGAAAAAAAAATTGCACCATTTTCCGAGACCCGTAGCGTCTCCATTTTTCGGGATCTCGTTGGGTGAGAGCTTATTTTTTACGTGCCGAGCTGATATTTTTATTGATACCGTTTTGTTGTAGATAAAATCTTTTGATCGCTCGATATTGCATTTTAATGAAATGTTGCGGCGACCAAAAAAACGTAATTCTGGTGTTTTGGACTTTTTTTTTTCTATATGCCATTTACCAATCGGATTAATTATTTTTATAGGTTAATAGATTGGAGGATTCTGAACGCGCCGGCGATACCAAATATGTGTATTTTTTATTTTATTGTTTGTTTTGAATGGGGGGTGATTTGAACTTTTTAAATTTTTAATTTTTTTTTTAAATTTTCATAGACTCCATGGGAGATTAGAAGCAGCGATATAGAGCAGGGCTCACTTGCTATGAGCGCCGACCCCTGCTGCAGACCCCGGGTTGTCATGCCAACCCATCGGTGACCCGCGGTCATGTGGCATGGGCACCAATGGGTGGGATTAGTGGCACGCTTCAGACGTGTTCACATTAATTGCTGCTGTCAGAGATTGACAGCGGTATTTAACAGGTTAACAGCCGCAGGTGGATCGCGATTTCACCCGTGGCTGTTAGCGGCACATATCAGCTGTTCAAAACAGCTGACATGTGGCGGGAAAGATGTGGGCTGAGCCCACATCAAAGGGAGTGACATGGTATGTGAAGTACATTTAAGGCGCATGTCGTGATGGGGTTAAAAGAAAACTTTTATCTACATAATGAGAAGATGTTGGACATGTGATCTATGACAATTCAGAAGCTCAGTCTAAAAAGATACTTATTGAGTCAATGGTGGAAAAGCAAGAAAAGTTGCATAGCAACCAATCAGTTTAGATCAGTTGAATATGCTTACGGTGAAATTGTGCATCCCACATGAAAATATTAGTGACCAATCAATAATTGTTTTATATATACATGCACACACACAATTTACCACATAAAGAAAACTTCTGAAATATTCCAAATTAATACTTGCCACTGGCACATACAAAGGAAGCTTACATTCCTGTTTTCAGCAACTAATTTTTTATATTTGTTGTGTAGACATGGACAAATGAGCAGAGTGGTCACACTCATTAGGATGAGTGCTCTAACGACATCTGTATAATTCTTGATTTTAACACTATACATCATAGACACAAATGAGGTTCTGCATGCTTCTCTTCCATCACTTGTGGTGTTTTCAGAGAGGCAGTACTCCATCACTCCCTGGATATTGCAATAATGTACTGACAGTTCTTTGATCATGGACTCCCAATTAGTGCTGCTGCCAAAAAGCACTGACAAAGTATACAAGGAACGAACTGTATGCCTTCAACATCCGTCAACACAAGGAAAGTTGGTTTTAATTTTAAGTAAAATTATATAGCTAAAAGTAAAAAAAAATTTAACTTTATACCTCTGTTACCGACTTATTCAAATTAAATGGATAATATAATGTAAGTACCTTAAGCAGTTGTGTGAAACATTTTTCACCCCTATCCTGATTTCCAATTCTTCTGCATATTTCTCACCCTTAAATATTTCAGATCACCAAATTTAAATATTAGACAAAGATAACACAAATAAACACAACAAGCATTTTTAAAATGAAGGTCTTTATTATTAAGGGAAAAATAAATGCAAACCTACAGGGCTCTGTGTGAAAAAGTGATTGCCCCTCTCCCACCTTTAAAACATAAATTAACTGTGGTTTATCACATCTTTGGGAAGCTGAATTCAAATTCTCTAGCCACACCCAGGACTGATTACTGTCACACCTGTTCTTACTTAAATCACTTAAATAGGACCTGCCTGACAAAGTGAAGTAGACCAAAAGCTCCTCAAAAGCCAGACATAATTTCAAACGAAATTCTGGAACACATGAGAAATAAAGTAATTGAGATCTATCAGTCTGGAAAAGGTTATGAAGCCATTTCTCAAGCTTTGGGACTCCAGTGAACCACAGTGAGAGCAATTATCCAAAAATTATAAAAACATCAAACAGTGGTGAACCTTCCTATTAGTGGCAGACTGACCAAAATTACCCCAAGGGCACAGCGATGACTCATCCAAGAGGTCACAAAAGACCCCACAACAACATCCAATGTTCTGCGGGCCTTACTTGACTCAGTTAAGGTCCGTGTTCATGACTCCACCATTAGAAAGACTGGGCAAAAGGAACTTCATACCAACAGTAAAATGTGGTCGTGCTCGTGTGATGGTCTGGGGATGTTTCTTGCTTCAGGACCTGGAAGACTTGCTGTAATAAATGGAAGCATGTATTCTGTGTCTACCCAAAAAATCTTGAAGGTGAATGTCTGGCCATCTGTTTGTGACCTCAAGCTGAAGTGCACTTGGGTTATGCAGCGGGACAATGATCCAAAATACACCAGCAAGTCCACCTCTGAATGGCTTAAACAACAAAAATTAAGACTTTGGAGTGACCTTGTCAAAGTCCTGACCTTAATCTGATTAAGATGCTTTGGTATGACCTTAAAAAGGCGGTTCATGCTTGGAAACCTTCCAATGTGGCTCAATTACAACAATTCTGATGAGTAGGCCACATTATTGCACATTATTCTTATACTAGATGGTGGCCCGATTCTAACGCATCGGGTATTCTAGAATATGTATGTAGTTTGTTTATGAAGATTTCAGAATAATGCAATGAATACACAGGATTCGGCTGACCGGGCGCGACCAATTAGCGAAGCGTGGTTCAAATCCCGCGCCAATTCGCGGCCAGACTGCGTCTGTCGCTGATTGTTTGCGGCCGGCCGGGCGCAACCAATCAGTGAAGCCAGGGCGGGCTCCAGGTTTTTGAGGGCCCCGGTCGAAAGAGTCTCACAGCACACGTTGCATATAACACAGTTCACATAGTATAGAGCACAGCCACGTAGTATAGAGCACAGCCACGTAGTATAGAGCACAGCCACGTAGTATATAGCACAGCTACGTAGTATATAACACAGCCACGTAGCATATAGCACAGCCAAGTAGTATATTGCACAGCCACGTAGTATATTGCACAGCCACGTAGTATATAGCACAGCCCACACAGTATATAACACAGCCCACGTAGTATATAGCACAGCCCATGTAGTATATAGCACAGCAACGTAGCATATAATGCAGCCCACACAGTATATAACACAGCCCATGGCAGTATATAACACAGCCCACGTAGTATATAGCACAGCCCACTTAGTATATACCACAGTGATTCAGTATACAACACAGCCCATGCAGTATATAAAACAGCCACGCAGTATATAACACAGCCACGTAGTATATAGCACAACCACGTAGTATATTGCACAGCCACATAGTATATTGCACAGCCACGTAGTATATAGCACAGCCATGTAGTTTATAGCACAGCCCACATAGTATATAGTAAAGCCATGTAGTATATAGCACAACCACGTAGTATATTGCACAGCCACATAGTATATTGCACAGCCACGTAGTATATAGCACAGCCATGTAGTTTATAGCACAGCCCACATAGTATATAGTAAAGCCACGTAGTATATTGCACAGCCACGTAGTATATAGCACAGCCCACGTAGTATATAGCACAGCAACATAGTATATAGCATAGCCCATGCAGTATATAACACAGCCCACGCAGTATATAACACAGCCCACGCAGTACAGTCATGGACAAAAATTTTGAGAATGAGACAAATATTAATTTTTCCAAAGTCTACTGCTTCATTTTGTCTAATGGCAATTTGCATATACTCCTGAATGTCGAAGTGATCAGCTTAACAGCAATTACTGTATTTGCAAAGTCAATATTTGCCCAGAAAATGAACTTTAACCCCCAAAACACATTTCAACATCATTGCAGTCCTGCCTTAAAAGGAGCAGCTAACATCGTTTTAGTGATTGATCCATTAACACAGGTGTGGGTGTTGATGAGGACAGGGCTGGCAGTCAGTCATGATTAAGTAAGAATGACATCACTGGACACTTTAAAAGGAGGCTGATGCTTGGTATCATTGTTTCTCTTCAGTTAACCATGGTTATCTCTAAAGAAACACGTGCAGCCATCATTGCACTGCACAAAAATGGCCTAACAGGGAAGAGTATCGCAGCTACAAAGATTGCACCTCAGTCAACAATCTATCGCATCATCAAGAACTTCAAGGAGAGAGCTCCCATTGTTGTCAAAAAGGCTCCAGGGTGCCCAAGAAAGACCAGCAAGCGCCAGGACCGTATCTTAAAACTGTTTCAGCTACGGGATCGGACTGCCAGCAGTGCCGAGCTTGCTCAGGAATGGCAGCAGGCTGGTGTGAGTGCTTCTGCACGCACTGTGAGGCGGAGACTCTTTGAGCAAGGCCTGGTTTCAAGAAGGGCAGAAAAGAAGCCACTTCTCTCCAGAAAAAACATCAGGGACGGACTGATATTCTGCAAAAGGTACAGGGAGTGGACTGCTGAGGACTGGGGCAAAGTCATTTTCTCTGATAAATCCCCTTTTCGATTATTTGGGACATCTGGAAAACAGCTTATTCGGAGAAGAAGAGGTGAGCGCTACCACCAGTCTTGTCTCATGCCAACTGTAAAGCATCCTGAAACCATTCATGTGTGGGGTTGCTTCTCAGCCAAGGGAATTGGCTCACTCACAGTCTTGTCTAAAAACACAGCCATGAATAAAGAATGGTACCAGAATGTCCTCCAAGAGCAACTTCTCCCAACCGTCCAAGAGCAGTTTGGCGCCCAACAATGCCTTTTCCAGCATGATGGAGCACCATGCCATAAAGCAAAGGTGATAACTAAATGGCTCATGGAACAAAACATAGAGATTTTGGGTCCATGGCCTGGAAACTCCCCAGATCTTAATCCCATTGAGAACTTGTGGTCAATCATCAAGAGACGGGTGGACAAACAAAAACCAACAAATTCTGGCAAAATGCAAGCATTGATTATGCAAGAATGGACTGCTATCAGTCAGGATTTGGTCCAGAAGTTGATTGAGAGCTTGCCAGGGAGAATTGCAGAGGTCTTGAAGAAGAAGGGTCAACACTGCTAATATTGACTTGCCGCATTAACTCATTCTAACTGTCAATATAACCTATTGGTACTCATAATATGATTGCAATTATATTTCTGTATGTGATATAAACATCAGACAAACACTAATAAAAACCAGAGGGCAGCAGATCATGTGAAAATATAATTTTGGTGTCATTCTCAAAAATTTTGGCCATGACTGTATATAGCAATGTGGGCACCATATCCCTGTTAAAAGAAGTAAAGTAAAAAATAGTAATATACTCACCTTCCGGCGGCCCCGGGATCCAGCCCAGGCATTTAGCGATGCTCCTTGCAACGGTCTGTTCCCAGTAATCCCTTGCGGCAATAACCCGTGATGATGTACCAGTCTGGCGAGACTGCTACGTCATCTGGGGTCATTGCCGTAATGCATTGTTGGGACCGGAGCTTCGCGAGGAGCAGCGTAGTTGCATAGGCAGCATCAATAGTAAAAACTTGGTCACACTTACAGGGTTAATGGCAGCGTTAACGGACTGCGTTACACCACGTTATGCCTTGGTGTAACGCAGTCCGTTTAACGGACTGCTAAAACACTATGTGGGCGCTGACTGGAGGGGAGTATGGAGGGGCACTGACTGGAGGGGAGTAGGGAGGGGCCAATTTACGACCTGACTGTGCCTGTCGCTGATTGGTCGCGCCCAGCGGGATTTCTGTGACAGACAAACAGACGAAAGTGGACCTTAGACGATTATATATATAGATTGTGACATAAAATATGTGTACACAGGGAGACACCTGCCAGTCTACAGCATCACGGTAGAGAGAACTCATCTGAGACGCATAGTCCATGGACGTTTTTTCAGTTCGGACAACACAAAGCTGTGTATAAAGGTGTTAGCCAGCATTATAATCTTGCCTCTGCTGATAAGGAGCCTTGCTGAAAAGTCTTCCTAAAAGGACAGCAAGTATGAGTCTAAAAATGCTTGAATGGCCAGTGTGAAAATTGTAAGATATAAATTTTATAATTTAAAAAAAACCAATGCCACAATAAAAAAACAAATACATGTAGCACAAGAGCCTAATTTAAACAATAGGTAATTTCCTGATGATAGCTCTTTTTAAAATGCCTAAACATAAGGAGTTAATAACTGGGAAATAGAACAAAACAGCAAAATTGTTATTCACTTCTCTTTGTGGCTCATTTATTGGATAACAGTCAGTAATGTGCCAAAATGTTTGAGGTTTTGAGCAGCATCCAAAACTGCATGATATTCAATCATGTAAAATAATAGATTTTTCCTATGGCATTGTTTGGACATGCGAGAGGATCATTCTGGTGTTAACATTAAGGAATACATTTATCATGTGTAGATGTATGTAAAGGGCTAGCAATTGATTTTTTGGAGGTCCACTGGAGTATATACAGTCATGGCCGAAGGTGTTGGCACCACTGAAATTGTTCAAGAAAATGAAGCATTTCTCCCAGAAAATCATTGCAATTACACATGTTTTGTTATGCACATGTTTATTTCCTTTGTCTTAATATTTGACTGCACACCCTTTGGAATAAATAATTGAAATCAATCGCTTCCTGTAATCATCAACAAGTTTCTTACACCTATCAACTAAAACTTTGAATAGCTCTTCTTTTGCAACCTGCTACAGGACTTTCAAAAGGGCGCCTTTTCCAAACAGTGTTTTTAAGATCTTTCCACAGGTGACCAAAGGGATTTAGATCCGGACTCATTGCTGGCCACTTCTGAACTCTCCAGTGCTTTGTTTCCATCCATTTTTGGGTGCTTCTTGAAATATGTTTGGGGTCATTGTCCTGCTGAAAGACCAATGACCTAAGACGCAAACCCAGCTTTCTGACACTGAAGATTACCAAAGGATTTTTGGTCGCAATATAGTGCCCAGATTTCATGATGCCTTGCACACGGTCAAGGTATCCAGTGCCAGAGGCAGCAAAACAACCCCAAAACATCTTTGAAGCTCTACCATGTTTGACTTTAGGTATGTTAAAAATTATTATTTCGCACATATATTTAATCAGGACTATTCACCAGGTGCTTACTCTTAAAAGAAAAATGTCATAATATTCTGATGAAAAGTATAGTGGTTTATTGAATTATCTACAGGAAAACCACATTGCAGCAAGACATAAAACAGATTGTCCATGTGTAGATATCAGCACTTGATACTCATCTTTCCCAAAGTTTGAATGGTAAAAGTCGTCTGTCTGTGTGAAGTTTGAAGGTCATCATGGATACCGGCTCTTGTTCCTCGTGTCTTGTCTCATGTCCATGGAGAATGATGGTGAAGCAGGAGGTGGCAACCCCCACGTGACAAAAAGCCCCCCACCCTCCTTAGAGATGTTATTTATATGTCCAGCACAAATCACGTGTTCTCTGTATATGGTGATAACTTATGCTCTGAGCTACATACACAGAAATAGCTTTTGGTAGTGTCCTGTTATGACCTGGTGGTAAGGACAATAATGGACCTGGTGGTTAAGAGCACACGGAATGACCTGATAGTTACTAATAATATAGGACGAGCTCTGAGACGTGGGAACTCTGCTGACCGCAATCCCTAATCCTATCACACACACTAGAAATAGCCGTGGATTGCTCCTAACGCTCCCTATGCAACTCGACACAGCCTAAGAAACTAGCTAGCCCTAGAGATAGAAAAATAAAGCCTACCTTGCCTCAGAGAAATTCCCCAAAGGAAAAGGCAGCCCCCCACATATAATGACTGTGAGTAAAGATGAAAATTACAAACACAGAGATGAAATAGATTTAGCAAAGTGAGGCCCGACTTACTGAACAGACAGAGGATAGGAAAGGTAACTTTGCGGTCAGCACAAAAAACTACAAAAAGACCACGCAGAAGGCGCAAAAAGACCCTCCACACCGACTCACGGTGTGGAGGCGCTCCCTCTGCGTCCCAGAGCTTCCTGCAAGCAAGACAAAAAAAATCAAAATAGCAAGCTGAACAGAAAAATAGCAAACCAGAGAAAAACAAGCAGGAACTTAGCTTCTGCTGGGAAGACAGGTCACAAGAACGATCCAGGAGAGAACTAGACCAATACTGGAACATTGACAGGTGGCATAGAGCAATGATCTAAGTGGAGTTAAATAGAGCAGCCAGCTAACGAATTAACCTCGTCACCTGTGGAAGGAAACTCAGAAGCCGCAGCTCCACTCACAACCACCAGAGGAAGCCCATGGACAGAACCAGCCGAAGTACTATTCATGACCACAGGAGGGAGCTTGACAACAGAATTCACAACAGTGTCCACAAGAAGCAATGTGCTCAGTACAGAATAAGAATAATTCAATTACGGTAATAATTAATATTTAACAATACTGTGTTATTTAATTTGTAGGCTTCATTCTGTTTTCGGTAAACACTAGAATGATGTGTTTTAACAAAAAGCTCTATCTCAGTCTCATCTGTCCACAAGATGCTTTTCCGGAAGGATTTTTGCTTACTCACGTACATCTTGGGCAAACTGCAGTCTACACACAATTTTGGAAGGGTGCCAACTATTTTGTCAGGCCTAGTTTTGGGGTTTAGCATGAAATTATTTCCAATTTGCCCTTTTTCGGTTTTTTTCTGTTGTTCCAGTAAGACAAAGAAACAAAACATCTGTATAATAAAACGTGTAATTGAAATAATTTTCTGGGAGAAATACTTAATTTCCTGGAACAATCTCAAGGGTGCCAACACTTTTGGCCATGACTGTATACGGAATGCACATTTTAAATGGTACTATTAGGTTACACTCATACAGGTTTTTATGTAGATTTTGTTATAAAATTTTGTAAATCAGCCACAAAATGCGTTTGCAAAGAGAAACCCGTAATACAGTTCATCTAGCCACCATGTTTACTCCACTGAATGGGGCTAATTGATATACAGACCCGTGGCAGCTCAAAATGTAAGTCTATGGCAGAAATCAGACGATGAATTTCTGCCACAGATTCTACTACAAATATACAAGATTATTCAAACATAAAAATACCCTTAGACATAGCCATAGGAGAGTTATAAGGTGTGAGACACAAGTTCCAGTTTGGAATGGCAAAATTCATTTTTCAATCTAATTTACTGAAAAACAGAAAAAAAATCCAAATTAGGAGGAATGGTGAAAAAATGTAATTCCATAAAATGGTGTCATTACTTTTGAAGTTTTGTTTTTTATGTCATTCATGAAAAAAAAATACCCGGCACTATTATTTTCCATGTCATACAATTCCAATGATACAAAACTTGAACAGTTTTTCCTCATTATTTTAATGGTTTACATTTTTTTACACTTTTCTGTAAGTATTTATTTCTTTTCCATTGATGTAGCTGTGGGAGGATTTATTTTTTACATTTTGTGTACATATGGTGTTTTGATCACTTTTTATTGCATTTTTTGGGCAAAGTGCAGCATCTGAAAAGAGGTAATTCTGCATTTTTTAAATTTCTTTTATCTTCTGGGTAAAAGAAATTATATATTGTTAGATTGGACTTTCATTTTTTTAATTCTTAATTTTTCTATGGGGAAATGGGGGCGCATGAAATATAAATTTTTTTATTTTTAAAACTTTTTTACATTTCACTTTATTTTGAAATCCCTTAGTGGTGGAATTTGTAATCACATCGCAGGAGGAGAGGTGGGGGGCAATGGCCTCAAAATCGATGTCCCATGTGGATTGCGATGGTTAAACACAGCTTTCAAAGATTGACAAGATCATTTGTCAATGAGAACAGTGATCAGATCTAGCTCCAAATGCTGCTGTTAGAAGCAGATACAACCAACGCAGCAGCAATTAAGCTGCTGACTCAATGAAGCCCACCAATAAAGAAATAGTTTAAAATATATCATTTATTAATATTATATAAAAGATCCAAAAGGCCACTTCAATAATTAACACAAATACCCCAAATGAGAGGGGAACATTCAATAAAGACCCTACACATGTAGATCAAATAATCTAATATGCAAGGGAAAAGGAAAATTAGAATTGACGATGCTTAACCAGTATGTGCAACAATGTTGAATATATAGCAATAATCACAACTAAAGCACATGGATCAAAAAAAGCATGAAAGGTGCCAAACAGCATCCCAATAACCATATAACTAATCCGTCCTAGTATGAGAGCTAAAATAGTCTGATAGTCAAAGCTTGTCCACACAAGTGCATACTAATAAGCCCGAGATATTGCCTTACCCAAGGTCACTGGATAAGTAAAAGGACCGTGGAAAAGGTGTAAAGGATGTTCTCCTCTGGCACCCCGACACGCGTTTCGCCCTCTGTTTCTTTCGGGGGCGTGACTAAAGGGGGGCCGAAGCCAATAACCGTGCAGGCAGTGGAGAAACCAAAATCGCTGGGCGGAAGTCCTGCGAGGGATCCATGGCGCATGCGGCCATCAAAATACTCCGTGACAGAAGGACACTTCCTGACTTGGGCCAAGAGGACCGCATGTGGAAAGCATGCAGGACCCAAGAAGGCGCCGTCGGAATTGTACGGAGGAATGACGGCTAATGAATGTGCACCGCCTCTCGGGAATCCCAGATAAGAGAGTATGGAATAAAATATCCATAGAGAGTGAGCTCAGTGCAAGAGAAGGCAGGGACAAAAATTACACATGCCGCTGTTCCTGAATAATACTAACCTAATCACATAAGTGCCTATGAAGTGCATATAAATGCTAAATATATATTAAGTAGAGTGCCAAATGATTTATACATAAATATGCACCTAGGTGACTGTTGAACTAAAGCGTCCCCAAAAATGAATATACGGTGTACCAAATTATGGTGACAAAAGTGAAAATTAAAGAAAAAGGTGCCAAAATACCCAGAAAAAGTACTTTAATTTGATACTGAGGACATAAATATACCCGTAATTGTATATTAATAAATATTAGTGAATAATTAATAAATAAAGAGATAATAGTAACTTCAACAAACACCCAAATTCTTAAGACTCAGAGAGCTCCCTAATATCAATATGGGATAATACATATATAACTGAATAATAAGTATTAAAAGACCAAGATCACTGAAAATACAAAAACACAGATCCAGTAAAAAAAGTTCTGGTTAGAAGCAGATGCTGGGTGTATAACGCAGCTAGCACCTGCCATCTGTGGAATGGACTGAGGGAACATAGATAATTCTATTTTGTAACCATATGAGATGACATCTCGGACCCAGGCATCAATGATCACTGAGAGCCATTCATTCCAGAGTGGAAGGATATGTCTGACCACCCTGAGAGGCTTCCCAGGTGGGAGTGGCCCGTCATGACGAGGAAAATCTGTTGGATTCAGGACTGAATGGAACGCCGACGCTGGTGGGCTTGTGATCACACACCGGTGACGCATCGTTCCAGAAATCAGAATCCAGGGTCTGATTAAGCTCTGCCATTAGGGGGCAGCTCTCTTCTCAGCATAATTCACATTGGCACAGCCTCTCTTTCTCTATGCTTAAACCCAGGGAGCCTTACTCCTATCCTCCTCCTATTGTCCTGCAAAAAAGGTAACATTTATTAAGAACTACACTTGGCTGCACTGTTATACTGCAGCATTTTCTCAAAGATACTTCAAAAGTGCACACGATGCAGAATTGCCGCGGAAATTTCCGCAACTCCTGCCGCGGGTATATCGCATGCGGAATTGGCATGCATATTCCCGCTAAACACTAGCGTTTTGCAAGCGTAATTAGCTTGCAGAATGCTAGCGGTTTCCAAGCGATCTGTAGCATTGCTTGGAAAACTGATTGACAGGTTGGTCACACTTGCCAAACATAGTGTTTGACAAGTGTGACCAACTTTTTACTATTGATGCTGCCTATGCAGCATCAATAGTAAGAAGATAGAATGTTAAAAATAATAAAAAAAAAAAAAATCATGATGTTCTCACCTTCCGGCGTCCCCGACAGCTTTTCCCGCTCCTCGCGATGCTCCGGTCCCAGTAATGCTTTGCGGCATGACCCCCAGATGACGTACGGTCTCGCGAGACCACATGTCATCACAGGTCATTTTCGCAAAGCATTATTTGGAATGGGAGCGTCGCGAGGAGCAGGAAAGCTGTGTGGGTCGCCGGAAGGTGAGAATATCACTATTTTTTATTTTAATTCTTTTTTTTTTTACAATTATATGGTTCCCAGGGCCTGGAGGAGAGAGTCTCCACTCCTCCACTCTGGGTACCAACCGCACATGATCCGTTTACTTCCCGCATGGTGGGCAAAGCCCCATGCGGGAATTAAGCGAATCAATGCATTCCTATGTGTGCGGAATCGCCGCGATTCCGCACTTTAATGAACATGCTCCGTTTTTTTCCGGAATGCGATTCCGCCACGGAAAAAAATGCAGCATGTGCACAAAAAATGCGGAATGCATTCTAAAAATAGGATGCTTAATGTATGCGTTTTTTTCACGGTTTAATCACGTTTTTATAGCGAAAAAAATGCGGAAAAAAGTGAAAATTCCTAAAAGTGTGCACATAGCACAAGGAATCTGTAACTTGGTTAAAAGTGGCTAGCTTTTGTCTTATTGTTTTACGGCTGCTTCCATGCGTACACTGTTCTTTGTTTTTTTAAATACGGCTCCAAAGCCTTTTTATGTAGCCTCTGGAATAGTCTTTACAAGTGGGCATGGCTCAGATTTTCTGGGGACATAATTACCATTTGAGCTCTTCTCCCTTGGTAGGAATATAAAAATGAGCACTTGATAAAAGGCCTAATATCGCTTTTGAAAAACAATCAAGCAGAATACTCGAGAGCAGAGTGAATAAAATAAGAGCAAAAAACTGATCCATTTTTACCTGGTGACAAGTCCTCTTTAAATAGTCAAGCTTCTATAAATCCCGCAGTTAGCACAGGAGAAGCTAATACCCCCTGAACCAAGGAAGTGCGGTTCATCCATTGTTTTCTCCTACTGCAGCCAGGTGTCACAAATAGAGATGAGCGGTGTTCGAGTCGAACTGTTCGTCAATCTCAAATTCGAGCTGTTTTGGGCGGTGTTCGAGTCGTTTGACAAACCCGAACAATTTGCTCAAAGTTCGGCTGTTCGAGTTTCTGTTCGATAACTGTTCGTTCAGCAAAAGCCTCACTTGATTTGCACATTAGAACTGTTTATCATTGTTAATAGACTGTTTCAGTGTATAGTGGGGGGGCGGGGGATAGATCTGTGCTGAAATAACGCCGATCTCCATTTCTTTTTTCTTTCCCGCATTTACAGTGGGGCGGTGCAGTCTCTCGGCCTATCAGCAGTGCGCACGCACACAGCAATGTGATGCACTCAAGCAAGGACATGTGTCATTGGCTGTGTATGTCACATGTCCTTGCCCTATAAGAACCAGCCATTTGCCCCGTCGCCATCATTTCCTCACTGCTGCAGCTTAGTGCTAGACGGCACCGCTGCTGCTGTGGCCGCTATACAGACAAAGAGTTTTTTTTTGTTGAGCGAATTGTCAGAGAGATAGGTTTAGGGAGCCGGGAGGAGTCGGGACTAGTTGTAATATCAGCCTTTTTCAGGGTAGGTTACAGCAGTTCATAGCACTGTTTGCGAGGCAGATCTGTGCCAGTGCTGTGCAAGTGTTTGTCACAGCATTTGGTGTAATCTAGCTCAGCCAATCCTTTTGGGCTAGTTGCATTGTCTGATAGTCATCTGAGTAGCACCCTTTTTTTAAAGGTCTCAGCGGACACAGGGGCGCACGTCCAGAGCCAGGGAGCCCATCCCAGACAACGCACCAAGACTTCAGGGAAAAAAAGACAGCACCACAATGGATGGTGAAAAAATAGAGACTCACATTTATTCTGCCTTCTTTAGCGACGTTTTGGTCAACAGACCTTGATAAAGGTCTGTTGACCGAAACGTCGCTACAGAAGGCAGAATAAATGTGAGTCTCTATTTTTTCACCATCCATTGTGGTGCTGTCTTTCTTTCTCTGATGCCTATATCTGTGTCTCCTCCTCCTTTTACTCCTCCACCTCTTTTCTTTTCGCATGACTATATGTAGTTGTGACTTTTCCATGTTTGTTGTGTCTTCTGAGCAGTTTGTCAGCTTTTGGACACCTTTTCTATGTGTTTTCCATGTGTTTGTATGTGTTTGTGCTTGCCTGCCATTGGTTTCAATGGGGTTCGATGGTGTTCGCCGAACGTTCGACGAACAGTTCGGCGAACACCTCCCTGTTCGACGAACCAAACCGAACCCGAACACTAGGAAGGTGGCTGAACACTAGTCACAAGTTATGTGCGTTCAGAGATTTTTTGAGATGGTCAAAAACGATGGGGAGTTTTAAGGATTGTTTCTATTTTTTGTAAGATTGCTCTTACTGAGTGTATTGGGGGACACTCGCTTGACACGGGATTAATGTAGTCAGGCACGATTTTTCGCTTAAACAGTCTATTTGGTTTATTAAAGACTCATAAACCATATCGTGAACAGTCCATTTCACATTCCATGAGGACATCACATTAAGTCTGCAGCAACTAAACACACTGGTCCTCCTCTGGCCCGTTGTCGTGGGTTACCACACAGTTCATATCACAACACAAGCACCAGCAGTCTATGGTACCTTACGAGAGATCCTGCTCCACCTGCTGACTCCTTGTCAGTCCTCTGGGAAAGGTGCCTCACGGGAATCACCAACTTGCCGGTGCGGCATATCTTAGTCAGTCCAGGCCCACCGAAGGACGGTAGCTTCCCCAACAGTTTCATTGTGTGCTTTTCAGGGATCCGGTCCTACTCCCAGGACCTCCCAACACACCAGCATGTGACCTGTTCAGGTGCTATTCAGGACTCCGTCCAACACCCCAGGCATGTGACCTGTCCGGGTGCTATTCAGGACGGTAGTCCAACACCCCAGGCCACCAGGTCTGAAGCCCCACCATGTGCTCTTCAGGAAGCCTCCTCCCAGGTCTTCCAACACAGGCTTCAAACAGGAAACTCACAGCAACATGTGACCCACACCCTGGTCACATCATATACCTCTAACCACTCCCCTGGGTGGGAGTGTGGGTGTGTGGCTAGTTTGTCCCGCCCATCTCACATAACTAGCCTAGTAAGTCTCCCTTACAACTACACAAACACTTGTGGGACTACAGGTCCCAAAACCACAACATTACATCGGACTTACCACGCAGACTCCTTTGGCGACACATATCGGCCACTAACAATTCTGCCAGTCACTGTTTCACCACCATTATCACAGCAGATATGCCACCATGCACATCCTGAGGAGCACACACAGCGCCCTCTAGCTGCCACAGGGGTCACTGCATCACATTTTATTTTTGATGAGTCTGCGAAGCGTTAAGGTTTTTTTTTCCGAAGCGTTTTTGCAGCTTTCTGATTTTACACTGTGAGAGACATGCACTTTATTTTCCCTCCATATGTTTTTTGAAACTTGAAATGGAACAAAAAAAAAAGCTCAAAAGTCTGAGCATATGAAAAGCAAAGTGCTTTTACATTTAAAATTAATAGGAAGAGTCTTTCAAGTGTTTTTGAAGCAAATTTTAAGGCGCCTGCTCAAACAGATTAGGTAAAAAAAAACTCAAATCCATGTTCACATAACCTTATGTGTTTTTGATGCTGCATATTTTTGCTTTGTCAAAAACACAGCGTCTTACAGTTCCAGAAAAGTGCATGAAATTTATAGAAATCTCATGTGCAGTGTTTTTTTTTGCTCAGCGTAAACTGACTTGTGGTGCGTATTTCAATCTGCAGCATGTCTATTTCTATTGCGGTTACGCTGAGTTTTCTATGCAGAATATCCCCATAGACTTGCATTAGATGCAGAAATTCCGCAAGTAGAAAAGACACATGCATTATAAATGCGTTTCAGCAGCATAAACGCATCACAAACACATGTAATACACAACTAATTATATCAGTAACATTTTGTCAAATCCAAATACCAGGAAGTACAGTGGGGCAAAAAAGTATTTAGTCAGTCAGCAATAGTGCAAGTTCCACCACTTAAAAAGATGAGAGGCGTCTGTAATTTACATCATAGGTAGACCTCAACTATGGGAGACAAACTGAGAAAAAAAAATCCAGAAAATCACATTGTCTGTTTTTTTTAACATTTTTTTGGCATATTATGGTGGAAAATAAGTATTTGGTCAGAAACAAACAATCAAGATTTCTGGCTCTCACAGACCTGTAACTTCTTCTTTAAGAGTCTCCTCTTTCCTCCACTCATTACCTGTAGTAATGGCACCTGTTTAAACTTGTTATCAGTATAAAAAGACACCTGTGCACACCCTCAAACAGTCTGACTCCAAACTCCACTATGGTGAAGACCAAAGAGCTGTCATAGGACACCAGAAACAAAATTGTAGCCCTGCACCAGGCTGGGAAGACTGAATCTGCAATAGCCAACCAGCTTGGAGTGAAGAAATCAACAGTGGGAGCAATAATTAGAAAATGGAAGACATACAAGACCACTGATAATCTCCCTCGATCTGGGGCTCCACGCAAAATCCCACCCCGTGGGGTCAGAATGATCACAAGAACGGTGAGCAAAAATCCCAGAACTATGCGGGGGGACCTAGTGAATGAACTGCAGAGAGCTGGGACCAATGTAACAAGGCCTACCATAAGTAACACACTACGCCACCATGGACTCAGATCCTGCAGTGCCAGACGTGTCCCACTGCTTAAGCCAGTACATGTCCGGGCCCGTCTGAAGTTTGCTAGAGAGCATTTGGATGATCCAGAGGAGTTTTGGGAGAATGCCCTATGGTCTGATGAAACCAAACTGGAACTGTTTGGTAGAAACACAACTTGTCGTGTTTGGAGGAAAAAGAATACTGAGTTGCATCCATCAAACACCATACCTACTGTAAAGCATGGTGGTGGAAACATCATGCTTTGGGGCTGTTTCTCTGCAAAGGGGCCAGGACGACTGATCCGGGTACATGAAAGAATGAATGGGGCCATGTGCCGTGAGATTTTGAGTGCAAACCTCCTTCCATCAGCAAGGGCATTGAAGATGAAACGTGGCTGGGTCTTTCAACATGACAATGATCCAAAGCACACCGCCAGGGCAACGAAGGAGTGGCTTCGTAAGAAGCATTTCAAGGTCCTGGATCCAGATCTCAACCCTATAGAAAACCTTTGGAGGGAGTTGAAAGTCCGTGTTGCCAAGCGAAAAGCCAAAAACATCACTGCTCTAGAGGAGATCTGCATGGAGGAATGGGCCAACATACCAACAACAGTGTGTGGCAACCTTGAGAAGACTTACAGAAAACGTTTGACCTCTGTCATTGCCAACAAAGGATATATTACAAAGTATTGAGATTAAATTTTGTTTCTGACCAAATACTTATTTTCCACCATAATATGCAAATAAATTGTTAAAAAAACAGACAATGTGATTTTCTGGATTTTTTTTTCTCAGTTTGTCTCCCATAGTTGAGGTCTACCTATGATGTAAATTACAGACGCCTCTCATCTTTTTAAGTGGTGGAACTTGCACAATTGCTGACTGACTAAATACTTTTTTGCCCCACTGTATCAAAATAAAACTGCTTTATTTAAAGCATGACACACCAGGAAAAAAAAATGCAGAGAAAGAATCAGCACACAAAAGCGCAATAAAAAATGCAAGTGTGGGGACAGAGCATTTTATTTTAATTAACCAGACGTTTAATTTCAGCAAGCCAGTAAGAATAGAATGCTATTATGTTGACGTTTGAATGTATGCGGTTTTTGTCTGCGGTTGGGCAAGAATCTGAAATGTTGACTTTTTTCATGCAGGGTCATTGAACAATGATGTTTGCTGCTATGCTAATTACATGGAGTCCATGCCAGCTAGTTTGTTGACTTGCAAAACAGAGGAGGAAAAACTATGCAAATAGATCACCATCCTTCCCCTTCACCTGAGAATGCTGGTTTGAAGGACATTTGTTAACTATAAAAAGGAGAGATGCCTCCAGATATAGAGACAGAGACAGCCAAGAGATCCAAAGAACCGGAGACTCTCTACAGGTCAGCAGCTAAGACATCATGGCTCCATCAAGAGGGACACAGATTTGTCATTCTACAGGATGCCAGTTAGGGGACCTCTGTTGTGAGTTCTGTTTTTGGGCTCCCTCTGGTGGATACTGATGGTACTGGGTGACTTGTGTTCTCTGCGGTCTCTGTTAACCTGTTCCATCAGGTTATGGGAGTTTCCTATTTAACCTGGCTTTTTTGTCATTTCCTCGCCGGCTATCAATGTAATCAGCGTGTCTTTTTACCTCTGCTCCCTGCGTCTGTTATCTTCAGGACAAGCTAAGTTTTGATTTTCCTGTTCCACGTTTTCCTTTATTTTTGTCTTCGTCCAGCTTGCAGATATTTGATTCCTTGCTGCTGGTTGCTCTAGTGGGCTGAAATTACTCCTCATGTTCCATGAGTTGGCACATGAGTTCAAGTAATTTCAGGATGGTTTTTTTGAGGGTTTTTCGCTGACCGCGCAGTTCACTTTTGTATCCTCTGCTATCTAGCTTTAGCGGGCCTCATTTTTGCTGATTCTATTTTCATAACTACGTATGTGCTTTCCTCTCATTTCACCGTTATTACATGTGGGGGGCTGCTATTTCTGTGGGGTGTTTCTCTGGAGGCAAGTGAGGTCTGTGTTTCTTCTAATAGGGGAAGTTAATCCTTCGGCTGGCGCGAGACGTCTAGGAATCATCGTAGGCACGTTCCTCGGCTACTGCTAGTTGTGTGTTTAGGTTCAGGATCGCGGTCAGCTCAGGTTCCATCACCCTAGAGCTTGTTTTGTTTTTGTGCTTGTCCTTTTGTGATCCCCTGCCATTGGGATCATGACAGACCTCGGCCTCAATTGGAGAATACAGATCTGCTCCATTTACTTTCGCTGAACCATGGATATGTTTATGAAAGCCAGGAATGTGACCCACCGGTCTTCTGGATCCATGGAGATGTTCGAAGGAGCCAGGTGGTACCCTCTGGTGAACTGGCCTTGTACCTGAATAGACTGTCATCTTCCTAAGCTTGTTGTTACCTCCTCTCTGTGACTGCCACAGGTGGGGTAGTCAGCCCTGGAAGGTCAGATGTAGCAGCTGCTCTTATCTCAGCTAGTCAGTGGAAAGGTGAGACTATGTAATGTGCATAATTTTGGGTATTTTTCTGGTACTATTATATGTGTTATCTGCCGGTTTTGTGTTTCAATAAAGTATTGCCACACTGTTTTACCTTCACCCTGTGTGGTCTGAGTAGCATTAGGGTACCGCCACACAGTGCAATTTTGATCGCTACAACGGCACGATTCGTGACGTTCGAGCGATATAGTTACGATCTCGCAGTGTCTGACACGCTCCTGCGATCAGGAACCCCGCTGAGAATCGTACGTCGTAGCAGATCGTTTGAAACTTTCTTTCGTCGTCTAGTGTCCCGCTGTGCGGCATGATCGCATCGTGCAACAAAGGTGTGCATGATATTGTATACGATGTGCGCATAGTAACCAACGGCTTCTACATCGCACATACGTCATGAAATTATCGCTCCAGCGTCGTACATTGCAAAGTGTGACAGCAGTCTACGACGCTGGAGTGGTATTGTTACGATGCTGGAGCGTCACGGATCGTGCCGTCGTAGCGATCAAAATGCCACTGTGTGACGGTACCCTTACTCCCATGTTAAAAGAAGAGCGGGCGCTCGGTGGAATGATCACTAGTCCATGCAGCTTCGGATAGCGGACCAGGGCATCCTCTGAACCACTGTGTTTCCACAAAAAGTAATCTAAATTTAAATAATAGGTGCAGCAATTTTTCAAAAATTCTGCAACATCAAAAATGCACCAAAAGCTCACCATGAACATAGTATTACTGACTGACAGTGATGAGGAGGAGGCTGTGTCCCCGGACACAGAGATGTCTTGAAATATTTCTCAGCTGTAGTACAAAGCAAAAAAAATCAAAGAAAAGCAAAAAAAATAATGTAGAAATTACTGGGTTATTTTAAAGGTTTTCTGTGTTTATTGGTACTTTACCCAGTATCTTATTAGTCACACATTGCCCTAGGTCCTGGCAATTGCATGTGCTTTTGTGCTGCAACATTACTGGGTACATTATATAGATACATTAATTAAAATTAACCAGTTGGTTGCCTAGTCAATCACATGGCAAGCCCTAGACACATTGATTAGCTTCTAACTTAAATCTAAACCTGTCTGCTTGATGCTGTAAGTTAGAGGTGTCCGTCTTAGCCAGGACTAGTCCAGGGAAAGAGAAGGCCGACTGGACTCGTCTGGCCTTATTTGCATGTGCAATACTGCAGGATTAAATTTTACTGTTTAAACAATGCAGCATTGGTGTACATAAAACACACTGTCACAATAAAATAAAAGTCCTAATGTATACTGCATTATTGGCAGTTGGAGAGATTCAAGTGACCTGACTGTTTCCCTTTAACAATGATGTTTGGTAAGTAATACCCATTAACAAACCTATACATTGATTAGTGAGGTAATTAGATAGACAATTCAACGCAAATTCCAAAAACGCTTTGACGCTGTGTAAAGTAAACAAGAATCTAATGATTAGGGAATCTCTAATTATACAGTTGTTCAAGTATTGGTGAACCTCTGACCACATATGCTTCTGACAGATTCTGCCTCTCTAACATGCTCTTTTCATACACAGACATGTCACTCAGTTGAGAAGTTACCCTACAGCTGTATTCATTAGCACCACTTACTTTTCCCTTTTTTAACTGTCTGTCACAACTTTTTTGTGCTGTGTTCCTGCCATCAATTAATTTTTTCAATTGAAATGGAAAAATGATCTCTAATCTGTGTTCTGTTGTTAGTAAAGGTCCTGCCTAGATAAGAGCTTACAAAATGAAGATTGTTCTTATCATAAGAACATCATTAGAAGCATTGAGGATGCCATATGTGAAGTAAGTCCAAATATGGGACCATTAATTTTCAAATAGTATGGACCCCAAATTAATTTCCACCCAGATATATAAAATAGATGTATACAAAGGGGGCACGAATCCAGTTATAATTGAGAACGGAAAAAAGGCCTGTGGAAAAAGAATCTCCATCATTTTTCTTTTGATTTTAATGTTTTGAAGCAGAAAAAAATAAGAGATGATTGAAAGGACTTGGTGTTTGGAAGATGGTTAGTCACAGGATCACTCCATGTTTCAAAGTAACAGATGTAGCCACCATGTCTGGGGCGGGTGGGACCTATCACTCCAGGAGCCTATAGCAGTTGTATAGTATGTTTGGCTTGGGCACAATTCTGAATAAGTACTTGGTCAACAATTATTTCAACAGTATTCACTTTAAAATTTTCATATCTTCAAGTAAGGTTAAATGGTATACTTATTATGATTAATGAAATTGTAAACCCCAAAAGTGCTCCCCCACAAAAAAATCTCAGAACGACTCCAAAAAGAACCATCATCAATATAGTAGCCTAGAAGAAACTACCTCTGGTAACACCTTCATGTAAAAAATGGTTAACCCCTTCACACCCTTACATAACTGTACATCACAGTTAGGCCGGCGTCACACTAGCGAGTTTTACGGACGTATGAGCGCAGAAAATACGTCCAGAAAATATGCATTGCACACGGCCCAATGATTCTCTATGGCCCAGCTCCTATCTGCCGTGTTTAACGGATCCGTATTATACGGTCTTGTACGGCCGGAGAAAATCGCAGCATGCTGTGTTTGTAACCGTATTGCGCAAAAAAAAAAAATGCCAACGAATGTCTATGGGGGCGAGAAAAATACGGATTACACACGGACCAACAGTGTGACTTGCGAGAAATACGCAGTGCGGTGTACAGTAAAATCACACTGACAGAATAGAATAGGTAGAATAAATGTGTACACATAGAATATGTATATATATATATATATATATATATTTAATTTAGCGCTAGATAGCAGAAAAGCCGGTAATTCAATTGCCGGCTTTTCCTATCTCCTTCACAAACCCGACAGGATATGAGACATGGTCTACATACAGTAAACCATCTCATATCCCTTCTGTTATTACATAATCCTCTTTACTAATGTAACAAGTGCCTCTGTGTAAAATTTGGGATCTCTAAATTAAAGGGTTAAATCCCGGAAACAATTGGCGTGGGCTCCCGCGCAATTTTCTCCACCAGAGTGGGAAAGCCAGTGACTGAGGGCAAATATTAATAGCCTAGAGAGGGACCATGGTTATTGCCTCCCCCTGGCTTAAAACATCTGCCCCCAGCCACCCCAGAAAAGGCACATTTGTGCGTAAAAAATTGCATCCTCGCATTGAATACGGAACAGTGTTTTGGGACAATTACTGCGTATTACGGCCGTAAAAAACGGACCGTATTTTCATACGCTGAGTGTGACGCCGGCCTTAGACTCTGTTCACACGTTGCATTTTTGTTGTGTATTTTCCTGCGCAGTTTTTTACACATATTTAATGTGTGTACATATAATGGTGTGAGTGTATGGAGTGAGGTCAGGGGCTGAGCCCGCTCTATACTGGGAAGAGGTTAGCTGTGTTACACAGTCGACATCTGCGTGTAAGAGAAACCATAGAGCCTTTCTCTGATCTCTGCTGTTTAACCATTTAAATCCCACTCCCGCTAACATTTTACTAGTGTGATAGCCGCTACATGAGACTAGGTCCTATCACCTTCAAAACGCAATTATGAGGTTCCAATGGATTACCATGACAGCTGGGGACTTGCATAAGTCTGTTGTAGCGGGGCTTCATATGAAGGCGTAAATATAGCAATATACTGCAATACTGCAGTGTACAATGTAAGCCCAAGTACTCTAGAAAACTCAAAATATAGTTGAAAAAAATGTGTAAAAAAAATGAAAAAAGTTTAAACCACTCCCAATTTTCCTAGTTTAAAAATACAGAAATTAAACAAGTAAACATATTCAGTATCAAGTCTGAATATATAAAAGTCTGACCTATAAAAATATAAAACATTTTAAACCATACGTTAAAGGCTGAAAAGAAATAAAGTTGAAATACCAGATCCATGGTCTTTCAGTTGTACTGCTCCCTCAAAAAGTAATCAAAACATTGCATGTACTCCAAAATAGTATAAAAAATGCCCGTCAGCTCAGTGCAAAAATCCAGGCCCTCAAACATTTCCATCGACGGCAAAATAAAAAAGTTGCACGCAGGTCTCAGAAAATGATGACTCAAACTAAATAATGTTTATAAATAAAAGAAACACGTAAAACAACACAATGTAACTCCAAGTTAATCACACTTCTGTGACATCAACCTGTCCAGGTATGAAGAAACAACGATTGTGAATCTATTTCTCCTGCTTTTTTGCAAATGGAACAGACATCAGGTAGAAATGATAGACAGTTAGTAAGATAACCCTATAAAGGTGTGATTCTGCACGTGGTCATCACAGGCCATTTATCGATATGTTCTCATCCTTTTTGGCTGTTGTTTTGGTCATTTTTTCATTGCTCACCCCTAGAATGAGGTGGTGTCTACAGTACAACCCACAGATGTTGCCCAGGTAGTGCTAGTCATACAAGATGGTACACGATTGCGAGCTGTGGCAATAAGTGTAGTCAGCACAGTGTCCCAAACTAGACAGGCCAGTACACTAGGAGACGAGGAAGGGGCCAAAGGAGGGCAATAATTCAGCATCATGAATGCTACCCCCTCCTTTGTGCAATGAGGAGCAGTACCAAAGTACTGTATAATAACCTCCAGCAGGCCACTAACATCCATGTGACTGCTCAAACTGTCAAAAACACACTCCATGATGGTGGTATGAGGGCCAGACGTAGGCAAGTTGGTGTTGTGCTTACAGCCAAACACTGTGCAGGGTGATTTGCATTTGCCACAGAACACCAAAATTGGCAGATTCGACATTGGAGCCCTGTGCTCTCCACAGATAAGAGCAGGTTCACACTGAGCACGTAACAGACGTGACAGAGTCTTGAGACACAGTAGAGAATGTTCTGCTGCCTGCTACATCCTCCAGCATGACCGATGTGGCAGTGGGTCAGTAATGGTGTGGGGAGGCATTTCCTTGGAGGGCTGCACAGCCCTCCATGTGCTAGTCAGAGTTACCCTGACTACCATTATGTACCGGGATGAGATCTTCGGACCCATTGCAAGACCATACTTCTGATGCATAACAATGCTAGACCTCATGTGGCTAAAGTTTGTCAGCTGTTCCTGCATGATGAAGGTATTGATACTATGGACCGGCATACCATTTCCGAGACCTGAATCCTATTGAGTACATCTGGGACACATGGTCTCATTCCATCCACCAACACCACGTTGCACCACAGACTGTCCAGGAGTAGACTGATGCTTTTATCCAGGTCTTGGAGGAGATCCCTTGAGAGAACATCGGCCGCCTCATGAGAACCATACTCAGGGGTTCTAGGGAGGTAAGGCTACGTTCACATTAGCGTTGTGCGGTGCAGCGTTTTTTCATTGTTTTTGGCGCAAAAAAAAACTGCATCATGCAGCGTCCTCTGTGCCCTGACAGTTGCGCCATAGGGACGCATGCGTCACAAGATGCAAGAGCAACGCATGTCCATGCGCCCCCCATGTTAAATATAGGGGCGCATGACGCATGCGTCGCCGCGGCTGCCCCCGACGCAACGCTGTGAACGTAGCATAATAAAGGCACGTGGAGGCCACACACACTACAGAGCATTATTTCCTTGTCTTGAGGCATTTCCATTGAAGTTTGTATCAACCTATAATTTGATTTTCCACTTTTATTTTGAGCATCATTCCAAATTCAGACCTCCATGGGATATTAATTTTGATTTACATTGATCATTTGTATGGTTTATTGTTCTCAACGCATTCCACTATGTAATGAATAAAGATTTGCAACTGGAATATTTCATTCAGTGATATCTGGGATGTGGTATTTTAAGTGTTCACTTTATTTTTTTGGGGCACATATACACACACACATACACGCACATAAACACACGAGTTTGGTATCACATAATCATTCTGACTGTAGAATAATATTGCTAGGTCACTTTTACCTCATAATTAATATAATAAAAAACAAACCTGAAATACAATTGCAGCACTGCATTTTTCCCCCCACAGTTTTACCTCACTTGGAATGTTTTTCCCGTCTTTCAGTAAATTAAATGGTAAAATTAATGGAGTCATTCATAACTATACATTGTCAAAAAAAAGCCAACAAAGCCCTCATACCTCTATGTCAACAGAAAGGTAAAACAAATTATGACTATTGGAAGAACGGTGTGAGAAAAACGAAAGAGCAAAAACTAAAAAATCATCTTGGTGATGAAGAGGTCAAAAAATTACCAGTTCCTTTGAAATCTCAGTTTTACTAAATATTTTCCCCATAATATTGAGGACCCCTTCTTAGAATCATTAATTGTGCTGACCGTATTCCTTCTAGACTTGGTAGAGACACACTCCTTTGACAAAGAAGGTATGGTAACACCCAGTGGTTAGTTTATTCTGAATTTACCAGTAGGAATAACAAAAGAATAACACAGTACAGAATACTAAGAAAAGATACTCCTGCATCATCTCATGTGAAAAGCATACATCCTCTTTACCATTAAATATATACAGTACAGACCAAAAGTTTGGACACACCTTCTCAATTAAAGATTTTTCTGTATTTTCATGACTATGAAAATTGTACATTCACACTGAAGGCATCAAAACTATGAATTAACACATGTGGAATTATATACTTAACAAAAAAGTGTGAAACAACTGAAATTATGTTTTACTGTATATTCTAGGTTCTTCAAAGTAGCCACCTTTTGCTTTGATGACTGCTTTGCACACTCTTGATGAGCTTCAAAAGGTAGTCACCGGGAATGGTCTTCCAACAATCTTGAAGGAGTTTTTGCCTCCACTCTGCGGTCCAGCTCACTCCAACCCATCTCGATTGGGTTGAGGTCTGGTGACTGTGAAGGCCTGGAGGTGTGTTTGGGGTCATTGTCCTGTTGAAAAATAAATGATAGTCCAACTAACCGCAAACTGGATGGAATAGCATGCCGCTGCAAGATGCTGTGGTAGCCATGCTGGTTCAGTATGCCTTCAATTTTGAATGAATCCCCAACCGAGTCACCAGCAAAGCACCCCCACACCACCACACCTCCTCCTCCATGTTTCACGGTGGGAACAAGGCATGTAGAGTCCATCCGTTCACCTTTTCTGCGTCGCACAAAGACACGGTGGTTGGAACCAAAGATCTCAAATTTGGACTTTTCAGACCATAGCACAGATTTCCACTGGTCTAATGTCCAATCCTTGTGTTCTTTAGCCCAAACAAGTCTCTTCTGCTTGTTGACTGTCCTTAGTAGTGATTTCCTAGCAGCTATTTGGTCTGATGAGACCATAATTTATTTTTCAACAGGACAATGACCCCAAACACACCTCCAGGCTGTGTAGCAAGGGCTATTTGACCAAGAAAGAAAGTGATGGGGCACTACGCCAGATGACCTGGCCTCCAGAGTCACCAGACCTGAACCCAATTGAGATGGTATGGGGTGAGCTGGACATCAGAGTGAAGGCAAAAGGGCCAACAAGTGCTAAGCATCTCTGGGAACTCCTTCAAGATTGTTGGAAGACCATTCCTGGTGACTACCTCTTGAAGCTCATCAAGAGAATGCCAAGAGTGTGCAAAGCAGTCATCAAAGCAAAAGGTGGCTACTTTGAAGAACCTAGAATATAAGACACATTTTCAGTTATTTCACACTCTTTTGTTAAGTATATAATTCCACATGTGTTAATTCATAGTTTTCATGCCTTCAGTGTGAATGTACAATTTTCACAGTCATGAAAATACAGAGAAATCTTTAAATGTGAAGGTGTGTCCAAACTTTTTGGTCTGTACTGTATATATATATATATATATATATATATATATATATACATATATATATATATATGTATATATATATATATATATATATATATATATATATATACACACACACACACACACACTGCTCAAGAAAATAAAGGGAACACTAAAATCCCACATCCTAGATATCACTGAATGAAATACTCCAGTTGTAAATCTTTATTCATTACATAGTGGAATGTGTTGAGAACGATAAAATCTAACAATTATCAACATAAATCACAACTAATATCCCACGGAGTTCTAGAGTTGGAATGAGGCTCAAAATCAAAGTGGAAAATGAAGTTACAGGCTGATCCAACTTCAGTGGAAATGCCTCAAGACAAGGAAATGATGCTCAGTAGTGTGTGACCTCCTCTCTGTTACATAGGGTACATTCATTTCTGGAGACTGATGGAACCACGGTGCGAGCGATGTTCTTCGATTTCTCGAGTGCATTTAACTCCCTGCAGCCACCTTTACTACACAAAAAGATGACTGATATGAAGGTGGAGGAGGGGATGAGAAATTGGATAACTGACTACCTATCAGATCGGCCACAGTTTGTACAGATGGGAGCAGTTGTGTCAAGCAGATTACTGAGCAGTGTAGGTGCCCCCCAGGGAACGGTGCTTGCGCCCTTTCTATTCACACTGTATACTTCAGACTTTCAGTATAAATCTGAACTTTGCCACCTTCAAAAATTTTCGGATGACTCCGTGGTTGTGGGATGCATTAGGGGAGATCAGGGGGATGAGGAATATAGAAGGGTGGTGTCGAATTTCGTGGATTGGTGCAATGGTAACTATCTACAACTAAATGTTAAGAAAACTAAGGAGTTGGTGGCCAACTATAGCAGGATAAAGATGGAATGCTTACCGATCACTATTGCTGGTCAGGAGGTAGAGCAGGTGGAGAGTTACAAATATTTGGGGGTCCATTTGGATAGCAAACTGGACTGGAGATGCCACTCAGAGTTTGTCTACAATAAGGGGATGAGCAGACTGTATTTCCTAAGGAAACTGAGGTCTTTTAATGTGTGTAGCAAAATGTTAGAAATGTTGTACCAATCTGTGGTGGCAAGTGCCATCTTTTTTGCAATCACGTGCTGGGGTAGTAGTGTGCGGGCCTCTGATGCTAATAAGCTGAATAAGATTATTAAGAAGGCAAGTTCTGCTGTGGGCTGCAATCTGGACTCTTTTGGGGAGGTAGTGGAGAAAAGAACTCTGAAAAAGTGTATGGCAATTATGAACAATAATGCACATCCACTATATGAGCTATTCATGAGACAGAAGAGCACCTTCAGCAACCGGCTTATACTCCTGAGGTGTAAGAAAGAAAAATATAGGAAATCGTTTGTGCCAACTGCCATGGGAATGTACAACAATAACATTAGGGTTAAACCACCAAGGTGAATGTCTACTTATTTCTCTACATTTCAGTTCACTTGTTGTGTATGTCCTATTCTAATGTATAATGTTCTTCTGTCAACAAACTGTCATGTCAACTATGTAATTCCTTTATGATTTTTATGATTTAAGTCGTGCTGCTGTGATACCATAATTTCCCACGGGATCAATAAAGTGTATCGTATCGTATCGTATGTGCCTGTATGACCTCCCTACAAGGCCTGCGCATGCTCCTGATGAGGCGGCAGATGGTCTCCTGAGGGATCTCCTCCCAGACGTGGAATAAAGCATCCGCCAACTCCTGGACAGTCTGTGGTGCAACCTGACTTTGGGGGAAGGTGCAAGACATGATGTCCCAGATGTGTTCAATCGGATTCAGGTCTGGGGAACGGGCAGGCCAGTCCATAACTTCAATGCCTTCATCTTTAAGGAACTGCTGACACACTCCAGCCACATGAGTTCTGGCATTGTCCTGCATTGGGAGGAACCCAGGGCCAACAGAACCAGCATAGGGTCTCACAAGGGGTCTGAGGATCTCATCTCATTACGTAATGGCAGTCTCTGGTGAGCACATGGAGGGCTGTGTGGCCCTCTAAAGAAATACCACCCCACACCATTACTGACCCACTGCCAAACCAGTCATGCTGAAGGATGTTGAAGGCAGCAGATCGCTCTCCATGGCGTCTCCAAGCTCTGTCACGTCTGTCACATGTGATCAGTGTGAAAAGGGAAACGTGAAAAGAGTTAGGTATGCGAAGAGAAGCGGGCAATTTCAGTTTGTAAGCAACATCATTGATACGAGACAAAACCTCGAAAGGACCTACGTACCGTGGACCCAATTTATACGATGGTATCTTTAAACGGATAAACCTGGAGGACAGGTACACCTTATCACCTGGCCGGTATAAGGGAGGATCGTCATGTCTCTTAATCCTGGCCTGTGCCCGTTCAAAGGCAATTTTGGTTTCCTGCCTGACCCTGGAGAACTCCTCGGACAGAAGATCAGCCGCTGGCACACCCGAGACAGGAAGTACCGGTAGAGGGATACCAGGATGTTGCCCATAGACAATGAAGAAGGGAGATTTGGAAGAAGACTCATTGATGTGGTTATTGTACGCGAACTCAGCCCACGGAAGCAAATCAGACCAGTCATTTTGATGACCGTTGGAAAAATGACAGAGATAAGTCATCAGTATTTGGTTTGTGCGCTCTGCTTGTCCATTGGTCTGAGGTTGATAAGCTGTTGAGAAATCCAAGGTAACATTCATCAGTTTGCATAGAGCTCGCCAAAAACAAGAGGTGAACTGGACTCCTCTATCAGAGACTATGTGCAACGGAAAACCGTGAATCCAGAAGCTATGAGCAATGAAGATTCTCACCAATTCAGGAGCGGAAGCTAATCCTGGCAAAGGGATGAAATGAGCCATCTTGGAGAATTGATCCACGAGTACAAAAATGACCGTATGACCAGAAGACCGAGGAAGGTCGGTAATAAAATCCATAGCGATATGCTGCCAGGGAGCCGAAGGAACTGGAAGCGGATGTAGGAAAAAGGAGGGCAGATGTCTGGGGATCTTGTTTCTTGCACGGGAAGGACATGAGGCGACAAAACTTTGAATATCCGGAAGAAGAGACGGCCACCAATAGTGGCGCGTGATGAGAGCGAGTGTCTTCTTGTATCCTACATGGCCTGCTAGTTTTGAGGCATGACCCCAACGTAGGACTCGAGACCTATCGTTCACCTCGACAAGGGTTTTACCTGGTGGTAAAGAAGACATGCTGGCCGGAGCCACAAGAATAATTTTGCTGGGATCCACGATGTGTGCCAGCTCATCCTCAACATCGGATGCGAAAAATGACCTGGACAAAGCATCGGCTTTGAAGTTCTTGTTTCCAGGACAAAAATTTTTCATCAATGTAGCTAAATGAGAGCTGTATATTTTACGGGATGAGTTGTGTTTGTCAGTGGCTCTATTTTGGAATAAATAAAACAAATGCCTTACTTTTATTACCTCTTTATGGGAAGAAATAAAAAAAAGTGATTCCTTTATTTTTATTTTTTTCATTTTATATTTTATGCTTTCATTTTTATTCTCTGGGTAAGCACGATTATTGCGATACCAATTTTATGTTGTTTCATTTAGGTTTTTATTGCTTTTAGGCCGGCGTCACACAGCGTCTAAAAATACGGTCCGTAATTTCCGGCCGTAATACGCAGAAAAGTCCCCAAAATAGTGGTCTGTATCTCCTCCGTAGGCAGGGTGTGTCAGCATATTTTGCGCATGGCATCCTCCGTATGTAATCCGTATGGCATCCGTACTGCGAGATTTTCTCGCAGGCTTGCAAAACCGACATACGGACATACAATGGATCCATGTTCTCAAAAAATCGTAACATAATATATATATATATATATATACAGTGGGGCAAAAAAGTATTTAGTCAGTCAGCAATAGTGCAAGTTCCACCACTTAAAAAGATGAGAGGCGTCTGTAATTTACATCATAGGTAGACCTCAACTATGGGAGACAAACTGAGAAAAAAAAATCCAGAAAATCACATTGTCTGTTTTTTTAACATTTAATTTGCATATTATGGTGGAAAATAAGTATTTGGTCAGAAACAAAATTTCATCTCAATACTTTGTAATATATCCTTTGTTGGCAATGACAGAGGTCAAACGTTTTCTGTAAGTCTTCACAAGGTTGCCACACACTGTTGTTGGTATGTTGGCCCATTCCTCCATGCAGATCTCCTCTAGAGCAGTGATGTTTTTGGCTTTTCGCTTGGCAACACGGACTTTCAACTCCCTCCAAAGGTTTTCTATAGGGTTGAGATCTGGAGACTGGTTAGGCCACTCCAGGACCTTGAAATGCTTCCTACGGAGCCACTCCTTCGTTGCCCTGGCGGTGTGCTTTGGATCATTGTCATGTTGAAAGACCCAGCCACGTTTCATCTTCAATGCCCTTGCTGATGGAAGGAGGTTTACACTCAAAATCTCACGATACATGGCCCCATTCATTCTTTCATGTACCCGGATCAGTCGTCCTGGCCCCTTTGCAGAGAAACAGCCCCAAAGCATGATGTTTCCACCACCATGCTTTACAGTAGGTATGGTGTTTGATGGATGCAACTCAGTATTCTTTTTCCTCCAAACACGGCAAGTTGTGTTTCTACCAAACAGTTCCAGTTTGGTTTCATCAGACCATAGGACATTCTCCCAAAACTCCTCTGGATCATCCAAATGCTCTCTAGCAAACTTCAGACGGGCCCGGACATGTACTGGCTTAAGCAGTGGGACACGTCTGGCACTGCAGGATCTGAGTCCATGGTGGCGCAGTGTGTTACTTATGGTAGGCCTTGTTACATTGGTCCCAGCTCTCTGTAGTTCATTCACTAGGTCCCCCCGCGTGGTTCTGGGATTTTTGCTCACCGTTCTTGTGATCATTCTGACCCCACGGGGTGGGATTTTGTGTGGAGCCCCAGATCGAGGGAGATTATCAGTGGTCTTGTATGTCTTCCATTTTCTAATTATTGCTCCCACTGTTGATTTCTTCACTCCAAGCTGGTTGGCTATTGCAGATTCAGTCTTCCCAGCCTGGTGCAGGGCTATAATTTTGTTTCTGGTGTCCTTTGACAGCTCTTTGGTCTTCACCATAGTGGAGTTTGGAGTCAGACTGTTTGAGCGTGTGCACAGGTGTCTTTTTATACTGATAACAAGTTTAAACAGGTGCCATTACTACAGGTAATGAGTGGAGGAAAGAGGAGACTCTTAAAGAAGAAGTTACAGGTCTGTGAGAGCCAGAAATCTTGATTGTTTGTTTCTGACCAAATACTTATTTTCCACCATAATATGCAAAAAAAATGATAAAAAAACAGACAATGTGATTTTCTGGATTTTTTTTTCTCAGTTTGTCTCCCATAGTTGAGGTCTACCTATGATGTAAATTACAGACACCTCTCATCTTTTTAAGTGGTGGAACTTGCACTATTGCTGACTGACTAAATACTTTTTTGCCCCACTGTATATATATATATATATACACATATATATATATATATATATGTCAGTGAGACACACACATATATATATATATATATATATATATATATATATATATATATATATTAATATTTCATCCAGCGCGAGATAGCTTTAAAGCCGGTAATTCAATTGCCGGCTTTTGCTATCTCCTTCCTAAACCCGACATGATATGAGACATGGTTTACATACAGTAAACCATCTCATATCCTCATTTTTTTGCATATTCCACACTACTAATGTTAGTAGTGTGTATGTGCAAAATTTGGGCGCTCTAGCTATTAAATTAAAGGGTTAAATGGCGGAAAAAATTGGTGTGGGCCCCCGCGCAATTTTCTCTGCCAGAGTAGTAAAGCCAGTGACTGAGGGCAGATATTAATAGCCTGGAGAGGGTCCATGGTTATTGCCCCCCCCCCCCTGGCTAAAAACATCTGCCCCCAGCCACCCCAGAAAAGGCACATCTGGAAGATGCGCCTATTCTGGCACTTGGCCACTCTCTTCCCATTCCCGGCTTTAAAGCTATCTCGCGCTGGATGAAATATTAATATATATATATATATATATATATATATGTCTCAATGACATATATATATATACCTATTCTATGTGTACACATTTATTCTACCTATTCTATTGTAAGCGGTCAGTGTGATTTTACTGTACACCGCACTGAATTGCCGGCTTTTCTCTCTAACACCACTGCGTATTTCTCGCAAGTCACACTGCTGATCCGTGTGTAATCCGTATTTTTCTGTCCCCCATAGACTTTCATTGGCGTATTTTTTGCGCAATACGGTGACAAACGCAGCATGCTGCGATTTTCTACGGCCGTAGAAGACCGTATAATACTGATCAGTAAAATACGGCTGATAGGAGCAGGGGCATAGAGAAGCATTGTACCGTATGCAATCCGTATTTTCAGCACCTCTCTTACGTCTGTAAAACACGCTAGTGTGAGGCCGGCCTTATACAATAAATACTCTATTTGGAAAAAAAGTCCTTTGTTTTTTTTGTTGCCATACTCTCCTCTATATATATATATAAACCTGAGTGGCCACACCGAAGCTGCGCCCCCTGGCGGCATGATCTCATATGAATTCTTCAGCCTGGGAAAATCAGCTGGCATTAAAGCATTTAAAGCACCAGCAAAAAGCGGTGAGGTATCAGAAATCTCATTCACACGCTTGTTTTTGTACCTGACCAAATTTGAATAGTACAACGTTTTTAAAATCTGCAGCATGTCAATTCTTTCAGCATTTTTGCATTTTTTCCATCCATTGAAAGTAATAAGAAAGTGCTGCAAAAACACAGAGTTTTTACAGTGTTTTGATGAATAAAACTAAATACACACTGCAGACAAATCACATATCTGACCTGCACCAAAAAATGAGGCAAAAAATGTGGCAAATATGAAGCGATAATGCTGGATAACGAGTGTTTTGAAAGCAGTGTTTTTAGCATCAAGAGACCAAGTTTTGGCTGCATAAAAACAAACACTGCAAAACATGAACATAGCCTTATAAAATGCACACTCATAAGCTCATGAAAAAATAAAATTCCCTCAGAAAACATTTGTAAGGATATGTGCCCACGTTGCGGATTTTGATGCGGATCCGCAGCGTTTTTGGACACGCGGAATTGCATCAAATCCGTAGTGTAGAGCACAAGCAATGTTATTCTATTTGAAATTAAAAATTGTTGTGCACATGCTGCAAAAAAATCTGCACAGATTTACAGCGTTTTTTTTTTCCGCAGCATGTCAATACTTTTTGCGGATCTGCAGCGTTTCTGCACCCATTGACTTCCACTGAGTCAGGCACATCTGCAGCAAAACCGTAGGTGTAAAAAAAGATCTGCGGATTTGCTGCGGATGTGGGCAGAGACTAAGTGCGTGTCTGTGTGCGGGGGTCTGCATGTATGTATGTGTGTGGGTCTGTGTGTGTCCCTGTGAGTGTGCGGGTCTGTGTAAGCAGCCATTGTCTGATGAGACTACTGTTCTCATCCGGCTATGAATGTTCACAGTGACAGCATTGCCGATGATGGGAAAGTAGTCTCATCAGACAAAGCATGTGTTCAGTATTAAAAAAAAACAAAAAACATACAGAACATACAGCAGACATACAGGACATACATTACAGACAGTACATACAACATATAACATACAGTACATACTTACCAAGTCCCGGAAGCCCTCGATCTAATAAAAATAACATAATAAACCAACCTATACTTTCCTTTCCACCACAGTCCAGTTAATAACGAGTCGGGCGATGTTAGTGCTCTACAGGGCCTCCACGATGAACTTACAGGTGGATGTAATCCTCCGAGATGTATCCCTCCACCGCTGCCAGGAGAGAGGTCACCGAGTTCATTCTCTCACCGGCAGCGCTGCGTGAGAAAATTCCCATAAAGTGAGCCTGAACTCAGGTAACCTCTTCAGCGATGCACTGCAGAAGCCATTATCTCATGTGCATTGTTGGAGGCCCTGATGTCACTGTTCTATAGGAGAGATCATCGTGGGACACTCGTTATTAATTGGACTGCGTCAGAACAGGGAGTATATTGTTGGTTTATTATTTTTGATTTTTTTGCAGGTGATCAATGGCTTCGGGGAATTAGGAGTGGTTGTAAGTTTGGTGAAATTAAGAATATTAAAATACTTTTTTCTGGTTGTGTCTTTATTTAACTTTTTCACTACTGTAGAATTAGTAATGGATAGGTGTCTTATTGACGCCTCTCCATTACTAAACGGGCTTAATGTCACCATACAATCAAAGGTGACATTAACCCCTTATTACCCCATATGCCACCACTACAGGGCAGTGGGAAGACAGAGGCTAAGTGCTGGAATTGGCGCATCTTAGAGATGCGCCGTTTCTGGGGTGGCTGTGAGCTGGTGTTTGTAGCCAGGGGGGGGGGGCAATAACCATGGTCCCTTCCTAGGATATGAATATCAGCACGCATCTGTCTGCATAGACTTTCTGGCTATTATTTATAGGGGGACCTCACGTCATTTTTTGAGGGGTTCACTATTTAAATAGCCAGTAAAGGCTAATTATAAAGCTGCGGGCTGATATTCATAGCCTGGGAAGTTCCATGGGTACTATCCCTTTCCCAGGCTAGAAAATATCAGCCAACAGCCATCGGCTTTCCCTCTCTGTTGCAGAAAATTGCACGGGAGCCCAAGCCATTTTCTTCCCTTTTTTTCCTTAAATTAAAGGTATTGCGAGCAGATTTTGTGTATGTGTCTTTATTTAACTATTTAAGTACCATTTTATCAGGTTCATTACTAAACATCAGCCGTGGTATTATCTACTGTATTTATATATCTATCATCTATTATCTATCTATCTGTCTATATATGTCTGTCTGTCTGACTGTGTGTAAACATTATTCTTCAATGGAGTATGTAAAATAAGAGGTTGGACAAAGAAATGACAGCACAATTCTTTTTTTTTTTTGTTAAATAATAGGTCTTTATTTAGGTTACAAAAATGCATACAAATCCGCATAAAAAATGAAAATCCACATACAAAAAGCATCAAAAACACGGATTTTTACGTGCGTTTTCTGGCAAAAGATGCAGATTCTGTGCAGAAAATTCTGAAGGCAAAGGTTGCAGATTTTTCGCGTTTTTTTCGCTATAAAAACGCGAAAAAACGCATACATTATGCATCCCATCATTTAGAATGCATGCCGCAATTTTTGTGCACATGATGCGTTTTTTTCCGCGAAAAAAAAAAACGCAGCATGTTCATTAATTTTGTGGATTTTTTGCGGATTTCACACTATATTATTGCATTGGGAACCTCCGGAAAAAGCCGCAAACAAAACGCACCAAAAACACGGTAAAAACGCAAGAAAAACGCATGCGGATTTCTTGCAGAAAATGTCCAATTTTGCTCAGGAAATTTCTGCAAGAAATCCTGAATGTGTGCACGTAGCCTAAAGGTGTCCCAACAAATCATTCCAAAGCCATACAGCATATATAAAACATATTATATGGAATATACATGCTGTGATAGATCGGCTCAATCAGCTGCTCAAAGAGGTAGTCACAGGAACACTTTCCAATTAAGTTTTCAGCTGGTTTATTAAAATGTACTGCATAAACCAGTGCAATGTTAGGCCGGTTTCACACGTCCAGATAATTCCGGTACCGGAAAAAATCGGTACCGGAATTATCCGTGTCCGTGTGGCACACGTGTGCCCACTGGGTACCACACGCACCGTGCTGGGTACCACACGTACCAGCATCTGGTGCTGAAGCCGCGATTCATATCTTCCCTGCAGCAGCGTTTGCTGCAGAGAAGATATGAATAATAGTGTTTAAAATAAAGATCTATGTGCCCAATGCCCTCCCACCCCCTGTGCGCCCCCCCGCTGTTCTGAAAATACTCACCCAGCTCCCACGTTGGCTGTTGCTGCTTCCTGTTCTGGCCACATCTTCTCCTGTATGCGGTCATGTGGGGCCGCTGATTACAGTAATGAATATGCGGCTCCACCCCTATGGGAGGTGGAGCCGCATATTCATTACTGTAAATGAGCGGCCCCACGTGACCGCATACAGGAGAAGATGCGGCCAGAACAGGAAGCAGCGACAGCCAACGAGGGAGCTGGGTGAGTATTTTCAGAACAGCGGGGGCTGGGTTGAGGGGGGTTGCACAGGGGGTGGGGGCCGGGGGGCACATAGATCTTTATTTTAAACACTATTATTCATATCTTCTCTGCAGCAAACGCTGCTGCAGGGAAGATATGAATCGCAGCTTCAGCAAAAGTGGGGGGGACAGCGCTTAATGTAGCGCTGTCTCCTGCACGGTACACGGACTGCACACGGACAACGTCCGTGTGCGGTACGTGTTTTACACGGACCCATTGACTTTAATGGGTCCGTGTAATACGTGTGCTCCCACGAACACTAACATGTCTCCGTGTTTGGCACGCGGAGACACGGTCCGCAAAAAATCAATGACATCTGCACAGATGCATTGATTTTTATGTGTCTACGTGTGTCAGTGTCTCCGGTACGTGAGGAAACTGTCACCTCACGTGCCGGAGACACTGACGTGTGAAACAGGCCTTAAGTAAATAACCAGGACCCTTCTGGCATAACAGGAAAAACAAAGCAGAATCTGTGTGGCTGTGGGGATCAACCAGCTCAGAGAAAAAAACACGGCTCAGTTCTCTTTAGCACAAGCACAGCTGCGAAGATCTTGTCTCCAGACACACCGGACACACCCTGGGGTGGAAATATGGTGAACAGCCTTCCACCCACTCATTAGCTGTTCACAAAACCCCCAAAACCCTTAGGGTACGTGTCCATGTTCAGGATGGCCAGCGGTTTTGACGGAGCGGGGAACTCACTCCGCCCAAAGCTCCACCCCTTTCTGGAGACACGATGATGCCGGATGTGTTCATTGCACACATCCGGAATCATTGCACCCCACATATAGGGCCCTGTGTTATACCTTGCGGCGGCGCAGCGTCGCCGCAAGGTAAACAGACATGCTGCGATCTAAAAAGACGCGCCGCATGTCCGGAATCGCAGGGCCACCAGATGCGTGTTACCACGCATAGTGGAGACGGGATGTCATTAAATCCCCTCCACTATGCTGTAACATCTGGACGCTGCGTGTTTGACGCTGCGTCTCTATGCAGCGTCAAACACGCAGCGTTTCCTGAACTTGGAAACATACCTGAAATAAAGCTGATTAACCCCTCTCAGCACTTAGTGGGCTGGAGCATTTTTCCAGGTTAATATCACTGAGGTTAACATCCTGAGTGACACATATCTCCCCTCCAGTATTTTACCAGTGACCTTCTCACAACACACATAAGTATGGCCCATAATTATGAAGTCCTACCATGCTGTGGCATAATAAGGTCCCTAGAGCCAACACCCAATGTGTGTCTTGCTACAGTCATATTTGAGGATTTTCAATATTTTTTCAGACAGCAGCTAATCTTGCACAGCCTTATGAACTCCACAACACGCATGGCATGCTTTACACGGGTGAAAACATTACTATAAAAATGGACAAGACAAAATATCGTTCAGTGACACCAATATCTTTGGTGTGCTGGTGAAATAAACCAAATGATTGGTCTGTAGACAAGAATGAATATAAACTTCTTATACTGAGAGAAGGTTCCTCCAATTTATAACCAAGCAAATGCGTCTTTTAAGACTCTTCTTCTTTTCAGCCCACAGAACCATACAGCTGTATGAAGCGGTCAGAGAGTCTGGGGAGGGGAATGCAGGAATCACAGCTTGTAATACCCATGCACACGCAAATCACAGAACACAGCAAATAAAAGTCAGCCACACTCCCAAGGGGTTGACAAGAGGCCCACGGCATGCAAACTTGCTGGAGTACCAGAGGCTTGTACCTCATACTGAAATACCAATATGTGCGAGTCATTGTTTTCCAGATGGAGGGTGACCTGCTCTTCAGCTAAGGATTGCTCAACGCTTTCTATGTTTATATGTCTAATTTTTGTTTTATTCCAGAACTAAAGAAATTGTTATATAAAAAGCTGAAGTGAAACAATACAGATATTAGATTCAGGGTATGTGCACACATTGCGGTTTTTGCTGCTGATCCGCAGCGGTTTTGACGCTGCGGATACGCAGCAGTTTTCGATGTGGTGTACAGTACAATGTTAACCTATGGAAACAAAAACCGCTGTGCACATGCTTTATTTTCACATGGTTTATTTTCCGCAGCATGTCAATTCTTTGTGCGGAATCCGCAGCGGTTTGGCACCTACTCCATATTAAAAATCTGCAGGTGTCTAAAACCGCAGTGGAAACCGCACAAAAAAACGCGATAAATCCGCAGTACTTTTTGCACTGTGGATTTAATCAAATCCGCTGCGGAAAATTCCGCAACGGAATCCGCAGCGTGTGCACATGGTCTCAGGCCATGTGCCCACGTTCAGTATTTGGTCAGTATTTTACCTCAGTATTTGTAAGTCAAAACCAGGAGTATGACAATCAAAGGAAAAGTAATAGAGCTACGTCACCACTAGTGTTGAGCATTTCGATACCGCAAGTATCGGGTATCGGTCGATATTTGCAGTATCGGAATTCCGATACTGAGTTCCGATACTTTCAGTATATCAGATACCGGAATCGGAAGTTCCCATAATTCAAAGAGCCAGAAATTAGCCAATGAGGAATGATTAGAAGTGTTGGCACATCTTGTTCTGCATGGTAGGCATGCAACTACTGGCATGGCTGTGATTGGCTGCTGGAATGATGTCATGATGCACTATAAAAATCGCCACCGCCATTTTTTTTCACTCTGCTGTGAATTCAGTTAGGGACAGGATGCTGTGTTCTGACTGCGGGCCAGTTTAGAGATAGCGATTTGCTTCATTGTGCTTTACCCAGGCTAATTTAGCAACCGCTGTGCGAGAACCTTGTTTTTGCCTTGCAGCGCTGTTCACAACTGTTTGCAAGGTCTCTGTGTGAGTGCAGCTCTGGCTGTTGGCTGTTCTACAGCCACCGCTAGTTGTAGTCAGCTCCGCGTGCGTCACTGCCTCATACTGTTCAATTGTCCTTTTTTGCATTAGTGCTGCCTGCAGCACATTTTGCCTGTTTTTCTCCTATTAGTTGGTTTCCATCCGTATCCTGCTAGATTGTGGAAAAACACTATATAGGATTACATAGAGGAGCTTTTTTTGGCCTTGCAGCGCCATTCACGGCTGTCTGCACGGTCTGTGTGTGAGTGCAGCTCACTCTGTAGTCTGTTCTGCCGCCACAGCCGGTGGTAGTCAGCTCAGGGTGCCTCACTGCCTCATACTCTTCCATTGTCCTTTTTTCAATTAGTGCTTCCTGTTGCACATTTTTTCAAATTTATCCTATTAGTGGGTTTCCATCCGTATCCTGCTAGATTGTGGAAAAACACTATATAGGATTACATAGAGGAGCATTTTTGGCCTTGCAGCGCCGTTCACGGCTGTCTGCACGGTCTGTGTGTGAGTGCAGCTGACTTTGTAGTCTGTTCTGCGAAAAAAACACAAAGTTAATAAAGGTCACTAAACACTTCACTTCACTGTGTAGGCCACATTAGCTCATATTAAAGTCTAATCCACACTTTAGAAAATTAGTGTTTCTTATACCTGTTAGAAGCAGTTCAGGAATAAGCACACAAAGCCCTAAGTACTTTTCTGCCTATCTTTATGAGTCTACCAAGATGAAGAAGGCATGGAGTAAGGCACGTGGTTGTGGGCGTGGAGCAGGGAGAGGATGTGGGGATTCTGTGCCTGCTGCGGGCACCGGTGACTCATCATCCCCCAGTTTCAGCAGGGAACAGTCCTTCATGCGCAGCTTTGTAGGAGATCGCCGTACCCCGATGCTGCGGGAGGAACAAATTGAAGCCGTTGTTGGATGGATGGCAGCTAATGCATCGACTTCAATTAGTGCCACATCCTCTCAGGCACAGAGCACTGAAGAGCACCCATCTGTCTCTTCACCACCTGCCAAATTGCCCAGGCAGTCAGAGAGCCCAGGACAGGAGCCATCTCTACTTCTGTTCTCTGAATCTCTTGGCTTGGAAAGAGGAGGCCAGCCAAGCAGCATTGGAGAAATGGAAGAAGAGGCAGCATGCAGTGATGCCCAACAGCTTTGTCTCTCTGAATCTGAAGAGGCGGGTGGGCCAGTGCCTCCGGTCACCACACCTCAGTACGCATCTGATGATGAGACTCAGGTGCCACTTTCTGGTGCGTACTGTGCTGCCGAGACTACCCAGGAGAAGCAGTTGGTGGAAGAGGGTAGTGTAGATCAGAGGTGTCAAACTGCATTCCTCGAGGGCCGCAAACAGGTCATGTTTTCAGGATTTCCTTGTATTGCACAAGGTGCTGGAATCATTCTGTGCAGGTGATTAAATTATCACCTGTGCAATACAAGAAAATCCTGAAAACATGACCTGTTTGCGGCCCTCGAGGAATGCAGTTTGACATCTCTGGTGTAGATGATGAGGTCCTTGACCCATCATGGCGTGAGGTACAGGAAGGAGGTGGGAGCAGCTCTGAGGAAGAGATTCCCCGAACGGCCCAAAGAGGGAGAAGGAGGGGGAAGACTGCCTTGCCTGTAGCCTCCACTTCGGCACCCATTAGGAGCATGCCTCTTCCAAAAGCCAAAACGGGTGCTCCCAAGACTTGCAGTGCTTGGTCCTTTTTTGACACAGTTGCAGATGACATTTGCTTTGTCAAATGGAAGCTGTGTCATCAGAAAGTCAAAAGAGGGAAAAGTATCAGCAACCTCAATACCACAAATATGTGGAAACATGTGCGGACCAAGCACCTGATGGAGTTACAAAAACAAACTGAAGACCTAGGCCAACCAACAGCGGCACCTACCACCTCTTCAGCTCGTGTTGTAGCCTCTTCCTCCAGCTCACACACAGCTGGTTCGGCTTCCTCACAGGATCGCCCAGTTTAATTCCACCCACAGCACCGCATTCCCAGTCATCCTCACACTCCCAGCCCAGTCTACAGCCATCGGTAGCACAGGCATGGGAGAAAAGGCGGCCATTCTTGGCAAACCACCCCCGAGCACAGGCTCTGAATGCTGGCATTGCAAAACTACTGTCCCTTGAAATGCTCTCATTCAGGCTGGTGAAGACTGACACCTTCCGTAACTTGATGGCATTGGCAGTCCCACAATACAACATGCCCAGCCGCTTTTATTTCAGCAGGCAAGCCGTCCCTGCCCTGCAAAAGCATGTGGAGGAAAACATTAAACATGCGCTACTAAACGTTGTCAGTAGCAAGGTCCCCCTCACCACTGATGCGTGGACCAGTCACCATGGACAGGGACGATACCTTTCCCTCACTGCCCATTGGGTCAATGTTGTGGAGCCGGGTACAGATCTTGCGAGTGGCGCTGTACGTATTCTGCCAACTCCAAGGATTGCAGGAATCCAGTTTGTACACATTGCCTCTTCCTCATACTCCAGTTTCTCTGAATCATCGCTGCAGGAGCCATCACGGTCTACCTCCACATGGACCCGTGAACGCTTACCTGTTACGACCGATATGAGCACAGCCGTGACCAAACGTCAACAGGCCGTACTGAAATTAATTTCTTTGGGGAATCGAAGCCACACAGCGCAGGAGCTCTGGAATGCCATCAAGCAGGAGAGTGACGTGTGGTTTGTGCCAGCGAATCTCCAGCCAGGCATGGTAGTGTGTGACAATGGCCGAAATCTGGTGGCAGCTCTGGCCCTAGGCAACCTCACTCACACCCCATGTCTGGCACATGTGCTCAACTTGGTCGTGCAGAGTTTTTTGAGGGACTATCTGGATCTTGATGCACTGCTGCACAAGGTCCGCCTAGAGTTCGCTCACTTGCGGCGTTCCAGCATGGCAAGATCACGCCTTGCAGTTCTGCAGTGCCGATTCCGCCTTCCGGAACATTGCATCATATGTGACCTACCCACCAGGTGGAATTCAACGTTACATATGTTGGAGCGGTTGTGTGAGCAGCAGAGCCAGCAGTAATGGAGTACCAGCTGCATCAGGCGCAAACAAGTCGCACTGCTCGCCGTTCACACTTCACAACCACTGAATGGGCCACTATGAAGGACATCTGCCAGGTTTTGCATGCCTTCGATGATTCCACGCGGATTGCGAGTGCAGATGATGCACTATTCAGCATGACTGTCCCCCTTATCTGCCTGCTTGAAAAAACACTGCAAGCGCTAAGAGATGAGGTTGTGGAAGAGGTGGAGGATGAGGAGTCACAAATGCCATCTGCTTCTGGACAGTCTGCGCGACGTGGTTCCTCACAAAGGCATAGGCAGGGGACACTTTATGAGGAGGATGAGGAGGAGTCAATGGAGGAGGAAGACATCTTTACAGAGGAGGGAGTTACACAATGCTCCAGTAGTAAGTACGTAGAGCGAGGGTGGGGTGATGCAGAGCAGGCAGAGATCACGCCTCAAGCAGGGGACAGCATTTCTTGGCAAGTTGGCAGTCTGCAGCACATGGTTGATTTCATGCTGCAGTGCCTGAGAAACGACCGCCGCATCGCCCACATTCTCAAAACGGCTGATTATTGGGAGTACACCCTCCTAGATCCGCGCTACCGGGACAACGTACAAAGCCTCATAACACCGTTGAATCGGGAGCGTAAAATGCGGGAGTACCAAGACACGCTGGTGCATTCCATCATCTTCTCCAGTCCAACTGATAGCAGTGCTGCTAGTGCTTTACAAAGCAGCTCATTTTGTTGAGGCTGTAGAGGAAGCTTAGCACAAACAGGGAGCAGAAGCAGTGCCTCAGCACAAGGCAAGACCAGTATGGCCCAACTGTGGCAAACTTTTGTGTGCCCACCACAAATGTCTACACCATCACAGACGGCTCCCGTCAGCAGGAGGCAACGTTTCCATCAGATGGTGACAGACTATATGTCTTGCCCTCTCAGTGTACTCCCAGATGGCTCTTCCCCCTTCAAGTTTTGGGTCTCTAAGCTGAATACATGGCCAGAGCTTAGCCAGTAAGCATTGGAGGTGCTGGCTTGCCCTGCTGCTAGTGTATTATCGGAACGCATCTTTAGTGCCGCAGATGGTGTACTAACAGACCGTCGCATGCGACTATCCTCCGATAACTTTGAGCGGCTTACTTGTCTGAAAATGAACAAGGCATGAATCTCGCAGGAATTTGCCACTCCTCTTCCAGATTAAATACTTGGTTGGCAAAAGTATCCAGGTCTCCTGTTGTGTTCATGTTTCTACCACCTGAACTGTAATCCCTGGGCTCCAACACCGCCAGTTGCTGCTCAGAAGTGCCGTCTGCACAGTCAACACATGACCCAGTGTTATTGGGTTTCAGTAACATCAGCTGATCCTCTGCTGTGTATCCGGCAATTGCTCCTGCTTCCTCCACACTCACACTACTACAGAAATTAAAGGGAACCTGTCCCCCCCCAGGCGTTTGTAACTGAAAGAGCCACCTTGTGCAGCACAAATGCTGCACCAGGAAAAGGTGGCTCTTTTAGCACCAGGAAAAGGTGGCTCTTTTAGTTTTGCTCCTTGCACACGCTGAACTTAACACTTATAAAATACGTGTCCCCTCATACCCTGAAACCGTCCCGGAGTTGGGACCTTCCTTCGTAATGAGACGCAGCACAGCCGCCATTCATACCCCCTTGGCGCCGCCCCCTCAGAGTTGGTTGAATCTGTCCCGGAGCCTGAGCTGTCATGTTAAACCTTGGGCATGCGCAGTTAGCGCTGACCGTCTTCTGATATCATTTGATGTCAGGCTGACTGCTCCTGTGGGGTCGCGCTGCCCAAGATCCCGCCCCGCAGTGTCTTCTGATTTATTCAAACTGCGGGGCTGGGATTCATGGCCATGCACTGTGCATATCTTTTGCCTGTCACTCATCTCCTTCCGCCTTCTTCAGACGCTGCGCTGTCAGCTGATCCCTAATCACATGCCACGGCCGTGACGCCGCACAGTCTGAAGAAGGCGGAAGGAGATGAGCGATAGGCGAAGATATGCACTGTGCATGCCCATGAATCTCAGCCCTGCAGTGTGAATAAATCAGAAGACACTGCGGGTCATGCATGATCTCGGGCAGCACGCCCACACAGGCGCAGTCAGCCTGACACCAAATGATGTCAGAAGACAGGCAGCGCTAACTGCGCATGCCCAAGGTTTAACATGAAAGCGCTGGCTCCAGGACAGATTCAAACAACGCTGAGGAGGCGGCGCCCGACGCCAAGGGGGTATGAATGGTGGCTGTGCTGCGTCTCATTACGAAGGAAAGTCCCACCTCCGGGACAGTTTCACGCTATGAGGGGACACATTTTATAAGTGTTTAGTTCAGCGTGTACAAGGAGCAGAACTAAAAGAGCCACCTTTTCCTTGTGCAGCATTACTGCTGCACAAGGTGGCTCTTTCAGTTACTAATGCCTGGGGGGTTTAAAGGTTCCCTTTCAAATTGCTCCAATTAAGCCTCGGCCAACACTCTGCTTCTCCTGGATTCCCTGGGCTTCAACACCGCCAGTTGCTGCTCGGAAGTGCTGTCTACACAGAGAAAAACACTTGCTCCTGTGTTCGTGGGGTTCAGTAACGTCAGCTGCTCCTCTGCTGTGTATCCGGCAATGTGTCCTGCGACCGCTACACTGACACTACTACAGATATTAAACTCGCTCCCATTAGGCCTCGGCCTACACTCTGATTTATCCTGGGCTCCAACACTGCCAGTTGGTGCTCAGAAGTGCTGTCTGCACAGAGAAAAACACTCGCTCCTGTGTTAGTGGGGTGTTATGAACAGGTAATTCAGAACCACAATGGACCTTGAAGTTCAGAGCATACAAAGTGACCTGACATTCACCAAAAACATATGACGAGCTCTGAGACGTGGAAACTCTGCTGACCGCAATCCCTAATCCTATCACACCACACTAGAGGTAGCCGTGGATTGCGCCTAACGCTCCCTATGCAACTCGGCACAGCCTGAGAAACTAACTAGCCCTGAAGATAGAAAAATAAGCCTACCTTGCCTCAGAGAAATTCCCCAAAGGAAAAGGCAGCCCCCCACATATAATGACTGTGAGTAAGATGAAATACAAACACAGAGATGAAATAGATTTAGCAAAGTGAGGCCCGACTTACCGAACAGACCGAGGATAGGAAAGATAGCTTTGCGGTCAACACAAAAACCCACAAACAACCACGCAGAGGGGCAAAAAGACCCTCCGCACCGACTAACGGTACGGAGGTGCTCCCTCTGCGTCTCAGAGCTTCCAGCAAGCAAGAAAAACCAATATAGCAAGCTGGACAGAAAATATAGCAAACAAAAATAACATAAGCAGAACTTAGCTTATGCAGGATAGACAGGCCACAGGAACGATCCAGGAGGAAGCAAGACCAATACTAGAACATTGACTAGAGGCCAGGATCAAAGCACCAGGTGGAGTTAAATAGAGCAGCACCTAACGACTTAACCTCATCACCTGAGGAAGGAAACTCAGAAGCCGCAGTACCACTCTCATCCACCAAAGGAAGCTTATAGACAGAACCAGCCGCAGTACCACTCACGACCACAGGAGGGAGCTTGGCCACAGAATTCACAACAGTGGGGTTCAGTAACGTCAGCTGCTCCCCTGCTGTGTATCCGGCATTGTGTTCTGCGACCGCCATGCTGACACTAATACAGATATTAAACTGGCTCGAGTGCAGGCCTCAGCCAACACTCTGATTGACCCTGGGCTCCAACACCACCAGTTGGTGCTCAGAAGTGCTGTCTGCACAGAGAAAACACTCACTCCTGTGTTAGTGGGGTTCAGTAATGTCAGCTGCTCCCATGCTGTGTATCCGGCAATGTATCCTGTGACCACCACGCTAACATTACTACAGATATTAAACTGGCTCGAGTGCAGGATTCATCCAACACCCTGATTGACCCTGGGCTCCAACACCACCAGTTGGTGCTCGGAAGTGCTGTCTGCAGAGAAAAACACTCGCTCCTGTGTTAGTGGGGTTCAGTAACGTCAGCTGCTCCCCTGCTGTGTATCCGACAATGTGTCCTGTGACCTCCATGCTGACACTACAATAGAAATAAAAGGGAACCTGTCCCCTCCCCCAGGCGTTTGTATCTGAAAGAGCCACCTTGTGCAGCAGTAATGCTGCATGCGGAAAAGGTGGCTCTTTTAGTTATGCTCCTTGCACACGCTGAACTAAACACTTATAAAATGTGTCCCCTCATACCGTGTAACCGTCCCGAAGGTGGGACTTTCCTTCGTAATGAGACGCAGCACAGCCGTCATTCCTCCCCTTTGGTGTCGGGCGCCACCTCTTCAGCGTTGTTTGAATCTGTCCCGTAGCCTGCGCTGTTTGTTAAACCTTGGGCATGCGTAGTTAGCGCTGCCCATCTTCTGACATCATTTGGTGTCAGGCTGACTGTGCCTGTGCGGCCGCGCTGCCAGAGATCCCGCCTCGCAGTGTCTTCTCATTTATTCACAGTGTGGTGCTGGGATTCATGGGCATGCGCTGTGCATATCTTCGCCTCAGGCTCTCACTCATCTACCTACGCCTTCTTGAGACTGTGCTGCATCAGCTGATCCCTAATCGAATGCCACGGCCGTGACGCCGCACAGTCTGAAGAAGGTGGAAGGAGATGAGTGAGAGGCCAAGATATGCACTGTGCATGCCCATGAATCCCAGCAATGTGTCCTGCGATCTCCACGCTGACACTACAATAGAAATAAAAGGGAACCTGTCCCCTCCCCCCAGGCGTTTGTATCTGAAAGAGCCACCTTGTGCAGCTTTTGTGCAGGCGGGACTTTCCTTCTTAATGAGACGCAGCACAGCAGTCATTCACACCCCCTTGACGCTGTGCGCCGCCTCCTCAGCATTGTTAGAATCTGTTCTGGAGCCTGCGCTGTTATGTTATCCCTTGGCCATGCGCAGTTAGCGCTGCCCATCTTCAGACACCATTTCTTGTCAGGCTGGCTGCGCCTGTGCGGCCACCCTGCTAGAGATCCTGCCCCGCAGTGTCTTCTGATTTATTCGCACTGTGGGCCTGGGATTCATGGGCATGCGTAGTGCACATCTTTGCCTCTCACTCATCTCCTTCCGCCTTCTTCAGACTGTGCCTGCAGTTTAGGTGCTTCCTATGTGGGCTGTGCCAATAGGACAAGCTCCCCCTGTAGGACTGTGGGTTTTTGGTAATTACGGCGGCTCGCAGCCTAGCAATTTCTTTTCATCCTGTAGACCTTTTGCTGCCTATCTGAGTTCCAGCACCATTAGCTGGTTCTTAGTAACACAAGCTTGAATAGGTCCCCCTTGTTCCAGTACCGTCAGCTGGTTCTGGGCAGAGCCTTTGGCTTAGGTGCCTCCTTCTGGGTATCTGAGTTCCACCAATGTCAGGTGGTCCTTGGTAGTGCTTCCTGGCATGGGTACCTCCTGCTTAGTAACCAGGTTCCAGTAACATCAGCTGGTCCCCGGTAGTTCCATTGGCTCTTGTACCTTCGGCTAGTCATCCAGGTTCCAGTACCGTCAGCTGGTTCTCGGCAGTGTCTTTTGCTCTTGTACCTTCTGCTCCCCATCCTGGTTCCAGTACCGTCAGCTGGTTCCGGGCAGAGCCTTTGGCTTAGGTGCCTCCTTCTGGGTATCCGTGTTCCACCAACGTCAGGTGATCCTTGGTGGTGCTTTCTGGCACGGGTACCTCCTGCTTAGTAACCGGGTTCCAGTAACGTCAGCTGGTCCTCGGTAGTTCCATTGGCTCTTGTACCTTCGGCTAGCCATCCAGGTTCCAGTACCATCAGCTGGTTCTCGGCAATGTCTTTTGCTCTTGTACCTTCTGCTCCCCATCCTGGTTCCAGTACCATCAGCTGGTTCTCGGCAGTGTCTTAGCCTTCTTGTGCCTTCTGCTACATTTCCAAGTTCAAGACCCTAAAGACGACAACCCTGAAGACCACCCCGAAGAAGACGACGACCCCGGAGACAACGACACTGGAGACGACGACCCTGAAGACCGAGAAGCAGAAGAACAAGAAGCTGCAGAACAAAAAGCAGAAGAACATTAAGCATAAGACTAAAAATAAGAGCAAAAGATATTATCTAAATTATAAGCAGAAGAAGACTAAGCAGTGTATGGGGGTGAGTCCGATCCTCCTCGTGGTGCCTCTGGAAAAAACCTGCTGCTGCAGGCCAAACTGAACGCGGACAAATCCTGTTGTAAATATTTTGTGACAGGCAGAACAGAAGGTGTAATCTTCAAACTTTTATAGATAACAACTACAGGAAGGCCTGGCTGTCACAAATAAGAATATGATGAAGAAGAAGAATATGAAGAAGATGAAGAAGTTCATTATGAAGAAGAATAATAGTTGAATAAAAAGAATATGAAGAATGTAAAAAAAAAAAAGAATAATACGAAGAAGGTGAAGAAGAAGAAGATGAATAAGATGAAGGAGAAGTTGATGAAAAAGATGCTGCTGCTGAGGATGATGAAGAAGAAAGTGTGGGAGAAGTTAAAAAGGTGAACAGCATGGAAATAGTGAAACATAAATATCTGACTAAATATAAAAAATCGTAACATAGTCAATAGCTTTGTAACTCCGCATTGGTATCGGGTATCGGTATCGGCGATATCCGATATTTTTTGAATATCGGCCGATCCAATCCAATACCGATACTTCTGGATATCAGAAAGGAATCGCTCAACACTAGCCACCACTTCTGTATTATCAACCACTCCTGGTTTTGGATAACAATTACTGATGTAAAATACTGACCAAATAATGATCTTGCGAACGTGGCCTACAGGTGCCCCTGGTGGCTCCTGGGTCGCTTTTATGTAACTATCCAGCTGGTAACATAATTCAGATATTGTGCCATATCGGCACCACGGATAGATATCACAGCACCACTTAAGCTTTTAAATATGCTAAAACCACATCCCCAGCAGTGACACTAGAGCCTAGCTAACATGACACATTATTTGCTTAAAGGCTTACTCTCGTCTTCTATCTTCGGGAATGGGGTTCGTTTTTTTTAGCACTATCGCACTTTTAGTTCATGTTCACATGCTCTGTTGCCTATTAATACAGTATATGCACCAAAATCCATCTTTGGGTCTATCAACAACCATATTATAAGTTTTTTTTGTGCGTGGTTTGGTAGGCCAAGTTTGGCTGTAATTTTTAAATGTTTTAATTTGTTTGTTCTCCCAGATGTTGTCTTTTATGTTACAATAAAAATATTTTTTGTTTATATATGAAACATACTTTTCTTAGGCCATGTTCACACGTTCCTGATTTCCCTGCTGTTTTTTCTGCACTAAAAACCGCAGCTCTTGGCAGAAAACGCAGGTCCTTTTTTTGGTGCTTTTTTGGTGCGTTTTTTGATGCGTTTTTTAATGCGTTTTTTAGTGCGTTTTTTTATGCAGTTTTCTATGCAGAGTCTGTGTGTTTTCTAGGAAGTTTTTTAGGGTTAAAATGGCTGAAAATACCCTAACCCTACCCCTACCCCTAACCCTAACCCTACCCCTAACCCTATTCTAACCTTAGTGGAAAAAAAAAATTCTTTATTTTTTTATTGTCCCTACCTATGGGGGTGACAAAGGAGGGGGGGGTCATTTACTATTTTTTTTATTTTGATCACTGAGATAGGTTATATCTCAGTGATCAAAATGCACTTTGGAACGAATCTGCCGGCCGGCAGATTCGGCGGGCGCACTGCGCATGCGCCCGCCATTTTGCAAGATGGCGGCGCCCAGGGAGAAGACGGACGGACACCGGGAGGCCGGGTAAGTATAAGGGGGGGAGATGAGGGCACGGCGGGGGGCGTCAGAGCACAGGGGGTGGCATCGGAGCATGGGGGGTGGGATTGGGGCACGGTGGGGCAGCCACATTGCAGCGGTTCTGCACCACAAACCGCAGAAAACCCGCAGATTTTTTTTTCATCTGCGGGTTTTACTGCGGGTTTGACCTCACAATGGAGGTCTATGGGTGCAGAACCGCTGCAGTTCCGCAAAAAGAAGTGACATGGTACTTCTTTTTTACCGCGGCTATTCAGCGCGGCTTTTTTCGCGATTTTCCGCAATGTGGGCACAGCAGTTCCTGTTTGCATGGAAAACAGCTGCGGACCCGCAGCGGGAAAATCGCGGCAGTTCCGCATTAAAAAAAGGATGGTGTGAACATGGCCTTAGTGATCACTGTTTATGCATACCTCTTTTCTCTTTTTGTCTCTTCATATATACATTGTATACACCAGGTTGCTCCCAATTTTGTGATTATTTTGGGTGGTGCCCACTCCCTCAGATTTTGGTTGTTTTATTATTATTATTATTATTTATTATTATTATAGCACCATTTATTTCATGGCGCTTTACATGTGAGGAGGGGTATACATAATAAAAACAAGTACAATAATCTTGAACAATACAAGTCACTGGTACAAGAGGAGAGAGAACCCTTCAGACATGTATTAGCAAATTGCAAAAGTTTAGCAGTTGCCTGTAAAACTTTTAGTATCAGTTCATTTATGAGCAGAAATGGCAAAAAAAAAGAAACAACACTGTTTGCCAATCAATTTCACATGCTGTTGTGCAAACTGAATAGACAACAGATGGAAATTATTGGCAATTATCAAGACACACTCAATAAAGGAGTGGTTCCGCAGGTGGGGACAACAGGCCATATCTCAGTACCAATGCTTTCTGACTGATGTTTTGGTCACTTTTGAATGTTGGTTGTGTTTTCACACTCGTGGTAGCATGAGATGGACTCTACAACCCACACAAGTGGCTCGGGTAGTGAGGCTGGAGGCACTACTAGGAGACAGGCCAGTACACCAGGAGATGTGGAGGGGGCCGTAGGAGGGCAACAACCCAGCAGCAGGACCACTACCTTAGTATTTGTGCAAGGAGGAACAGGAAGAGCACAGTCAGAGCCCTGCAAAAAGAGCTCCAGCAGGCCACAAATGTGCTTGTGTCTGCAAAAACGGTTAGAAAGCGACTCCATGAGGATGTTCTCAGTGCGTGACATCCACAGACGGGGGTTGTGCTCACAGCCCAACACCGTGCAGGACGCTTGGCATTTTCCACAGAACACCAGGATTGGCAAATTCGCCACTGGCACCCTGTGCTCTTCACAGATGAAAGCAGGTTCACACTGAGCACATGTGACAGACGTGACAGAGTCTGGAGGCACCGTGGAGAGCGATCTGCTGCCTTCAACATCCTTCAGCATGACCGGTTTGGCAGTGGGTCAGTAATGGTGTGGAATGGCACTTCTTTGGAGGGCCACACAGCCCTCCATGTGCTCGCCAGAGGAAGCCTGACTGCCATTAGGTACCGAGATGAGATCCTCAGACCCCTTGTGAGACCATATGCTGGTGCGATTGGCCCTGGGTTCCTCCTAGTGCAGGACAATGCCAGACCTCATGTGGCTGGAGTGTGTCAACAGTTCCTGCAAGATGAAGGCATTGAAGCTATGGTTTGGCAGGCCCATTCCCCAGACCTGAATCCGATTGACCACATCTGGGACATCATGTCTCGCACCATCCACCAACGTCACGTTGCACCACAGACTGTCCAGGAGTTGGCGGATGCTTTTTTCCAGGTCTGCGAGGAGATCCCTCAGGAGACCATTCGCTACCTCATCAGGAGCATGCCCAGGCGTTATAGAGAGGTCATACAGGCATGTGGAGGCTATACACACTACTGAGCATCATTTCCTTGAGTGAGGCATTTGCACTGAAGTTGGATCAGCCTGTAACGTAATTTTCCACTTTGATTTTGAGCATCATTCCAACTTCAGACCTTCGTGGGATATTAGTTGTGATTTGCGTTGATCATTTTTAGGTTTTATTGTTCTCAACACATTCCACTATGTAATGAATAAAGATTTACAACTGGAATATTTCATTCAGTGATATCTACGATGTGGGATTTTAGTGTTCCCTTTATTTTTTTGAGCAGTGTATATAAATCAAACATGCAATTTTTGTCCTCTTATACACTGACCCATAGATGCGCTGGCATAGCGCGAAACGGCCGTCATTTATAACTGCTACCACTAACTCCTATCCTCAGTCTCCCGGCCATTAATTTTTTAATGAAGATTAAAAAAGCAAGGAATTTTAGATCGGTGAGTGCCTTTTTGCTTCTTTTTCACATAAACATATCTATACATCAGTCTCCATACACTTAAACACACAAATAAGGCCTGATTCATCATTGGAGGGCTTAAAGAGGTTGTCCACTACTTTTACATTGATGACCTATCCTTAGGTTAGGTCATCAATGTCTGATAGGCCGGCACCCTTGCCAATCACCTGTCACCGATGTTGGTGGCCTCCAGATGGAACTACTCACTTGCCGAGCTGCTCCGTCTTCTGATAGTGGCCACTGCAGGGTACCGCACAGCCGCCTCTATTCAAATCAATAGGAGGCGAACATGCAATACCTGTCACACTGTGACTGTATGTAAATAGGGAAACGGGCCATGTATTGTCCCTAGAGCTGGGATCCCAACTACAGTTAGGTCCATATATATTTGGACAGAGACAACATTTTTCTAATTTTGGTTATAGACATTACCACAATGAATTTTAAACAAAACAATTCAGATGCAGTTGAAGTTCAGACTTTAAGCTTTCATTTGAGGGTATCCACATTAAAATTGGATGAAGGGTTTAGGAGTTTCAGCTCCTTAACATGTGCCACGATGTTTTTAAAGGGACCAAAAGTAATTGGACAATTGACTCCAAGGCTATTTCATGGACAGGTGTGGGCAATCCCTTCGTTATGTCATTCTCAATTAAGCAGATAAAAGGCCTGGAGTTGATTTGAGGTGTGGTGCATGCATTTGGAAGGTTTTGCTGTGAAGTAAACATGTGGCCAAAGGAGCTCTCCATGCAGGTCAAACGAGCCATCCTTAAGCTGCGAAAACAGAAAAAAAAAAACATCCGAGAAATTGCTGCAACATTAGGAGTGGCAAAATCTACAGTTTGGTACATCCTGAGAAAGAAAGAAAGCACTGGTGAACTCATCAAGGCAAAAAGACCTGGGCGCCCACGGAAGAAAACAGTGGTGGATGATCGCAGAATAATCTCCCTGGTGAAGAAAACCCCTTCATAACAGCCGACCAAGTGAACAACACTCTCCAGGAGGTAGGCACATCAATATCCAAATCTACCATAAAGAGAAGACTGCATGAAAGTAAATACAGAGGGTTCACTGCACGGTGCAAGCCACTCATAAGCATCAAGAATAAAAAGGCTAGACTGGACCTTGCTAAAAAAACATCTAAAAAAGCCAGCACAGTTCTGGAAGAACATTCTTTGGACAGATGAAACCAAGATCAACCTCTACCAGAATGATGGAAAGAGAAAAGTATGGCGAAGGTGTGGTACAGCTCATGATCCAAAGCATACCACATCATTGGTAGAACACGGTGGAGGCAGCGTGATGGCTTGGGCATGCATGGCTGCCGGTGGTACTGGGTCACTATTGTTTATTGATGATGTGACACAGGACAGAAGCAGCCGAATTAATTCTGAGGTATTCAGAGCCATACTGTGTGCTCAGATCCAGCCAAGCCGATTGGTCGTCGTTTCATACTACAGCTGGACAATGACCCAAACCATAAAGCCAAAGCAACCCAGGAGTTTATTAAAGCAAAGAAGTGGAATATTCTTGAATAGCCAAGTCAGTCACCTGATCTCAACCCAATTGAGCATGCATTTCACTTGTTAAAGACTAAACTTCAGACAGAAAGGCCCACAAACAAACAGCAACTGAAAACCACCGCAGTGAAGGCCTGGCAGAGCATCAAAAAGGAGGAAACACAGCGTCTGGTGATGTCCATGAGTTCAAGACTTCAGGCAGTCATTGCCAACAAAGGGTTTTCAACGCAAGTACTAAAAATGAACATTTTATTTAAAATTATTGAATTTGTCCAATTACTTTTGGTCCCTTTAAAAACAGGGTGGCACATGTTAAGGAGCTGAAACTCCTAAACCATTCATCCAATTTTAATGTGGATACCCTCAAATGAAAGCTGAAAGTCTGAACTTCAACTGCATCGGAATTGTTTTGTTTAAAATTCATTGTGGTAATGTCTATAACCAAAATTAGAAAAATGTTGTCTCTGTCCAAATATATATGGACCTAACTGTATCCCTGCTCCCAAAGGTACTTCTAAAGGAGAGGACGTTTGGGCCACCAGCCCTACAGTTTTCCTGTTATACCGTAAGCTGTCCCCTCCTCCTTCCCCAGAAGAATAAATCATAAAAAAATAAAACAACTGTGAACACATGTAAAACAGACTTAGAAAGGCACAAATTAAAAGAAGAATTTGGAGCAAATCAAAAACAAGCTTGAAGAGGTTATGCACTACTTTTACACTTATGACCTATCCTTATGGTAGGTCATCAATGTCTGATAGGCCAGAGTTCGTAACCAGGCACCCTTACCGATCAGCTGTTATCATTGTCTGCAGCCAATGGCTTGAAGAACTCACTTGCCAAACTGCTCTGCCTACTTGTAGTGGCCGGAGCTTATTACTGCACATCCACCTCCTATTGATTTGCATAGGAGAAGAATGTGTAGTGCCAGGCCCCAGCCACTACCAGAATACGGAGCAGCTTGGAAAGTGAGTAGTTCTGGTCAGCAGTGGCTACCGCCGACACCTGTAACAGCTGATAGGCGGGGGTGTCGGGTGTAGGCTGATCAAACATTGATGACCCAGCCTAAGGATAGGCCATCAATGTAATGGATAACCTCTTTAAAACATCAAAATATAGGTAAGAAAACACAAACACAGTAATTAATTAGTGCCATAGTTCTTAGCTGCACACGGGCATTGCAGGCAAAGAACTTATTGCAAAGTTACTTATAATAAACAGTAGAAGGCGCTATTATTTTATCATATGTCGACGACTATGCATATTCCCATCCATGTCTCAATATTGTTGATAAATTGGCACAACGATGAGGAATTTGTTGAAGAACCATGAATGAATAGTGAATGACTAGTGCTCCACGGCCACCAAATTGGCAGATGGAAAACAAGTAGCCTATATATACTTTTTGAAAATGGGCTTTCTAAGTTGCAATCTGCCCTTGATAAATTATATGCATGCTCAGCATTATCTTGCAGAATTTTGGCTGCCTGTGAACTGCAAAATGAAAACAAATATTATTTGTTCCTACTGTTTTAATTATGAAAAAAATTCTGCATTTACCTCCTGTGCCGCACTCATCTTATTATCACAATTGCCTTCAAATAAACAAGACTTTCTGACTCTTTCTGATATGATGATCTTCCTCTACTGTGCTCATTATAGCCAAAAATTAAATAAACCAATGCATCCCACACACAGCCTGTGGAGCCTTTCCGGAAAAACAGCAGAGGTTAAGGAGGATATGTCCCAAGACCGACAGGGACCAGTGTAGGTTGAAAAGAGTTTCCTAGGGCTCATTCTTTGGCAGACTGTGCAGGCCAAAGTATGCAAAATTATTTATGTAGCCTAACAAGGTTGCTAAATGAGAATAATCTGCCAGATATTGTTTATTCATTCCTTGGCTGTATAATCTACCGTATATACTCGAGTATAAGCCGACCCGAGTATAAGCCGACCCCCCTAATTTTGCCACAAAAAACTGGGAAAACTTATTGACTCGAGTATAAGCCTAGGGTGGAAATGCAGCATTTACCGGTGAATTTCAAAAATAAAAATAGATCATTATTTCCCCATAGCTGTGCCATATAGTGCTCTGCACCGTTCATATTTCCCCATAGGTGTGAACCATATAGTGCTCTGCACCGTTCATTATGCCCCCTAGCTGTGCCATATACGGTGCTCTGCACCGTTCATTGTGCCCCATAGATGTGCCATATACGGTGCTCTGCACCGTTCATTGTGCCCCATAGATGTGCCATATACGGTGCTCTGCACCGTTCACTGTGCCCCATAGCTGTGCCATATACGGTGCTCTGCACCGTTCACTGTGCCCCATAGCTGTGCTGTGCCATATACGGTGCTCTGCACCGTTCACTGTGCCCCATACATAGCTGTGCTGTGCCATATACGGTGCTCTGCACCGTTCACTGTGCCCCATACATAGCTGTGCTGTGCCATATACGGTGCTCTGCACCGTTCACTGTGCCCCATAGCTGTGCTGTGCCATATACGGTGCTCTGCACCGTTCACTGTGCCCCATAGCTGTGCTGTGCCATATACGGTGCTCTGCACCGTTCACTGTGCCCCATAGCTGTGCTGTGCCATATACGGTGCTCTGCACCGTTCACTGTGCCCCATAGCTGTGCTGTGCCATATACGGTGCTCTGCACCGTTCACTGTGCCCCATAGCTGTGCTGTGCCATATACGGTGCTCTGCACCGTTCACTGTGCCCCCCCTAGCTGTGCCATATACGGTGCTCTGCACTGTTCACTGTGCCCCATAGCTGTGCTGTGCCATATACGGTGCTCTGCACCGTTCACTGTGCCCCCCCTAGCTGTGCCATATACGGTGCTCTGCACTGTTCACTGTGCCCCATAGCTGTGCTGTGCCATATACGGTGCTCTGCACCGTTCACTGTGCCCCCCTAGCTGTGCCATATACGGTGCTCTGCACCGTTCACTGTGCCCCATAGCTGTGCTGTGCCATATACGGTGCTCTGCACCGTTCACTGTGCCCCATAGCTGTGCTGTGCCATATACGGTGCTCTGCACCGTTCACTGTGCCCCATAGCTGTGCTGTGCCATATACGGTGCTCTGCACCGTTCACTGTGCCCCATAGCTGTGCTGTGCCATATACGGTGCTCTGCACCGTTCACTGTGCCCCATAGCTGTGCTGTGCCATATACGGTGCTCTGCACCGTTCACTGTGCCCCATAGATGTGCCATATACGGTGCTCTGCACCGTTCACTGTGCCCCATAGCTGTGCTGTGCCATATACGGTGCTCTGCACCGTTCACTGTGCCCCATAGCTGTGCTGTGCCATATACGGTGCTCTGCACCGTTCACTGTGCCCCATAGATGTTCCACATAAATTTGTGCCGCCGCTGCCGCAATAAAGAAAAAAAAATACATACTCACCTCCCTTGATTGCAGCTCCCGGCGTCTCGTTCCGGCGCCTCCATCTTCCCGGCGTCTCTGCTCTGACTGATCAGGCAGAGGGCGCCGCGCACACTGTATGCGTCATCGCGCCCTCTGCCTGATCAGTCAGAGAGCGCAGACGCCGGGAAGATGGAGGCGCCGGCCGGGAAGATGGATCGGCGCCCGGCGGCTGGAACGAGGACAGGTGAATATAACATACTCACCTAGTCCTGGCGATCCTCGCGCTGTCCCCTCCTGTCTTCGGTGCCGCAGCTTCTTTCTCTATCAGCGGTCACCGGCACCGCTGATTAGAGAAATGAATAAGCGGCTCCGCCCCTATGGGAGGTGGAGCCGCTTATTCATTTCTGTAATGAGCGGTCCCACGTGACCGCTGAAGAGAGGAAGAAGCTGCAGCGCCGAAGCCCGTGGGACGGCAGGGACAGCGCGAGGATCGCTGGGACTAGGTAAGTATACCCCAGCGCCCTCAGCCCCTCACCCGCCGACCCCACCGCTACCGTGACTCGAGTATAAGCCGAGGGGGGCACTTTCAGCCCAAAAATTTGGGCTGAAAATCTCGGCTTATACTCGAGTATATACGGTAATTAACAAGGTAGTATCACATAAAGGAATTACCTGCTTTTAGTGTGCCCACATTTATGGGGCTTTCTGAACCAGAAATAAATGAAAAGTGTAAGGTGAATAAAAATGGAGAAGAGAAAGATTCTTTCTGTTAATACAGTGTAATGAAGCACTGACAGTCATGTGCTAGCGACAATGTAGTCCCCAATGTAACCAGAACTTTAATACTACAATAACGTGTCATTGTCTAATACATTATTGTCCTGCAATGACAATGGGTGCAATAGAAAACCCTGTGAGCAGTGCAAAACCCCGCAAACATTAAAAGTAATTTTAAACCAATCAACTTGTTTTATAAACAATACAAAAGTCTATATCTAATCCATGAATGGGTCCCATGTATCTTTCTATCTATATAAAAATACACACACACATAGTTTTTATTATAGAAGAAGCATCAAGAAAATGCTGGCAGGTTTTACCACACCAAACATATCCTTTTACTGTATGGTTAATTAATTTTATATTTTGATAGACCAGATATTTGCAGACACAAGATACCAAATATTTTATTATTTTCTTTATTTTTAATGGGGAAAACGTAGGTAAATTCATGTTTTTATTTTTCATATCTTTTTTTTTAAAGTACAGCACCCCTTGGCTTTTATGACCTGCTGCAAACACGATGCACAGCCAGAAGCCAGCTTCTGGCAGCTTTCCTGAGGAATCTTGGCTCATTCCTCATGGGGAATGGCCTCAAATTCTTTGGTTGTCAAGAGAGGTCCAGAAAACTAAGAGGAGATCTTTGCATTGCACAAACAAGGAAAATAATACAAAAAGATAGCAAAGGCATTGAGTGCTAATACAGTTACAGTCGGTTGTACCAACACTGGCTACATTACCTGGACATGGAAGACAGAGGAAGCTGACCACAACTGACAATTTTTATTGCAACTGTGTGTATATATAAAGTTTGTGTGTGTGCGTATATATATATCTATATACATAGAGTGTGTGTGTGTGTGCGCGTGCATGTATCAAGCCACGCATACTCCACATAGCAGGCACAGGCTACCTCTAGCTCCGTCGTGTCTAGAATGGAGTTGCTCCTGTGAGGTATGACGGCAAGGGAAAGGGAGGAGCCTCATGGATAGAGATGAGAGGGGGGAAAATGAGAGAAGTGAGGTGCTGCTGCAGTAGGAGGCTGGTGGAGGCAGTGTACAAGGCCACATTCACACGTTCAGTATTTGGTCAGTATTTTACCTCAGTATTTATAAGCCAAAATCACGAGTGGGAGAAAAATACAGAAGTGGTGACGGGTTTCTAATAAACTTTTCCTCTGATTGTTTTACTACAAGTTTTAGCTTACAAATACTGAGGTAAAAATACTGTGAACGAGGTCTGAAAGGAGAAAACTGTGGTACTGCAGAAGATGTAGGCTGTGTATATGTTACACTTTATTGCAATTTCTCTAGGGATCAAGTGTTTCCAATTGTACATGGAAGAGGAGTGTGAGGTGCTGCAGGAGGAGGATGTGTATAAAGGAGGGGAATGAGGTACAGGAGAAATAAGGCCCCTTAACTGCCGCCGTTAAAAGTCGTATCGGCAGTCGTTAAAGAGTTAATATTCTGTTCAAAAAACCTTTTGCTTCAACAAAATGGTGCTGATAAACCTGCAAGACGTGACAAAAACCACAGAGCAGGATAAACTATACAGGAGGAGATGACATACAGGTATACACTATATACAGGGGGAGATGACATACAGTTATATACTATATACAGGAGGAGATGACACACAGGTATATACTATATACAGGTGAGATGACACACAGGTATATACTACAGGTACAGTTAGGTCCATATATATTTGGACAGAGACAACATTTTTCTAATTTTGGTTATAGACATTACCACAATGAATTTTAAACAAAACAATTCAGATGCAGTTGAAGTTCAGACTTTCAGCTTTCATTTGAGGGTATCCACATTAAAATTGGATGAAGGGTTTAGGAGTTTCAGCTCCTTAACATGTGCCACCCTGTTTTTAAAGGGACCAAAAGTAATTGGACAATTGACTCCAAGGCTATTTCATGGACAGGTGTGGGCAATCCCTTCATTACGTCATTCTCAATTAAGCAGATAAAAGGCCTGGAGTTGATTTGAGGTGTGGTGCTTGCATTTGGAAGGTTTTGCTGTGAAGTAAACATGCGGTCAAAGGAGCTCTCCATGCAGGTGAAACAAGCCATCCTAAAGCTGCGAAAACAGAAAAAACCCATCCGAGAAATTGCTACAATATTAGGAGTGGCAAAATCTACAGTTTGGTACATCCTGAGAAAGAAAGAAAGCCTGGTGAACTCATCAATGCAAAAAGACCTGGGTGCCCACGGAAGACAACAGTGGTGGATGATCGCAGAATAATCTCCATGGTGAAGAGAAACCCCTTCACAACAGCCAACCAAGTGACCAACACTCTCCAGGAGGTCGGCGTATCAATATCCAAATCTACCATAAAGAGAAGACTGCATGAAAGTAAATACAGAGGGTTCACTGCACGGTGCAAGCCACTCATAAGCATCAAGAATAAAAAGGCTAGACTGGACTTTGCTAAAAAACATCTAAAAAAGCCAGCAAAGTTCTGGAAGAACATTTTTTGGACAGATGAAGCCAAGATCAACCTCTACCAGAATGATGGAAAGAGAAAAGTATGGCGAAGGCGTGGTACACCTCATGATCACAAAGCATACCACATCATCTGTAAAACACGGCGGAGGCAGTGTGATGGCTTAGGCATGCATGGCTGCCAGTGGCACTGGGTCACTAGTGTTTATTGATGATGTGACACAGGACAGAAGCAGCCAAATGAATTCTGAGGTATTCAGAGACATACTGTGTGCTCAGATCCAGCCAAATGCAGCCAAACTGATTGGTCGTCGTTTCATACTACAGATGTACCATGACCCAAAACATAAAGTCAAAGCAACCCAGGAGTTTATTAAAGCAAAGAAGTGGAATATTCTTGAATGGCCAAGTCAGTCACTGGATCTTAACCCAATTGAGCATGCATTTCACTTGTTAAAGACTAAACTTCAGACAGAAAGGCCCACAAACAAACAGCAACTGAAAACCACAGCATTGAAGGCCTGGCAGAGCATCAAAAAGGAGGAAACACAGCGTCTGGTGATGTCCATGAGTCCAAGACTTCAGGCAGTCATTGCCCACAAAGGGTTTTCAATGAAGTACTAAAAATGAACATTTTATTTAAAATTATTGAATCTGTCCAATTACTTTTGGTCCCTTTAAAAACAGGGTGGCACATGTTAAGGAGCTGAAGCTCCTAAACCCTTCATCCAATTTTAATGTGGATACCCTCAAATGAAAGCTGAAAGTCTGAACTTCAACTGCATCTGAATTGTTTTGCTTAAAATTCATTGTGGTAATGTCTATAACCAAAATTAGAAAAATGTTGTCTCTGTCCAAATATATATGGACCTAACTGTATATACTATATACGAGTGAAATAACATAGTAACATAGTTATTAAGGTTGAAGGAAGACTTTAAGTCCATCTAGTTCAACCCATAGCCTAACCTAACATGCCCTAACATGAAACATGAAATGACATAAAGGTATATACCGTATTTTCCGGCGTATAAGATGACTTTTTAAGCCCTAAAAATTGTCCCAAGAGTCGGGGGTCGTCTTATACGCCGGGTACGGGTGCATGGAGCCATCCTGGATGGTTGCCAGGGTCTGAAGGAGAGCAGACTCTTCTTCAGGCCCTGGAATCCATATTCATGTAAAAAATAAAGAATAAAAATAAAAAATATGGATATACTCACCCCTCCGACAAACCCTGGCTCTCAGCGCTGCAAGCGTCTGCCTCCGTTCCTAAGAATACAGTGAGTGAAGGACCTTCGATGACGTCGCGGTCACGTGAGCGGTCATTTGAAAACCATGGAAGAACTTGCGAGGGGCTCTGGTCTTTCACAAAATGTCAACAGAGCCCACCGCAGCATCAGGGACATAGCGCAGCATCGGGGACACAGTGCAGCACAGCACTGCCACTGTGGACAGTGGACACAGCGCAGCACCGCCATTGGGGATACAGCGCAGTACCACCATCGGGACACCCGCAGCTGCGTGCCACACTTTGGGACATCCACTCATCCCAGCCTGCGGCAACGCTCCACTCTTACTTCCTCCACCAGCGACCCTGGGACCCCTGCTTCACCGCTGCCACTACCCTCGGTAAGCAACAAGACACATGGAAGAAGCACCACCATTTTATTAAAAAAAGGTGGGTTTTTTTACTATTTTTCTCATGAAAATTTGGGGTGCGTCTTATAATCCGGAGCGTCTTATAATACGAAAAATATGGTATATATACAGCTCTGGCAAAAATTAAGAGACCATCAAATCAAAATCCTGTCATGGGCAGCCCAATCTTCAGACCTTCAGACCATTGAAAACCTCTGGAATATAATCAAGAGGATGATGGATAGTCACAAGCCATCAAACAAAGAAGAACTGCTTAAATTTTTGCGCCAGAAGCAGTATGAAAGACTGGTGGAAAGCATGCCAAGATGCATGAAAGCTGTGATTAAAAATCTTGGTTATTCCACACAATATTGATTTCCGAACTCTTCCTGAGTTAAAACATTAGTATTGTTGTTTCTAAATGATTATGAACTTGTCTTCTTTGCATTACTTGAGGTCTGAAAGCACTGGGTTTTGTTTAATTTTGAAGATTTTTCTTTGTCAGAAAAAAAATACAAAATTTATCGCTTGGAAATTTGGAGACATGTTGTCAGAAGTTTATAGAATAAAAGAACAATTTACAATTTATTCAAAAATATACCTATAAAGAGAAAAATCAGACAAACTGAACATTTTGCAGTGGTCTCTTAATTTTTGCCAGAGCTGTATATATACAGTATATACACTGCCCAAAAAATAAAGGGAACACTAAAATCCCACATCCTAGATATCACTGAATGAAATATTCCAGTTGTGAATCTTTATTCATTACTTGTGGAATGTGCTGAGAACAATCAAACCTAAAAATTATCAACATAAATCACAACTAATATCCCACGGAGGTCTGGTGTTGGAATGATGCTCAAAATCAAAGTAGAAAATAAAGTTACAGGCTGATCCAACTTCAGTGCAAATTCCTCAAGACAAGGAAATGATGCTCAGTAGTGTGTGTAGTCTCCACATGCCTGTATGACCTCCCTACAACGCCTGAATAAATTCCATCTGTTGTCTATTCCATTTGCACAACAGCATGTGAAACTGATTGTCAAACAGTGTTGCTTCCTAAGAGGACAGTTTGATTTAATAGAAGCTTGATTTACTTAAACAACAGAATGTAGCTCCAAGTGTTCCCTTTATTTTTTTGAGCAGTGTGTGTGTGTGTGTATATATATATATATATATATATATATATATTGTGGGGATACGCTACCTGAGTGTGTTGGGGGACACTCGCCTGGCATAAGATTCAAGCACTCAGGCACAGTACCTCACATAAATCTGGTTTATTCAACTTCATAAACCACATGACGTACAGTCCATTGAGTTACATTTCATGATACAATAAGCACCTACAGTTTATGGAGGTACCTTCCGGGAGTTCCTGCTCCACCTGCTGACTCCTTGTCAGTCGTCTCTTCCGGGTAAGCTGCCTCACGGGGATCACCAACTTGCCTGGCCGGCATATCTTAGTCAGTCCAGACCCACCGGAGGACTGTAGCTTTCCCACACAGTAGCTGTCAGGCTCTGTAGATCCCGGTCTTCACCTCGTGCTATTCAGGAATCCGGTCCTACTCCCAGGACCTCCCAACACCCAGGTTACACAGGATCACACATGCGGCCAGTCCGGGTACTATTCAGGACGTCCATCCCCAGGTGGGACCGTCCAATACCAGGCCACCAGTAGCAAAGTCCCACCTTGTGCTATTCAGGATTCCTACTCCCAGGAAATCCAACACATACTTCAGGACCTTCAGACCAAACACATGTGACCCACACCCTGGTCACATTATATACCCTGAAACCACACCCCTGGGTGGGAGTGTGGATGTGTGGCTAGTTTGTCCCGCCCATCTCACACAACTAGCCTAGTAAGTCTCCCTTATACAACACTATACCAACTGTTGAGGGACTACAGGTCCCAGAATAGCCACATTACATCAGACTTACCACGCAGACTCCCTGTGCGACACATATCTGCCATCAATCACATGACCAGTCACTGTTTCATCACAATTATGTCTCCAAGTGCACCTTAAAGTGCACATGCAGCGCCCCCTGGCTGTAACATTGGTCACTGCATCACAATATATATATATATATATATATATATATATATATATATATATAAATTTTGTGTTCCAGGTTGTGCAGACTCTTAACCCCTTCATGACCCAGCCTATTTTGACCTTAAAGACCTTGCCGTTTTTTGCAATTCTGACCAGTGTCCCTTTATGAGGTAATAACTCAGGAACGCTTCAACGGATCCTAGCGGTTCTGAGATTGTTTTTTCGTGACATATTGGGCTTCATGTTAGTGGTAAATTTAGGTCAATAAATTCTGCGTTTATTTGTGATAAAAACGGAAATTTGGCGAAAATTTTGAAAATTTCGCAATTTTCACATTTTGAATTTTTATTCTGTTAAACCAGAGAGATATGTGACACAAAATAGTTAATAAATAACATTTCCCACATGTTTACTTTACATCAGCACAATTTTGGAAACAAAATTTTTTTTTGTTAGGAAGTTATAAGGGTTAAAATTTGACCAGCGATTTGTCATTTTTACAACGAAATTTACAAAACCATTTTTTTTAGGGACCACCTCACATTTGAAGTCAGTTTGAGGGGTCTATATGGCTGAAAATACCCAAAAGTGACACCATTCTAAAAACTGCACCCCTCAAGGTACTCAAAACCACATTCAAGAAGTTTATTAACCCTTCAGGTGCTTCACAGCAGCAGAAGCAACATGGAAGGAAAAAATGAACATTTAACTTTTTAGTCACAAAAATTATCTTTTAGCAACAATTTTTTTATTTTCCCAATGGTAAAAGGAGAAACTGAACCACGAAAGTTGCTGTCAAATTTGTCCTGAGTACGCTGATACCTCATATGTGGGGGTAAACCACTGTTTGGGCGCACGGCAGGGCTTGGAAGGGAAGGAGCGCCATTTGACTTTTTGAATGAAAAATTGGCTCCACTCTTTAGCGGACACCATGTCACGTTTGGAAAGCACCCGTGTGCCTAAAAATTGGAGCTCCCCCACAAGTGACCCCATTTTGGAAACTAGACGCCCCAAGGAACTTATCTAGATGCATAGTGAGCACTTTGAACCCCCAGGTGCTTCACAAATTGATCCGTAAAAATGAAAAAGTACTTTTTTTTCACAAAAAAATTCTTTTAGCCTCAATTTTTTCATTTTCACATGGGCAACAGGATAAAATGGATCCTAAAATGTGTTGGGCAATTTCTCCTGAGTACACCAATACCTCACATGTAGGGGTAAACCACTGTTTGGGCACATGGTAAGGCTCGGAAGGGAAGGAGCGCCATTTGACTTTTTGAATGAAACATTATTTCCATCGTTAGCGGACACCATGTCGCGTTTGGATAGCTCCTGTGTGCCTAAACATTGGTGCTCCCCCACAAGTGACCCCATTTTGGAAACTAGACCCCCCAAGGAACTTATTTAGATGCCTAGTGAGCACTTTAAACCCTCAGGTGCTTCACAAATTGATCTGTAAAAATGAAAAAGTACTTTTTTTTCACAAAAAAATTCTTTTCGCCTCAATTTTTTAATTTTCACATGGGCAGTAGGATAAAATGGATCATAAAATTTGTTGGGCAATTTCTCCCGAGTACGCCGATACCTCATATGTGGGGGTAAACCACTGTTTGGGCACTCGGCAGGGCTCGGATGGGAAGGCGCGCCATTTGACTTTTTGAATGGAAAATTAGCTCCAATTGTTAGCGGACACCATGTCGCGTTTGGAGAGCCCCTGTGTGCCTAAACATTGGAGCTCCCCCACAAGTGACCCCATTTTGGAAACTAGACCCCCCAAGGAACTTATCTAGATGCATATTGAGCACTTTAAACCCCCAGGTGCTTCACAGAAGTTTATAACGCAGAGCCATGAAAATAAAAAATAATTTTTCTTTCCTCAAAAATGATTTTTTAGCCTGGAATTTCCTATTTTGCCAAGGATAATAGGAGAAATTGGACCCCAAATATTGTTGTCCAGTTTGTCCTGAGTACGCTGATACCCCATATGTGGGGGTAAACCACTGTTTGGGCGCACGGCAGGGCTCGGAAGGGATGGCATGCCATTTGGCTTTTTAAATGGAAAATTAGCTCCAATCATTAGCGGACACCATGTCACGTTTGGAGAGCCCCTGTGTGCCTAAACATTGGAGATCCCCCAGAAATGACCCCATTTCGGAAACTAGACCCCCAAAGGAACTAATCTAGATGTGTGGTGAGGACTTTGAACCCCCAAGTGCTTCACAGAAGTTTATAACGCAGAGCCATGAAAATAAAAAAAAAAAATTATTTTCTCAAAAATGATCTTTTAGCCTGCAATTTTTTATTTTCCCAAGGGTAACAGGAGAAATTTGACCCCAAAAGTTGTTGTCCAGTTTCTCCTGAGTATGCTGATACCCCATTTGTGGGGGTAAATCACTGTTTGGGCACATGCCGGGGCTCGGAAGTGAAGTAGTGACGTTTTGAAATGCAGACTTTGATGGAATGCTCTGTGGGCGTCACGTTGCGTTTGCAGAGCCCCTGATGTGGCTTAACAGTAGAAACCCCCCACAAGTGACCCCATTTTGGAAACTAGACCCCCAAAGGAACTTATCTAGATGTGTGGTGAGCACTTTGAACCCCCAAGTGCTTCATAGAAGTTTATAATGCAGAGCCGTGAAAATAATAAATACGTTTTCTTTCCTCAAAAATAATTATTTAGCCCAGAATTTTTTATTTTCCCAAGGGTTACAGGAGAAATTTGACCCCAATATTTGTTGTCCAGTTTCTCCTGAGTACGGTGATACCCCATATGTGGGGGTAAACCACTGTTTGGGCACACGTTGAGGCTCGGAAGTGAAGTAGTGACGTTTTGAAATGCAGACTTTGATGGAATGCTCTGCGGGCGTCACGTTGCGTTTGCAGAGCCCCTGGTGTGCCTAAACAGTAGAAACCCCCCACAAGTGACCCCATTTTGGAAACTAGACCCCGAAAGGAACTTATCTAGATGTGTGGTGAGCACTTTGAACCCCCAAGTGCTTCATAGAAGTTTATAATGCAGAGCCGTGAAAATAATAAATACGTTTTCTTTCCTCAAAAATAATTATTTAGCCCAGAATTTTTTATTTTCCCAAGGGTTACAGGAGAAATTGGACCACAAATCTTGTTGTCCAGTTTCTCCTGAGTACGCTGATACCCCATGTGTGGGGGTAAACCACTGTTTGGGCACACGTCGGGGCTCAGAAAGGAAGTAGTGACTTTTGAAATGCAGACTTTGATGGAATGGTCTGCGGGCATCACGTTGCGTTTGCAGAGCCCCTGGTGTGCCTAAACAGTAGAAACCCCCCACAAGTGACCCCATTTTAGAAACTAGACCCCTCAAGGAACTTATCTAGATATGTGGTGAGCACTTTGAACCCCCAAGTGCTTCACAGACGTTTACAACACAGAGCCGTGAAAATAAAAAAATCATTTTTCTTTCCTCAAAAATGATGTTTTAGCAAGCATTTTTTTAGATTCACAAGGGTAACAGGAGAAATTGGACCCCAGTAATTGTTGCGCAGTTTATCCTGAGTACACTGATACCCCATATGTGGGGGTAAACCACTGTTTGGGCACACGTCAGGGCTCGGAAGTGAGGGAGCACCATTTGACTTTTTGAATACGAGATTGGCTGGAATCAATGGTGGTGCCATGTTGCGTTTGGAGACCCCTGATGTGCCTAAACAGTGGTAAACCCTCAATTCTACCTCCAACACTAACCCCAACACACCCCTAACCCTAATCCCAACTGTAGCCATAACCCTAATCACAACCCTAACCACAACCCTAATTCCAACCCTAACCCTAAGGCTATGTGCCCACGTTGCGGATTCGTGTGAGATATTTCCGCACCATTTTTTAAAAATCCGCGGGTAAAAGGCACTGCGTTTTACCTGCGGATTTTCCGCGGATTTCCAGTGTTTTTTGTGCGGATTTCACCTGCGGATTCCTATTGAGGAACAGGTGTAAAACGCCCCGGAATCCGCACAAAGAATTGACATGCTGCAGAAAATACAACGCAGCGTTTCCGCGCGGTATTTTCTGCACCATGGGCACAGCGGATTTGGTTTTACATATGTTTACATGGTACTGTAAACCTGATGGAATACTGCTGCGAATCCGCAGCCAAATCCGCACCGTGTGCACATAGCCTAATTCTAAAGGTATGTGCACACTGCGGAAAACGCTGCAGATCTGCAGCAGTTTCCCATGAGTTTACAGTTCAATGTAGACCTATGGGAAACAAAAATCGCTGTACACATGCTGCGGAAAAACTGCACGGAAACGCAGCGGTTTACATTCCGCTGAATGTCACTTCTTTGTGCGGATTCTGCAGCGGTTTTGCAACTGCTCAAATAGAAAATCGCAATTGTAAAACCGCAGTGAAATGCGCAGAAAAAAACACGGTAAATCCGCCATAAATCCGCAGCGGTTTAGCACTGCGGATTTATCAAATCCGCAGCGGAAAAATCCGCAGAGGACCAGAATACGTGTGCACATACCGAAACCCTAACCCTAGCCCTAACCCTACCCCTAACCCTACCCCTAACCCTATTCTAACATTAGTGGGAAAAAAAAATGTCTTTATTTTTTTATTGTCCCTACCTATGGGGGTGACAAAGGGGGGGGGGGTCATTTATTATTTTCTTTATTTTGATCACTGAGATATAATCTATCTCAGTGATCAAAATGCACTTTGGAACGAATCTGCCGGCCGGCAGATTCGGCGGGCGCACTGCGCATGCCATTTTGGAAGATGGCGGCGCCCAGGGAGAAGACGGACGGGACCCCGGCAGGATCGCTAAGTATGATGGGGTGGGGGGAGGGACCACGGGGGGGGGGGGATCGGAGCACTGGGGGGGAATCGGAGCGCGGCAGGCATGGAACGGAGCACGGGGGGCGTGGAAAGGAGCACGGGGGGGCTGGAACGGAGCACGGGGGGTGGAACGGAGCACGGGGGGTGGAACGGAGCACGGGGGGGGTGGATCGGAATGCAGGGGGGGTGATTGGAGCACGGGGGGTGATTGGAGCACGGGGGGAGCGGACAAGAGCACGGGGGGGAGCGGAGCACTGGATGGAGGGGAGCCGGAGCAGTGTACCGGCCAGATCGGGGGGCTGGGGGGGCGATCGGTGGGGTGGGGTGGGGGCACATTAGTATTTCCAGCCATGGATTGTAATATTTCACCCGTTATAATAGGTGAAATATTACAAATCGCTCTGATTGGCAGTTTCACTTTCAACAGCCAATCAGAGCGATCGTAGCCACGAGGGGGTGAAGCCACCCCCCCTGGGCTAAACTACCACTCCCCCTGTCCCTGCAGATCGGGTGAAATGGGAGTTAACCCTTTTACCGGATCTGCAGGGACGCGATCTTTCCATGACGCCACATAGGCATCATGGGTCGGATTGGCACCGACTTTCATGACGCCTACGTGGCGTCATGGGTCGGGAAGGGGTTAAAGGGCCAGTGCGACCCAAAGAGACATTTTTTCTGTACTGTGTGAACTGGTGCTGGAGAGTACCGTGGGGAGTCCACGAGGTGTACCCCAGAGAAGAGGTGGTGTCCCTAATAGGGTGGTGTCCCAATAAAAGAGGCGGAGTCCAAAAAGGGGGCGGTATCCCCAAAGAGCATAGTTGCTCAAAAGGGGGCGGTAACCCAAATAGGGGTGGTGGCAAAAAAAGTGGCGGCGAATGCGTCATTGGACGGTAGTCGGGAACAACATAGTTCATTCTATACAGGTCCATGCTATACGGTGAATCTCTCAGCCAATGTTTTATCACGCCAGTGCTCCTTTTCGTTGGATGGAGAATGTGTGATGGCGCTGATAGACTCAGGGAGTGGAGTGTCTTGGATGAGGACCCCTCATGAGTGCACTGTAGCCTGGGATAGGGACAAGAGTGAATGACACAGGTGGGGACATTAAAGGACGTTTGACAGCCTGCCTCTAAAGTGACTGTGATGTGTCATTGCCAGTAGGAACCGCTAGGGCTGAGTATAATGGTGTGCTGATAGAAGCACTGATGCAGTAAAGTGATAGTGCTCCACAAGGTGACGTCAGGATGACAGTGGTAGCCATGCCAGACTATAGGATCAGACAGAAGTGTGGGTCTGACCAACTCTGGGACTTGGCAGAGGTGAGCAAAGGTGTGACCATTGAAGATGGGTCAGACTTGGACCAGACAGTCGGCTCGACTGTAAGTAGGACTTATGACCGTGTCAATCGGACAAGTCGACTATGGAAAGAAAGGTCACGTGAGAGGGTACATGTGAAATGTGGTGACTAAAGATCTGTTGACATCGACAGATGGTGACTCAAGGGTTGAAACTCAAGGCCTACATGTTGACCGCTGGGGGCGGGGAAAACCTAACAAGGGTCTGATGATAAGGGATGCTCAAATCCGACTGAGACGGTCCTCTCGACTGGTAGGGCAAGGTGACTTGCGTACCCGGTGTCGGGACCCCGGGTTTATGTCATGTGTCCACCTCAATAGGGTTGAACAAAGGGGGGAGGTATGTGGTGCAGTGACCCACGTTACAGCCAGGGGGCGCTGTGTGTGTGCTTCAAGATGCGCTTGGAGGCATAAATGTGATGAGACAAAGTCTGGCAGGAATGTAAATGACCGGTGTGTGTGTTGCAGAGGAAAACACTCTGGGCTGTCAGTCTGAAGTTTGGTTGATGTTCTGGGCAGGGTGGATTTGATTTAAATCTAACTGATTTAAATCACGATTTAAAATCACTAGTCAGTAAGGCTTGATTTAAATCAAAGTTTCTACCTAACTGAATTTGACTCCGCAGAGGTCCCAGCCTCTTCTTCACGGCAAAAATGTTACAACATGAACAGAGTTGAGAAAAAGACCTTAATCCTATTGTTCTACAAACCTATGAATACAGAATCAACCCCTTCAGTGCCAAGTCCAAGAAGTTAGACAATATGTTTCTGATTGTTTGGAGTGGAATAGATCTGCACAACACAAGAAGAATGTGAATGACTCATCTTCATCACCGCACTTCTCATGATGTTGCCTCATTTGCGCCACCAGGCCTTGCATCTCTTTGTTGCATCGTTTGCATTTTGCACGCATGCCTGCCTTATCGATAGGCGAAGGAGCTTCATTAAAATATTCCCAAACTGGGTCTCTTTTACGGCCTGCTGCCATTATAAGGAAAGAATGTAATAAACCTCAGATCGTACACACAAACAGATCCAGACTTGTCTGTCTGTGGCTATGCTGCAGTATTGTGCTCAAAGTTTCACTTTCATTTTCTTGTCTGCTTGCGCTTCCTCCTCCTCACACTTAGATTCACATTCTTCTTGTGTTATGCAGATCTATTCCACTCCAAACAATCAGAAACATATTGTCTAACTTCTTGGACTTGGCACTGAAGGGGTTGATTCTGTATTCATAGGTTTGTAGAACAATAGGATTAAGGTCTTTTTCTCAACTCTGTTCATGTTGTAACATTTTTGCCGTGAAGAAGAGGCTGGGACCTCTGCGGAGTCAAATTCCATTTTGAGAACTGCGTAAGTAAAGCGAGCGTCTGTGATAATATAGGAGAGAAACTGTCCACTAATCCTACAGAAACCTCTGGAAGAGCATGGCATTGTGAATGTTACACATATACAGCCTTTATTCTACTGAGTTAAACAGCTTTATCTCATGATGGAAGAACCTTTGGATGGTAAAATATTTTCCTCAAAAAGCAGTTTATTGAAAAAAATCCGATTTAAATAAAAAAAAATCCGATTTAAATCAAAAAAATCCGATTAAAAAAAAAAAAAACATTGATTTTTATCCACCCTGGTTCTGGGACCTGTAGTCCCACAAGTAATTGTGTAGTACTAATGGGAGATTGGCAGGGCTTGTTATGAGAGATGGGAGGGTCAGACTAGCCACACACACCCACACTCCCACCCAGGGGAGTGGTTAAAAGGTATATAGTGTGACCAGGGTGTGGGTCACATGTTCCTGTGTGGTTCCTGTGTATGGATCCGTTTGGTCCACGTGCAAGGTCCTGGATGGTCGGTGTTGGAGTCTCCTGGTATTGGAGAAGTCCTGCAAGCACCTGAGACCAAGGACCTGATGAACGGTCAGTGTTGGATTGTCCTGGTATGGCCTGGAGTCCTGGAAGCACTGAGACCGTGAGTCCTGCAATAGCCTGGGTGTTGGATTGTCCTGAAGTGGGCTGGATTACTGGAAGCACTGCTGAGGCTATGGACTGAATGCTCAAGGGTGTTGGATTGTCCTGGGAGTCCTGCAAGCACCTGGTAAGAGTGTGATTCCTGGAATGGTCAGAGTGTTGGATTGTCCGCGGATGGACTGGAGTCCTGTAAGCACTTGGTAAGATCATGGACTGATGGCCTGTGTGTTGGAAGTGCCTGTGATTGGACTTCTTGGAAGCGCATAGAAAGGCTGCATCTACAGAGCCTGAGACGGTTTCTGTGTTGGGGAAGCTACAGTTTCTACTGTGGGTCTGGACAATCCGAGGGCAATGGGCACAAGGACGGTGATCCCAGTGAGGCAGTTTCCCAGTGAATCAGCACTGGCAGGAGTCAGTGTGTGGAGCTGAAGCTCCTGAGGTAATCCCTGGTATGGGGTAAAACCTGTGATATACCGCAGAGACGTATCTGCCATTGGAACAGACTGTCAAGGTTTAATATGTTCCGTTGATGCATGTAATGTAATGAAGAGAAAAGACGTGACTACCGAATGTTTTAGCCACACGTGTTAAAGCAACAGACTGTGTGTAACCTGGCTTACGGTGCGGTTTATGATGCTTTAATAAACTGGAACGGACTTAATTTGTGTGAGAAATCGTGCCTGTATGCGTTATTCCTGTGCAAAGCGAGTGTCCCCCAAGTCCTGAATTAAGGGAAACGCTACAATATATATAATCACTAGGGGATCCTAGTTAATGATAAACTTACCTGGAGCAGCCAGTGCCAGGCAGCAGCTGCCAAGGCAAACAGGATCATGGGGTGCATTAAAAGAGGTCTGGATACACATGATGAGAGCATTATACTGCCTCTGTACAAATCCCTAGTTAGACCGCACATGGAGTACTGTGTCCAGTTTTGGGCACCGGTGCTCATGAAGGATATAATGGAACTAGAGAGAGTACAAAGGAGGGCAACAAAATTAATAAAGGGGATGGGAGAACTACAATACCCAGATAGATTAGCGAAATTAGGATTATTTAGTCTAGAAAAAAGACGACTGAGGGGCGATCTAATAACCATGTATAAGTATATAAGGGGACAATACAAATATCTCGCTGAGGATCTGTTTATACCAAGGAAGGTGACGGGCACAAGGGGGCATTCTTTGCGTCTGGAGGAGAGAAGGTTTTTCCACCAACATAGAAGAGGATTCTTTACTGTTAGGGCAGTGAGAATCTGGAATTGCTTGCCTGAGGAGGTGGTGATGGCGAACTCAGTCGAGGGGTTCAAGAGAGGCCTGGATGTCTTCCTGGAGCAGAACAATATTGTATCATACAATTATTAGGTTCTGTAGAAGGACGTAGATCTGGGGATTTATTATGATGGAATATAGGCTGAACTGGATGGACAAATGTCTTTTTTCGGCCTTACTAACTATGTTACTATGTTACTATGTTACAAAGCAGTGCTGGACAAGGGCAGCTCAATAAGCGATGTAAGGACAGCTGGATTCTATTGTGGAAAGGGGTATCTCTGTGCCAAGTAAAACAGCAGAGAGACTAAGGCACACAGGTTTGTTAGTTTGAAGGAATAGACCACATGGTGTCCACGGGAGGAGAGGGGTTCTCATGTTCTGCCTGCACTGTCTCACAAGAGTTGGTTTTGAGAAGGGGGGTGGGGGTGTCCATTGTTTATAATGATTGTTTCCAGATGCTCCAGAAATGGAGAGCCAAACCCCTGGGGTTCTGCCAAAGACTTGAGATAACATACGACTAAGTTCTTTTAGCTACATCTTTATGATTGGGTTCCTGATTCTAGTCTATGTTTAGATAAAGCTAAAACTGGTTATTAAAAATGTAGCTAAAATAACGTCACTGATAGGAAAACATGAAACATTTCTGGCCACAAACAGTAACAGTTGATACAGTGTTAGATACACATAAATACATTAATGGTAGATATACAGCATATTAAAAGCTGCACATACTGGTGACAAACTGTTTACATGTTGTCCTGAATTTTTTTAAACTATTTATAGGGAATCTGTCAGTAGGATCAACCTTCCTAAGGCATCTATATGGGCATGCAGGTCATAGTAAGTTTTATAAAGCTATACCACAATATCTGTGATCAGATACTTTATGCAGAGAAATCCATGTTTTTTTTAACCTGTAAATTAGCTTTTGAGATTAATGGAATGGCCACAGATCTCCCTCAGAATCTGCCTTCAGAGATTATTGTAAATAAAAGGGGTCATTACCAGTCTGAGACTTGTAGAACACGACTGCAGACTGTCAGTCATTACATGTCTCATACTGGTAACACCTCCTTTCATCCAATATATAATTGCCTAGAATACTACTTCCTGCAATTTGTGCCAACTTCCTGTCCGGAGCTAATGTCCGGAGCTAATGTCCGGAGATAAGTGACGTCAACAGTGTCCAGTGTCTGATTGGTTGCCGCCTGCTGCGAGCGACCAATCAGAAACGTGCCGTACTGTGACACACTCCGCCCGCCATTTTGGTGTGATTTTTGAATTTTTACCTCACAGCAAGTTTCTACTGCGTGGAGGCGGGCCCAGTGACGTTGCTCTTCAAGCTCCTGCCGAATTTCGTCAAAAAAATGATAATACCATTTACCAAAACTATATATATTTAGTTGTGAAGTGGTTCAGTGACATTTTCACACCAATTTTGAACTTTTGTTTGGTGTTTTCTCCATATACTGCCTATTATTTTTGTTCTTTCTTACTATTATTTATTAATTGTATTATTCTTACATTTGAATAAATAAAGTATATATGGATTCTAGACTCCCGATTCTTTAGAATCGGGCTGCCATCTAGTATAAAATAATCTCTGGAGGTAGATTCTCATGGAGACCTGTGACTAGCCTATAGATCTTAACAGCTTGTTTACATATTTTTAAAAAATGTGGATTTATCTGAAATAAGACATCGGATCGCAGAAATCAAGGTGTCATTTTATTCAGCTTCCTATGACCTACAGTGCCTACAAGTAGTATTCAACCCCCTGCAGATTTATCAGGTTTACACATTTGGAATTAACTTGGCATTGTGACATTTAGACTGTAGATCAGCCTGGAAGTGTGAAATTTCTTTGTTTATTTTTTTTTTTAAATTGTGAAAAGTCTTTTCAGAGGGTCATTTATTATTCAACCCCTCAACCCACCAGAATTCTGTTTGGTTCCCCTAAAGTATTAAGAAGTAGTTCAGGCACAAAGAACAATGAGCTTCACATGTTTGGATTAATTATCTCTTTTTCCAGCCTTTTCTGACTATTTAAGACCCTCCCCAAACTTGAGAACAGCACTCATACATGGTCAACATGGGAAAGACAAAGGAGCATTCCAAGGCCATCAGAGACAAGATCGTGGAGGGTCACAAGGCTGGCAAGGGGTACAAAATCCTTTCCAAGGAGTTGAGCCTACCTGTCTCCACTGTTGGGAGCATCATCTGGAAGTGGAAGGCCTGGACAGCCTTTGAAAGTTTCCTCCCGTGCCAAGGCCAGGCTTGTCCGAAGAGTCAAGGCTAACCCAAGGACAACAAGGAAGGAGCTCCGGGAAGATCTCATGGCAGTGGGGACATTGGTTTCAGTCAATACCATAAGTAACGTACTCCACCGCAATGGTCTCCATTCCAGACGAGCCCGTAAGGTACCTTTACTTTCAAAGCGTCATGTCAAGGCTCGTTTACAGTTTGCTCATGATCACTTGGAGGACTCTGAGACTGACTGGTTCAAGGTTCTCTGGTCTGATGAGACCAAGATCGAGATCTTTTGTGCCAACCACACACGTGACGTTTGGAGACTGGATGGCACTGCATACGACCCCAAGAATACCATCCCTACAGTCAAGCATGGTGGTGGCAGCATCATGCTGTGGGGCTGTTTCTCAGCCAAGGGGCCTGACCATCTGGTCCGCATCCATGGGAAGATGGATAGCACGGCCTACCTGGAGATTTTGGCCAAGAACCTCCGCTCCTCCATCAAGGATCTTAAGATGGGTCGTCATTTCATCTTCCAACAAGACAACGACCCAAAGCACACAGCCAAGAAAACCAGGGCCTGGTTCAAGAGGCAAAAAATCAAGGTGTTGCAGTGGCCTAGTCAGTCTCCTGACCTTAACCCAATTGAAAACTTGTGGAAGGAGCTCAAGATTAAAGTCCACATGAGACACCCAACGAACCTAGATAACTTGGAGAAGATCTGCATGGAGGAGTGGGCCAAGATAACTCCAGAGACCTGTGCCGGCCTGATCAGGTCTTATAAAAGACGATTATTAGCTGTAATTGCAAACAAAGGTTATTCCACAAAATATTAAACCTAGGGGTTGAATAATAATTGACCCACACTTTTATGTTTAAAATTTATAAAAATTTAACTGAGCAACAAAACTTTTTGGTTTGTAAGATTTATGCATCTGTTAATAAATCCTGCTCTTGTTTGAAGTTTGAAGGCTCTAACTTATTTGCATCTTATTAAACCTGCTAAATCTGCAGGGGGTTGAATACTACTTGTAGGCACTGTATATAACATTCCGACTTAGGAGGGTTGACCCTACTAACAGATTCCCTGTAAAGCTGACATTACTTATTCAATTCTTCACCGATGCTCCTGTATCAATGATGTTACATCAATGTATTGCCATGGTTGTCAATTTGATTTTTTATTTTTTTCTAGATGACTTATCAAAAAGTCACAGAGAAATAACATTTTTTAACGACGATTTGGTAAACTATAGTAAATTACCCGTATATACTCAAGTATAAGCCGACCCAAGTATAAGCCAAGACCCCTGATTTTGCCACAAAAAACTGGGAAAACTTAATGAATCGAGTATAAGCCTAGGGTGGAAAATGCAGCAGCTACTGGTAAATGTCAAAAATAAAAAGATACCAATAAAAGTAAAATTAATTGAGACATCAGTAGGTTAAGTGTTTTTGAATATCCATATTGAATCAGGAGCCCCATATAATGCTCCATACAGTTCATGATGGGCCCCATAAGATGTTCCATACAAAATACGCCCCATATAATGCTCCATACAGTTTATAATAGGCCCCATAAGATGCTCCATATTAAAATATGCCCCATATCATGCTGCACAAATGTTGATTATGGCCCCATAAGATGCTACATACAGACATTTGCCCCATATAATGTTCCACAAATGCTGTTTATGGCCCCATAAGATGCTCCATAAACACATTTGCCCCGTATAATGCTCCACAAATGCTGATTATGGCCCCATAAGAAGCTCCATACAGATATTTGCCCCATATAATGCTGCACATGGCCCCATACAGATATTTGCCCCGTATAATGCTGCACATGGCCCCATAAAATGCTCAATACAGACATTTGTCCCATATGCTGTTACTGCGATAAAAAAAAAAAAAAAAAAAAAAGAGACATACTAACCTCTCAGGCCCCCGTCACTTGCTATACTCACCTTTCCCGTTCCACCGCTGAGCGCTGCTGTGTCTTCCCCGTCCTCTGCACTGACTGTTCAGGCAGAGGGCAGCGCGCACAATAATCGCGTCATCGAGCCCTCTGACCTAAGCGTCACTGCAGAGGACGGGGAAGACGCAGCAGTGCCGACGGTGGAACGGGGAGCAGGTGAATATAGCGCACTGCGTTATACTCACCTGCTCCTGGCGCGGTGTCCCTGGTTCCCCGGCGCCGGCAGCTTCATCCTGTATTGAGCGGTCACATGGTACCGCTCATTACAATAATGAATATGCGGCTCCACCTCTATGGGAGTGGAGTGGGGTCCATATTCATTACACCAGGAAGCTGCCCGCGCCGGAGAACCAGGGACACCGCGCCAGGAGCAGATGAGTATTATTACACAGCTGCTGCTCCACCTCCCCTGTCGACCCCTGGGAATGACTGGAGTATAAGCCGAGAGGAGCAATTTCAGCCTAAAAAAATAGGCTCAAAATCTCAGCTTATAATTGAGTATATATTTGTATTTAGACAGAACTGTAAAATGATGATAACTACTGTCATAACAATTTATACCAGCTCCTCCAGAATAAAAACAATCACCTCCCATTTTACAGACGCGAGAAAAAAGCGCACAATTTTTACATATTGTCCAGGAATTTCTGGACAGTTGGCAACAATGTGCACTGCACAATGTTAATGCTGCATGGTGCTCTCATAACCCAGAAAATGAGAATTTTAATAGGGTTTCCAGATATTAGAGATTGATGATCGAGCCTAAAATGGGTTGGCCCACAAGTAAAACTTTCACAGTGGTGGTGTTTTCGTAAGTCCCATAAACTTTGAGTAGCTTATCTTCTATTCAAACAAGGGAAACATGACCCACATTCTTGTGATCATGGAGATCCCAGAAGTAGGATGCCAAGTGATGAGATACCACCTATCCTGTGGAATTGTTTTTTTTTTTTTTTTGTGGGAATGAGTTGACAATTTCATTCCTTATGACTGTTGGGCCAACCTCTTTAACCTCGTCTGTGTATAGATATTTTGGGATTTCAAGATACAGCATTTTCAGCTTTTCATCACGGCTTTGTGAGTGCCATAATTTTTTTATTTTTTCTACTGATATATTCATGTAAAGGCCAATTTTTATTTTATTTTCATAGGCAACTCTTATTTCTTATTATTACCATTACTAGATGGTGGCCCGATTCTAACGCATCAGGTATTCTAGAATATGCATGTCCACGTAGTAAATTGCATAGCCCGCGTAGTATATTGCCCAGCCACGTAGTATATTGCCCAGCCACGTAGTATATTGCCCAGTCACGTAGTATATTGCCCAGTCACGTAGTATATTGCCCAGCCACGTAGTATATTGCCCAGTCACGTAGTATATTGCCCAGCCACGTAGTATATTGCCCAGTCATGTAGTATATTGTCCAGTCACGTAGTATATTGCCCAGTCACGTAGTATATTGCCCAGCCACGTAGTATATTGCCCAGTCACGTAGTATATTGCCCAGCCACGTAGTATATTGCCCAGCCACGTAGTATATTGCCCAGCCACGTAGTATATTGCCCAGCCACGTAGTATATTGCCCAGCCATGTAGTATATTGCCCAGCCACGTAGTATATTGCCCAGCCACGTAGTATACAGCACAGCCACGTAGTATACAGCACAGCCACGTAGTATATTGCCCAGCCACATAGTATATTGCCCAGCCACATAGTATATTGCCCAGCCACGTATTATATTGCCCAGCCACGTAGTATATTGCCCAGCCACGTAGTATATTGCCCAGCCACATAGTATATTGCCCAGCCACATAGTATATTGCCCAGTCACGTAGTATATTGCCCAGTTACGTAGTATATTGCAGAGTGACGTAGTATACAGCACAGAGCCACGTAGTATATTGCCCAGTCACGTAGTATATTGGCCAGCCACGTATGTCACAGGTTAAAAAATAAACATATACTCACCTTCCGAGGGCTCCTTGTAGTTCGGTCACATGACCGTGACGTCATGACAGGTCCTTCTAGCGCAGGCACGCAGGACCTGTGATGACGTCGCGGTCACATGACCGTGACGTCATGGCAGGTTGTTCTCACGCAGGCGCGCAGGACCTGTGATGACGTCGCGGTCAAATGACCGTGACGTCATGGCAGGTCCTTCTCCCATACCATCCTTGCCACTGGAACCTGCCGCTTGCATGAAGCGGTCACCGGAGCGTCGCGAAAGGTGAGTATATAATGATTTCTTGTTTTTTTGTTATTATTTTTAACATTAGATGTTTTTACTATTGACGCTGCATAGGCAGCATCAATAGTAAAAACTTGGTCACACAGGGTTAATAGCGGCAGTAACGGAGTGAGTTACCCGCGGCATAAAGCGGTCCGTTACCGCTGGCATTAACCCTGTGTAAGCGGTGACTGCGGAGAGTATGGAGCGGGCGCTGACTGCAGGAGAGTAGGGAGGGACTAATCGGACTGTGGCCGTCGCTGATTGGTCACGGCAGCCATGACAGGCAGCTGGCGAGACCAATAAGTGACTTGGATTCCATGACAGACAGAGGCAGCGAAAAAATAAATATCCATGACAGACAGAAAGACAGACAGAAAGACGGAAGTGACCCTTAGACAATTATATAGTAGATTCTGAGGTATATATTATATTAAAAAAAACAGTACGTACGCCATTTTTGTTTATTCTTATTAAGTTCCACTGGGGGACTTCAGTATGTGATATCCTGATAGCTAATGAAATACTGCAGTATATTATACTGATCAGCTTAAACAGAACTTGTCCGGGTCCCTATGCCTCTCCTGGTTAGCACCTAGGCTTTGGCGCATTGTGATAGCACAATGTCACAACACATCTGGTGACCTTTAAGACCTACTCAGTGCTAGAAGCCTCAAGTAAAGATCACTGAAAAAGAGATGAGAGCATGGAGAACTGGAGGTGACAATTTTTCTTTTTCACTCCATGTTTCTCATACTCTGGGGTCTGGATAACCCAAGAGCATAAAAAGGAACATTTTATTTGCAATAACTGGTGCAAATGAAATTTCATGAGCAAAATCTAGGCACCGTAAATTAGAATTTAGGCAGTTTAATTCACCATTATTTGTATGTGAGCAACAAAACTGATGTAAGTGTTGGTTTCAAAATGCTAATTACCTAGCACTAGTCTGGTGGAAAATTCGTTCACCAATGCTTGTACGGTATCAGGTATGTTAATATTTCATCCAGTAGCGTAGCTACCGGGAGGGCAGAGGGGGCCATCGCCCCAGGCCCTGTGCTCTGAGGGGGCCCACCGGGAGCTACGCTACTGTAACTGCATCGGTGCACGCAGCTGCAGTTACATTCTGCGTCAGAGCAGGGAGAATCGATATCCCTGCTCTGCGCTATAGGGCCCCTGAGCAGGCGGGGGCCCAGTGCCAGCAGTGGGCCCCCCGCCCGTCATTGCATGGTGAGCTGTATCGGCGTCTAGCCGATACAGCTCACCGCAGTGATGAGGGAAGGAGCGCTGCGCTTCTCCCATCATCCCCCACACCGTCTCACAGCGGGCGCGATGATGTCAGATGAGCAGGAGCAGGAAGCACCGCTGGAACAAGGAGTTAGAGAGGTGAGTATTTATTTACTGTGTTCTTATGGGGGCTGCCTTTATCCAACAGTATCTGCCAATAGGGGAGGGAGTCCTGCCTTATATACAGTATCTGCCTATAGGGGAGGGAGTGCTGCCTTATATACAGGATCTGCCTATAGGGGAGGGAGTGCTGCCTTATATACAGGATCTGCCTATAGGGGCGGAGAGGTTCCATATTCTACAGGATCTGCCTATGGGAGGGGAGTGCTGCCTTATTCTGCAGGATCTGCCTATGGGGGTTGCTGCCTTATACTACAGGGTCTGCCTATGGGGGGTGCTTTAAACTACAAGTCTGCCTATAGGGGTGCTGCCTTGTTCTATATTGAGGACTATCTGGCACATTATACTATATGGCGGTTATCTATGGGGCCATCATACAGTGTGGGGATTACAGTGTTGGAGCCATCAAACAGTTTGAAGGCTACTAAGGGGTCAGTATACTGTGTGGGTGGTACTATACAGTTAGGGGGCATTATACTGTGTATAGGGGAGCTGTACGGGAGGGAGACTCGGGACATTATTAAATGTAAAGTGGGCACTTATTGTAATAGGGTAACTCAGGTTACTGTGACTATCAAAGGGGCACACAGAGGGCATTATTACTATCTAGGGGGCAAAATGTGGGCTCTGTTTTCTAGGGCACTTGCACCCGGCATTACTATATTATAGAGGGGTGCTTAAGAATTTAGAGGGTACAGAGAACCACAGAGTAGGTGCAGTAATAGGGTCACATACGGCAGCAGCGGCTCAGTATTGGGGTATCAGGTGCAGTAATAGGGACACATACAGCAGCAGCGGCTCAGTATTGGGGTATCAGGTGCAGTAATAGGGACACATGGCAGCAGCGGCTCAGTATTGGGGTATCAGGGACAGTAATAGGGACACATACAGAAACAGTTGCTCAGTATTGGGGTATCAGGGGCAGTAATAGGGACACATGGCAGCAGCGGCTCAGTATTGGGGTATCAGGGGCAGTAATAGGGACACATACAGAAACAGTTGCTCAGTATTGGGGTATCAGGGGCAGTAATAAGGACACATATGGCAGCAGAGGCTCAGTATTGGGGTATCAGGTGCAGTAATAGGGACACATACGGCAGCAGCGGCTCAGTATTGGGGTATCAGGGGCAGTAATAGGGACACATACGGCAGCAGCGGCTCAGTATTGGGGTATCAGGTGCAGTAATAGGGACACATACGGCAGCAGCGGCTCAGTATTGGGGTATCAGGGGCAGTAATAGGGACACATGGCAGCAGCGGCTCAGTATTGGGGTATCAGGGGCAGTAACAGGGACACATAAACAGTTTCTCAGTATTGGGGTATCAGGGGCAGTAATAGGGACACATATGGCAGCAGCGGCTCAGTATTGGGGTATCAGGGGCAGTAATAGGGACACATACAGAAACAGTTGCTCAGTATTGGGGTATCAGGGGCAGTAATAAGGACACATATGGCAGCAGCGGCTCAGTATTGGGGTATCAGGGGCAGTAATAGGGACACATACAGAAACAGTTGCTCAGTATTGGGGTATCAGGGGCAGTAATAGGGACACATACGGCAGCAGCGGCTCAGTATTGGGGTATCAGGGGCAGTAATAGGGACACATACGGCAGCAGCGGCTCAGTATTGGGGTATCAGGTGCAGGAATAGGGACACATACAGCGGCAGTGGCTCAGTATTGGGGTATCAGGGGCAGTAATAGGGACACATACGGCAGCAGTGGCTCAGTATTGGGATATCAGGTGCAGTAATAGGGTTGCATGCGGCAGCAGTGGCTCAGTATTGGGGTATCAGGTGCAGTAATAAGGACACATACGGCAGCAGCGGCTCAGTATTGGGGTATCAGGTGTAGTAATAGGGACACATACACCAGCAGAGGCTCAGTATTGGGGTATCAGGGGCAGTAATAGGGACACATATGCCAGCAGCGGCTCAGTATTGGGATATCAGGTGCAGTAATAGGGACACATACGGCAGCAGCGGCTCAGTATTGGGGTATCAGGGGCAGTAATAGGGACACATACGGCAGCAGCGGCTCAGTATTGGGGTATCAGGGGCAGTAATAGGGACACATACGCCAGCAGCGGCTCAGTATTGGGGTATCAGCAGGATGAGGGGTTTGTGCAGGTTGGGAATAGATGGTGATGGGGCTGGAATGTGAGAAGTGAAACGTGTCTTTGTTGTTTTCTCTGCAGACGAGTTGTAGCTGGAAGAAGTTATGTCGGTCTGGGCCAGATGGAAAAGACGGGAAAAGTGACGATTCCATCATAAAGAACGTCAATAGTAAGTCATTATCTGTAACTGTGCAGTGATCTATTACATGTTCCGTAGGGCTGGTATCTACCACTGACCATATGGCGGTAATATCCATGTTGGTCGCTGTATAGAGATTATTTTCAGTAACAGCGCGGTCATCTGCTGAGGTTCTCCTCCACTATTGGGGGGCGTCATCGAGTCGTAATCAAGGTTACCTGGTTAGGGGCCCATTCAGAAGCTTCGCCCCCCCCGGACCAAAACCCTAGCTACGCCACTGATTTCATCCCTAGATGGGAATAGGGCTCTAAAGTTTATTGATTTGGAGACTTAAGAGACCAGAGAGGTTCTCTTTAATGTTGACATGTTATTACTTCCTGCCCTTTGCTTTCATTCTATTAGACACCAACTCTGATTTCTGTACATGGCAGACCTGAAGACCATTATTAGGCCTCCAGCTGCAATTGCAACCTGTAGGTGAGAGGGTGAAGGAGCCCCACCTTTTCAAAGCCATCAGAATAGAGACCTGCTGATAACTATACTGTAACTGTCCCCATACAACCTGACCCAGATTGAGGGGATCTATAGGAAAGAATGAGGGACCCTCCTATCACTTCCACCTTAACTATTAAGCCAATGCCCAATGGTAACATCATCACAGCGGTTGCCATTCGGTAACAGCTTAGTAAAAGAATGCTGCAGTGATCAGTCAATGGAAATAATGAGATATTGCTGTTTCACTGCAAGAAAGGCCGTGGAGGTTTGATGGATCTTGTTCTGTATCCCAGAATCCCACAACAAGGACATTGAGGCCTAACTTTGCCAGACAGTTGGGCCATTTTTGGGGGACATTAGGGTTACTTCTAAGCAGTTTTATTACTAGATAATAATTGGACAAATCAAAAGTCTGGAACTGTCCACTGCTTTATTAAATAAAAATGGCAGCCGCAGATTGGTGATAGATACTTTTTAAGGCTCCCTTCACAGAACTGTGTTTACCATACATGTGGCATCAGTTTTCACACGTACTAGAGACATGTACACACGCACACCCATTATTCTTTATGGGCCTGCGTACATGGGCCGTGTGTCCATGGAACCCACAAGTGTAAATGTCTGTTTTTTCCTGGTAGAATACATGTGTGTCATCCATGTGCTGTCCACGTGACAAGTACCAGAATAGAATGTAGAATAGAAATTACAGTTTTCTATTTGTTAAAGATGTGCAGAGATATAGAGAGATAAATAGAAAGATAATAGATAAATTGATATCCGTGAAATATATAATTTGTGCCTTGCGTGTGTAGTTTACTGTACATGTATTAACCTATGCTAATACATGTGTCACACAGAAGAAACATGGATGACACACTGACGGCCAACAGAAAACCACAAGGATAGTAAAAACCATCTAATGCGTATGTTTTCTTGAGCAGATGTGTGAAGGGGGCCTGAGGCTGGGTTCACACTGCGGCATAACGCGGTGTAGCGCAGTCCGTTAATGCCGCCATTACTTGCAATGGCGAACGCATCGCTTTCGCCCGCCCACAATGGGCGTGCGCTAGCGATGAGCCGTCATTGAGTGACAGACCCGAGACGCGGGCTGCAGCGTTTCCGGGTCCGTCACTGCTAGCGCACTGCTAGCGCAGATTTGCTAGCAGATGCTCCATCTGCGCTAGCGCATTGCCAAAGTCGGCACTTGTGTTAGTGCAGTCCGTTTAACGGATTTGTTGAACGGACTGCACAACGCAAGTGTGAACCTAGCCTAAGAACCATTCACACAAAATGACCAGCGGCACTAATCAGCCATGACTTAATAGCACGTTTACACAGGCAGACCGCTCTTTAAATGTGCATGACACAATATAATAGACTGTTCAGTATGCACAGGCTGCCATTGTTCTCGGAAACACAACGCAACAAAGTATTGAGTTAAAGGGGCCGAATAATATTGCACGCCCCACTTTTCAGTTTTTGAATTTCCACAAAAATTACAAATAACCATTAAATTTCGTTCAATTTCACAATTGTGTTCCACTTGTTGTTGATTCTTCACCAAAAATGTACATTTGGTATCTTTATGTTTGAAGTATAATATGTGGGAAAAGGTTGAAAAGTTCCATGGGGCCAAATACTTTCGCAAGGCACTATATATATATATATATATATATATATATATATATATATATATATATATATATATATATATAGATATAGAGATATATATATATATATATATCTCTATATCTATATCTATATCTATATATATATATATATATATGTATATATATATATATATATATATATATATATAGATATATATATATATATATATATATATATATATATATATATATATATATATACAGTGGGGCAAAAAAGTATTTAGTCAGTCAGCAATAGTGCAAGTTCCACCACATAAAGATGAGAGGCGTCTGTAATTTACATCATATGTAGACCTCAACTATGGGAGACAAACTGAGAAAAAAAAATCCAGAAAATCACATTGTCTGTTTTTTTTATCATTTTATTTGCATATTATGGTGGAAAATAAGTATTTGGTCAGAAACAAACAATCAAGATTTCTGGCTCTCACAGACCTGTAACTTCTTCTTTAAGAGTCTCCTCTTTCCTCCACTCATTACCTGTAGTAATGGCACCTGTTTAAACTTGTTATCAGTATAAAAAGACACCTGTGCACACCCTTAAACAGTCTGACTCCAAACTCCACTATGGTGAAGACCAAAGAGCTGTCAAAGGACACCAGAAACAAAATTGTTGCCCTGCACCAGGCTGGGAAGACTGAATCTGCAATAGCCAACCAGCTTGGAGTGAAGAAATCAACAGTGGGAGCAATAATTAGAAAATGGAAGACATACAAGACCACTGATAATCTCCCTCGATCTGGGGCTCCACGCAAAATCCCACCCCGTGGGGTCAGAATGATCACAAGAACGGTGAGCAAAAATCCCAGAACAACGCGGGGGGACCTAGTGAATGAACTGCAGAGAGCTGGGACCAATGTAACAAGGCCTACCATAAGTAACACACTACGCCACCATGGACTCAGATCCTGCAATGCCAGACGTGTCCCACTGCTTAAGCCAGTACATGTCCGGGCCCGTCTGAAGTTTGCTAGAGAGCATTTGGATGATCCAGAGGAGTTTTGGGAGAATGTCCTATGGTCTGATGAAACCAAACTGGAACTGTTTGGTAGAAACACAACTAGTCGTGTTTGGAGGAAAAAGAATACTGAGTTGCATCCATCAAACACCATACCTACTGTAAAGCATGGTGGTGGAAACATCATGCTTTCGGGCTGTTTCTCTGCAAAGGGGCCAGGACGACTGATCCGGGTACATGAAAGAATGAATGGGGCCATGTATCGTGAGATTTTGAGTGCAAACCTCCTTCCATCAACAAGGGCATTGAAGATGAAACGTGGCTGGGTCTTTCAACATGACAATGATCCAAAGCACACCACCAGGGCAACGAAGGAGTGGCTTCGTAAGAAGCATTTCAAGGTCCTGGAGTGGCCTAGCCAGTCTCCAGATCTCAACCCTATAGAAAACCTTTGGAGGGAGTTGAAAGTCCGTGTTGCCAAGCGAAAAGCCAAATACATCACTGCTCTAGAGGAGATCTGCATGGAGGAATGGGCCAACATACCAACAACAGTGTGTGGCAACCTTGTGAAGACTTAGACAAAACGTTTGACCTCTGTCATTGCCAACAAAGGATATATTACAAAGTATTGAGATGAAATTTTGTTTCTGACCAAATACTTATTTTCCACCATAATATGCAAATAAAATGTGAAAAAAACAGACAATGTGATTTTCTGGATTTTTTTTCTCAGTTTGTCTCCCATAGTTGAGGTCTACCTATGATGTAAATTACAGACGCCTCTCATCTTTTTAAGTGGTGGAACTTGCACTATTGCTGACTGACTAAATACTTTTTTGCCCCACTGTATATCTCTATCTATCTATCTATCTATATATCTCTCTCTCTCTCTATATATATATATATATATACACGCAGTTGTGCTCAAAAGTTTACATACCCCAGCAGAATTTTTGCTTCCTTGGCCTTTTTTTTTTTTCACAGAATGTGAGTGATAATACCAAAACTTTTTCTCCACTCATGGTTAGTAGTTGGGTGAAGCCATTTATTGTCAAACTACTGTGTTATCATTCTTTAAATCATAATGACAGTACAAAACATCAAAATGACCCTGATAAAAAGTTTACATACCCTGGTGATTTTGGCCTGATAACATGCACAGAAGTTGACACAAATGGGTTTGAATGGCTACTCAATTGTAACATCCTCACCTGTGACCTGTTTGCTTGTAATCAGTGTGTGTGCATAAAAGCTGAGTGAGTTTCTGGGATCCAGACAGACTCTTGCATCTTTCATCCAGCCACCGATGTTTCTGGATTATGAGTCATGAGGAAAGCAAAAGAATTGTCAACGGATCTATGGGGAAAGTTAGTTGAACTGTATGAAACGGGAAAGGGATACAAAAAGATATCCAAGGAATTGATAATGCCAGTCAGCAGAATTCAAATTGTGATTAACAAATGAAAAGTCAAGGACTCTGTACAAACAAAACCACGATCAGGTAGACCAGCAAAAATTTCATCCACAACTGTCAGGAAAATTGTTCGGGATGCAAAGAAAAAACCGACAAATACCATCAGCTGAAATACTGGACTCTCTCAAAACTAGCGGTGTGGCTGTTTTCAAGATGCACAAAAAGGTGGCACTTGAAGAAAAATGGGCTGCATGGTCGAGTCGCCAGAAGAAAGCCATTACTGCGCAAATGCCACAAAGTAGCTTGCCTATAATATGCAAAACAGCACAGAGACAAGCCTCAAAACTTATGGAACAAGGTAATTTCGAGTGATGAGACCAAAATTGAACTTTTTGGCCACAACCATAAATGTTACATTTGGAGAGGGGTCAACAAGGCCTATGATGAAAGGAACATCATTCCTACTGTAAACCACAGAAGTGAATTACTGATATTTTGGGGATGTGTGAGCTACAAAGGCACAGGAAACTTGGTCAAAGTTGAAGGAAAGATGAATACAGCATGGTATCAGCAAATACTGGAGGTAAATTTGACCTCATCAGCCTGGAAGCAGCGCATGGGACGTACTTGAATGTTCCAACATGACAACGGTGCAAAACACAAGGCTAAGTCGACCTGTCATTGGCTACAGCAAAATAAAGTGAAGGTTATGGAGTGGCCATGTCAGTCTCCTGACCTCAATATCATTGAGCCTCTCTGCGGAGATCTCAAGCACGCAGTTCATGCTAAACAGCCAAGGTATTTATAGGAACTGGAGGCTTTTTTGCCAAGAAGAGTGGGTAGCTTTACATCTGAGAAAATAAAGAACCTCATCCACAACTACCACAAAAGACTTCAAAATGTCATTGATGTTAGAGGGGGAAATACACGGTATTAAGAAATGGGGTATGTAAACTTTGGACCAGGGTCATTTGGATGTTTTGCGTTGTTATTATGATTTAAAAAGAGAAAACACAGTTAATTTATCGGTAAATTGATATGAGTTTATTTAATTTATTGCAAAGTCTCTTATGGTTACCCTGAGTAAAACACCACGGCCATTATTTATCCACAATTTGTGTCTGTGTTTAATTTATTGAAATGATGGGTTTTGTGTTACCATGCGTCAGGTCCCCTCTTCTGCGCACACCCCTCTGTGACGTACTTCCTTGCGATGTATGCTAACTCTGGCCTCCTGGTGTCAGTCTCCGTGGTGACACTTCTTCGGAGTCATTTGTTCCAGGCCCACATACTGATGCATCGGATGGGGTGTGGTCTGGTGACCTCGATCAGTGCACACCCAATTTCCGGCTTGGCCAGTGAAAGCACGGTCTTCAAACCACTGCCACTATAAAAAAAAGACCGCTGCTTTCCACATAACCCCCCAGGAAGAAACTTGATGTGAAATGCGTGTTGTGGTCTTTTGGCTACTTACTCAGGTTGCATATGTTGATCTTCCCTTCATTTGCACCTTTCATGTCTCTTTACCCAATATCATGGTAATAAATTTTACCACATTTGTCCCATTAGCTTTTTGTACTCTATCATTGCGCCGCACTTCATTTAAGTGATATATTCGTGTTTAGCTCCATATCCATTATGGCATAAGCTTATATCTGGTAATTTGGACTCTGTATCTTCTTGCACTGCACTTTACTCATTTACAGTGGGGCAAAAAAGTATTTAGTCAGTCAGCAATAGTGCAAGTTCCACCACTTAAAAAGATGAGAGGCGTCTGTAATTTACATCATATGTAGACCTCAACTATGGGAGACAAACTGAGAAAAAAAAATCCAGAAAATCACATTGTCTGTTTTTTTAACATTTTATTTGCATATTATGGTGGAAAATAAGTATTTGGTCAGAAACAAACAATCAAGATTTCTGGCTCTCACAGACCTGTAACTTCTTCTTTAAGAGTCTCCTCTTTCCTCCACTCATTACCTGTAGTAATGGCACCTGTTTAAACTTGTTATCAGTATAAAAAGACACCTGTGCACACCCTTAAACAGTCTGACTCCAAACTCCACTATGGTGAAGACCAAAGAGCTGTCAAAGGACACCAGAAACAAAATTGTTGCCCTGCACCAGGCTGGGAAGACTGAATCTGCAATAGCCAACCAGCTTGGAGTGAAGAAATCAACAGTGGGAGCAATAATTAGAAAATGGAAGACATACAAGACCACTGATAATCTCCCTCGATCTGGGGCTCCACGCAAAATCCCACCCCGTGGGGTCAGAATGATCACAAGAACGGTGAGCAAAAATCCCAGAACAACGCGGGGGGACCTAGTGAATGAACTGCAGAGAGCTGGGACCAATGTAACAAGGCCTACCATAAGTAACACACTACGCCACCATGGACTCAGATCCTGCAATGCCAGACGTGTCCCACTGCTTAAGCCAGTACATGTCCGGGCCCGTCTGAAGTTTGCTAGAGAGCATTTGGATGATCCAGAGGAGTTTTGGGAGAATGTCCTATGGTCTGATGAAACCAAACTGGAACGGTTTGGTAGAAACACAACTAGTCGTGTTTGGAGGAAAAAGAATACCGAGTTGCATCCATCAAACACCATACCTACTGTAAAGCATGGTGGTGGAAACATCATGCTTTCGGGCCGTTTCTCTGCAAAGGGGCCAGGACGACTGATCCGGGTACATGAAAGAATGAATGGGGCCATGTATCGTGAGATTTTGAGTGCAAACCTCCTTCCATCAACAAGGGCATTGAAGATGAAACGTGGCTGGGTCTTTCAACATGACAATGATCCAAAGCACACCACCAGGGCAACGAAGGAGTGGCTTCGTAAGAAGCATTTCAAGGTCCTGGAGTGGCCTAGCCAGTCTCCAGATCTCAACCCTATAGAAAACCTTTGGAGGGAGTTGAAAGTCCGTGTTGCCAAGCGAAAAGCCAAATACATCACTGCTCTAGAGGAGATCTGCATGGAGGAATGGGCCAACATACCAACAACAGTGTGTGGCAACCTTGTGAAGACTTAGACAAAACGTTTGACCTCTGTCATTGCCAACAAAGGATATATTACAAAGTATTGAGATGAAATTTTGTTTCTGACCAAATACTTATTTTCCACCATAATATGCAAATAAAATGTGAAAAAAACAGACAATGTGATTTTCTGGATTTTTTTTCTCAGTTTGTCTCCCATAGTTGAGGTCTACCTATGATGTAAATTACAGACGCCTCTCATCTTTTTAAGTGGTGGAACTTGCACTACTGCTGACTGACTAAATACTTTTTTGCCCCACTGTATGTGACCAAATTATGTGTTATTAGGCACTTTGCTTTATTTTATCCTCATGTATATGTTTATATTGTTTTTATACTATACTTGTATGTATATGTTAACTAAAATATTATTTTATTGCATTTATTGCATAAATCTGCACAATTCATACTTCATTTATTAGCCACTTAGTTATAGGATTTTGATGTGTTTAGTTATTTTCTGCATTGCACCTTTTTGATGGGTTTAATATTTGTCTAGTCAGTTATGCTATTTAATATTGTTATATAGGACTATGTCCTTTCCCATCTTTATGTACTAGTCATACTTGACCTACACGTACATTGCTTTAGTACTCCTCTTTTTGGAGTCCAGTGAGAAAGATGGATACAATTATTCTTTTGAGTAGTGTAGCATACTCTGCATTTGTCTCTCTCTCTATATATATTTATATACTGTATAATCTTCTGTGTGTATTTATTGTCTCTTACATATATGAATAAAAAATTTTCTGATTTGATTGGGCATCGTCTTCCTTTTATTATAGGTGTTCACTTTGATAGTTGCATGCTTGTACTTCTCAGGTCTGTTCTAGTTTATCTTCCAGTACCTTCTTGCGCTTGCCATGCCCACTTGTATACCAGTGGTACCTGCCTGCACTAACCAGTGCCTGTCTATGTATTAGCTGTACCTGCCTGCACCTGCCATGCCCACCTGTATACCAGCTGTACCTGTCAGCACCTGCAAGTGCCCGCCTGTATATCAGCCGTTCCTGTCTGTTGCTGCCAATGCCTGCCTGTAATCCAGCTGTCTTCGCCAGCACCTGCTTGCTCCTGTGTTCCTGTTGTACCATTTTGTACCAGCTCAACTTTCCCTTCTAGGCCTTTCTAGATTCTTGTCCCTAAGGCTATGTTCACACTCTGCAGATTCCACTGCGGATTTTTCCGCAGCAGAATTGCAAAATCCGCAGTGAAAACCCATCGCGGTTTTTACTGCGGATTTATCGCGGTTTTTACTGCGTTTTCTTCTGCGGATTTTCATCTGCAGTTTTCTATTGGAGCAGGTGAAAATCCGCAGAAAAGAAGTGACATGCTGCGGAATGTAATCCGCAGCGTTTCCGCGCGGATTTTTCTGCAGCATGTGCACAGCGTTTTTTGTTTCCCATAGGTTTACATTGAAATGTAAACTCATGGGAAACTGCTGCGGATCCGCAGCGGTCAAATCCGCTGCGGATCCGCAGCAAAATCCGCAAAGTGTGAATATAGCCTTAGAGGGTCAGCTGTCGTGCGTCCGAGATTGGTCCTAGTGTAGCATCTAGTGTCCATCTGGAGCCAAGTCTAACCCCACCATCAGGGGCTCTGGCGAAGAGTCAGGTGTTCACCTAGTTATGCCCCTCCTGGCTCTCCTCGTACCACAGCACAGTGGATCCACAACCACTCCCATTACAATGTGAACACAGCATTAGTCTTGTCAGGTCAGCTTCTGCAATGGTCTTTATGTTATGTACTGCATAACCTTTTTGTCAACAGATTGCAGCTGGATAGATTCTAACTAGTGATGAGCGCGTTGAAGCCGGAAAAAGAGCAAAAAGCCTGCATAGTGGCAATTAGTATCCAGCCGGCAGCGCGAGAAGAAGCAGGGGTGCGGCAAGCTTCGCAGGGTGACAGACACCGCAGAAACGAGCAGTTGCAGAGATTAAGCGAGTGATATAGATGGACAGTGAGTGTGCAGAGGACAAGCATAAGACTAAGCATAAGACCGCCCGCGTGCAGAGAAGCATGGATCGGTTACAGGACATTGAAGTGTGGTTCACTTTGCTGGCTAGCATGCATTACCCCACGGTCAGTACAGAGGCTTCTGCATCTTTTCCCGCTTTGATTGCATGGGCTTATGGACTGGGGGCTCAGCGGGTAAAATCGGAGACAGCCCGCTGCCACCAGAAGATGGATCGCTAACCTTGGACCCCATCGGAAGTACTAAAACCCCCATCAGACCATATTTGAATGAAGACTGGAGAAGACCACAATAAGTGCCATTCACAACCAGACTGTCATATTAACCCTTTGTTTACTTTCCTCGTTACTCTCCATTAGTTAATGTTATTAGCTCACTGCTAGGAGACCATTGCTACCCTTTTCCTTTGTAAGCAAACAAATTAAATAACCTCGTTATATAGCCTGGTTCTGCAATCTCTGCCTTACTACATTCCCATTTCAAAAACCTGACCTGCACATCCAAACATAGACTCAGTGTGAACAGGTGCTGAACCTAGAGTCGCCAACTTGTATATAGTTAAGTAAATAAGGCAGCACATTGCAGCGCTAGAACATACAAACTTGAAATTCGAAATTTGAACTGCATTACTGCACTAGAAATATGAAAAATGAGAGTGTTTAGCGCATAAAAATGGCCAATTTTATGTGTAGCTGGTAGCCCCTTTACGGCATCTCTCCTATACCAGGTCCTACGCTTGCCTTACCTCGCTGAGAATAAACGTCTCCATCTGAATGGGTACATGTGAAACCTCTTCCTAGACTAAAAATTCTCTCTCTCTATGGAGGGGTATTGGACCTCCTGTAATTAAAACACCTGTAGGCTAGGAGGCGGAGTGCACGATCAGAAGGCTAGAGAATACATTTCAAAAACCTGACCTGCACATCCAAACATAGACCCATTTTTATGCGCTAAACGCTCTCATTTTTCATATTTCTAGTGCAGTAATGCAGTTCAAATTTCATATTTCAAGTTTGTATGTTCTAGCGCTGCAGTGTGCTGCCTTATTTACTTACGGTAACTATATACGAGTTGGCGACTCTAGGTTCAGCACCTGTTCACACTGAGTCTATGTTTGGATGTGCAGGTCAGGTTTTTGAAATGTATTCTCTAGCCTTCTGATCGTGCACTCCGCCTCCTAGTCTACAAGTGTTTTAATTACAGCAGGTCCAATACCCCTCCATAGAGAGAGAGAGAATTTTTAGTCTAGGAAGAGGTTTCACATGTACCCATTCAGATGGAGACGTTTATTCTCAGCGAGGTAAGGCAAGCGTAGGACCTGGTATACGAGAGATGCTGTAAAGGGGCTACCAGGTACACATAAAATTGGCCATTTTTATGCGCTAAACGCTCTCATTTTTCATATTTCTAGTGCAGTAATGCAGTTCAAATTTCGTATTTCAAGTTTGTATGTTCTAGCGCTGCAGTGTGCTGCCTTATTTACTTAACTTTACTACATTCCCACACCTGCTTACACAGCAATAAGTTTTCCATCTGGCCAGTAGGGGTATGACAAGACATGTGGGGAATTAAATAACGTACAACAAATCTTTATTACAACAAATATCTTTGTATTCAGCCCCAGCTTCATATCAGATGTGTGCATGCTTCGGAGAGCGGAGGGGACACAGTGGCACTCAGTGTGCGCGCTCATGAGCCGTAAAGCGGCTCCGGAGTATGTGCACATCTGATATGAAGTTTGGGTTGTACATTCAGAGTTAGTGTGAATGCGTGTATGGATTTCTGCCACATTTTTTGCCGCAGCGACAATGCATAAAAAAAAAATATAAAAACCGCATTCCCATGCAATCCTATGGGATTCCGCAGTTGCTGTGCCCATGCTGCAGATTTTCCCGCTGCGGAATCGCATAGCAGTAAAATCCGCGGCATGTTCATTATTTCTGCGGAATCGCAGCGATTCCGCAGCAATAGGATTGCATTGAAACGATCACTTTACGCATGTGGCTATGCCCACCATGCGTAAAGTGAGTGCTTCATGTGCGGATGGTACCCATGTCTGGAGGAGAGGAGACTCTCCTCCAGGCCCTTGGGAACCGTATTTCTGTGAAAAAAAAAGAATTAAAATAAAAAAATATGGATATACTTACCTTCTGATTGCCCCCTGAGTCCTCCCGCCTCTCAGCGGTGCATGCGGCGGCTTCTATTTCCAGGGATGCATTGCGTGAAGGACCTGGGATGACGTCGTGGTCACAAAGGTCCTTCGCACAAAGCATCCCTGGTAACGGAACATATCGGGAGCGCCACTGAGGAAATCGGGGGCCGTTGGAAGGTGAGAATAACCATATTTTTTTATTATTATTTTTAACATTCTATCTTTTACTATTGATGCTGTATAGGCAGCATCAATAGTAAAAAGTTGGTCACACTTGTCAAACACTATGCTTGACAAGTGTGACCAACCTGTCAATCACTTTTTCAGGCAATGCTCCAAATTGCTTGGAAAACGTAAGCATTCTGCAAGCTAAAAACGCTTGCAAAACGTTTGTATTTTGCGGGAAAATGCATGTGAATTCCGCATGCTTCTTACCCGCGGCAGAGAGTTGCGGAAATGCTGTGGACATTTCCGCAGCATTTCTGCAACGTGGGCACATAGCCTTACTGTTCATAATAATAGTTATTTTGACCATGGGTGCCCAAACTTTTATATGTCACTGTACATCCAGTTCAGTCAGTTCACTGACCCTACAGAAACTTTATAGGCGTTTACCAGAACTTGAGAGCTCAACAAAAAGACAGAGGGATGAACATTGTATTGCGCTGTGTGACCCAGCAGATAAGCAGCCTCCTGTGCCATTGTTTGCATAGGAAGCTCATAACCAAAACACACGATAATCCTGTGGCAGATCACTGTTTGTTTCAAATGTTCACATCATCAGTAGCTTTAACTATGTTGGTTTATAACCTGTGTATATATAATAATCCCTCCTAAATGAAAAAATACACAAAAACGTATTGTCTCTACTATTGCCACTCCCATGGTGATGGTCATCAAGCTTTCCCAGACTCATGTGGCTAAAACTGATAACCAGATAGAATTGGTACAGTTTTACTAAATAATTGCATTCCACACAAAATATCAATTCTGGGGCATCTTTATTAGAAGTCCGCATTAGGGCAGTCTCACACGTCCAGATAATTCCGGTACCGGAATTATCCGTGTCCATGTGCCGATGCATTTCTGTGGCACACGTGTGGCACACGTGTGTCGCCCGTGTGCCCACTGGGTGCCACACACACCGTGCAGGAGACAGCACTAAAGTTTAGCGCTGTCCCCTGCATCTGGTGCTGAAGCCACGATTCATATCTTTCCTGCAGCAGCGTTTGCTGTAGAGAAGATATGAATAATCGTGTTTAAAATAAAGCTCCATGTGCCCGCTGTTATTAAAATACTCACCCGGCTCCCTCGCTGGCTGGCGCTGCTTCCTGTCCTGGCCGCACCTTCTACTGTATGAGCGGTCACGTGGGGCCGCTCATTTACAGTAATGAATATGCGGCTCCACCCCTATGGGAGCTTTATTTTAACCCCTTACCGGCATCGGACGTACTATACCGTCCGATGCCGGCTCCCCTGCTTTGATGCAGGGCTCCGCGGTGAGCCCGCACCAAAGCCGGGACATGTCAGCTGTTTTGAACAGCTGACATGTGCCCGTAATAGGCGCGGGCAGAATCGCGATCTGCCCGCACCTATTAACTAGTTAAATGCCGCTGTCAAACGCAGACAGCGGCATTTAACTACCGCTTCCGGCCGGGCGGCCGGAAATGACGTCATCGCCGACCCCCGTCACATGTCCGGGGGTCGGCGATGCGTCTCCATTGTAGCCATAGAGGTCCTTGAGACCTCTATGGTTACTGATTGCCCGTCGCTGTGAGCGCCACCCTGTGGTCGGCGCTCACAGCACACGTGCAATTCTGCTACATAGCAGCGATCAGCAGATCGCTGCTATGTAGCAGAGCCGATCGGCTTGTGCCTGCTTCTAGCCTCTCATGGAGGCTATTGAAGCATGGCAAAAGTTAAAAAAAAAAGTTTAAAAAAATGTGAAAAAAATAAAAAAAACATAAAAGTTTAAATCACCCCCCTTTCGCCCCAATCAAAATAAATCAATAAAAAAAATATCAAATCTACGCATATTTGGTATCGCCGCGCTCAGAATTGCCCGATCTATCAAATAAAAAAAAGTATTAACCTGATCGCTAAACAGCGTAGCGGGAAAAAAACTCGAAACGCCAGAATTACGTTTTTTTGGTCGCCGCGACATTGCATTAAAATGCAATAACGGGCGATCAAAAGAACGTATCTGCACCGAAATGCTATCATTAAAAACGTCATCTCGGCACGCAAAAAATAAGCCCTCAACCGACCCCAGATCACGAAAAATGGAGACGCTACGAGTATCGGAAAATGGCGCAATTTTTTTTTTTTTTTTTTTAGCAAAGTTTGGAATTTTTTTTCACCACTTAGATATAAAATAACCTAGTCATGTTTGGTGTCTATGAACTCGTAATGACCTGGAGAATCATAATGGCAGGTCATTTTTAGCATTTAGTGAACCTAGCAAAAAAGCCAAACAAAAAACCAATGTGGGATTGCACTTTTTTTGCAATTTCACCGCACTTGGAATTTTTTTCCCGTTTTCTAGTACACGACATGTTAAAACCAATGATGTCGTTCAAAAGTACAACTCGTCCCGCAAAAAATAAGCCCTCACATGGCCAAATTGACGGAAAAATAAAAAAGTTATGGCTCTGGGAAGGAGGGGAGCGAAAAACGAACACGGAAAAACGAAAAATCCCCTGGTCATGAAGGGGTTAAACACTATTATTCATATCTTCTCTGCAGCAAACGCTGCTGCAGGGAAGATATGAATCGCAGCTTCAGCACCAGTGGGGGGGACAGCGCTTACGGTAACACTGTCTCCTGCACGGCACACGGACTGCACACGGACAACGTCCATATGCAGTACGTGTTTTACGCGGACCCATTGACTTTAATAGGTCCGTGTAATCCGTGCGCTCCCATGAACACTGACATGTCTCCGTGTTTGGCACACGGAGACACGGTCCGCAAAAAATCAATGACATCTGCACAGATGCATTGATTTTAATGTGTCTACGCGTGTCAGTGGCTCCGGTACGTGAGAAAACTATCACCTCACGTACCGGAGCCACAGACGTGTGAAACCGGCCTTATGCTGCTTTTCTGCTAATTTTCCTGGAAATGTATAAGCATATTCAAAAGTGGTGTGATAACACCCAGCAATTTGTTGAGCCCTTTAGGGGGAACCTGTCATCGGATTCATGCTTCCCAAACCTTGTGCAGCGTGAATCCAAGCCTGGCTGCAGTCAGCTATAGTTCTGTGAAACTATGAAGATCTTGCCGGGAACTATAGCTGGAGATCATACTAGTCCAGGTCCGTTCTCGTTCGGCTCTGTTCAGCACTGCTGCAGGTGACTGACCGGTCTCTCCCTCATGTGTACATAAAAGAGACCTGGCAATCACAAGGAACACAGCTCATATGGAGCGGGACTAGTCTGGTCTCGGGTAGGGTTCCTGGACAGATCTTTCATAGGCCGGAGTCACACTAGGCCGTAATATGGACGAGTGCTATGCGATAAAAAATTGCATAGCACTCGGACCTATGCTAATCTATGGGGCAGCTCCTATCATCCCTTTTCTCAGCCGTACTATACGTCCGAGAGATATCGCAGCATGCTGCGATTTGCACCGTATATCGGTCGAGAATCACCAATGAAAGTCTATGGGTGCGAGAAAAACTTGCACATCACACGGACCATCAGTGTGACTTGCAAGAAATATGCACCAGTGTCCTTTAGAAAAGCCAGCAGTGCAGTGTACAGCAAAATCACACTGATAGGTTAGAGTAGAATAGATAAAATAAATGTCTACACATAGTATAGGTGTGTGTGTATATATATATATATATATATATATATATATATATGTATATATACACACAGTACAGAGCAAATGTTTGGACACACCTTCTCATTTAAACATTTTTCTGTATTTTCATAACTATGAAAATTGTAAATTCACACTGAAGGTATCAAAACTATGAATTAACACATGTGGAATTATATACTTAAAAAAGTGTGAAACAACTGAAATTATGTCTTATATTCTAGGTTCTTCAAAGTAGCCACCTTTTGCTTTGATGACTGCTTTGCACACTCTTGGCATTCTCTTGATGAGCTTCAAGAGGTAGTCACCGGGAATGGTTTTCACTTCACAGGTGTGCCCTGTCAGGTTTAATAGGTGGGATTTCTTGCCTTATAAATGGGGTTGGGACCATCAGTTGTGTTGTGCAGAAGTCTGGTGGATACACAGCTAATAGTCCTACTGAATAGACTGTCTATCGCAATCAATGACTTCATGATTTCCCCCGTACCGGAAGTCCGCTGCCTCGGAGTAACCTTCGACTCTGCCCTGTCCTCCAAACCGCACATCCAAGGTCTCTCCACCTCCTGTCGCCTCCAGCTCAAAAATATTTCCAGAATCCGTCCTTTCCTCAACCGTCAATTTACTAAAATGCTTGTGCATGCCTTCATCATCTCCCGCCTTGACTACTGCAACATCCTTTTCTGCGGCCTCCCTGCTAACACCCTTGCACCTCTCCAGTCCATCCTTAACTCTGCTGCCCGACTAATTCATCTCTCTCCTCGTACTCCTCTGCTTTCCCCCTCTGCAAATCTCTTCACTGGCTCCCATTCACTCAGCGTATCCCGTTCAAATTACTAATACTGACCTACAAAGCCATCCATAACCTGTCTCCTCCATATATCTCTGAACTAATCTCCTGATATCTTCCCTCACGTAATCTCCGGTCCTCCCAAGACCTCCTTCTCTCCTCCACACTTATTCGCTCCTCATCCAATCGCTTCCAAGACTTCTCCCGAATATCTCCCATCCTCTGGAATTCCTTTACCCCAACATGTCCGACTATCAACCACATTCGGATCCTTCAGACGGAACCTGAAAACCCATCTCTCCAGGAAAGCCTACAGCCTGCACTGACCCCGCTGCCTCCTCACCACTACTGAAGCTACCACCTCACCAACACCGGAGCTCCTGCAACCCTCCACCTACTGTCTCCTTCCCCATAATCTTGTAGAATGTAAGCCCACAAAGGCAGGGTCCTAGCCCCTCTGTATTAGTCTGTCATTGTTGGTTTGTGTACTGTAAGTGATATCTGTAACTTGTATGTAACCCCTTCTCATGTACAGCACCATAGAATCAATGGTGCTATAGAAATAAAAAAAAAAAAAAAAAAAATATATATATATATATATATATATATATACAGTATATATATATATATATATATATTGTATATGTCTTCACGAATATTTGTGCCCATGTTGTGTGTGACGCCGGCCATAGAAAAATATACGCAACTGCAATAGTGAAGTCAGGCTATGAATCATGCTACCTACGATTTGGGCAGGATGAATCAGTTGACAAGTTCCCTATAAATATCCTGACACCATCAGCACTGATTGGCCCAAGTTAGAAACACTTTCTTTTGAAAAGGGGGATTGCAGTATACATTTGTTAGTTTATTCATAAAAGTCCAAGAGGAATACTATAGGAACAACACAATGCATAGTAATTTGAAAATATACTCAAGAATTCTTATTTTATCGGGGTGCTAGAATTTACAAAAGCTGACATGTCACTGCCATTTTCTGATGACAGTCATGCTTTATAAGTGATGACCCTTTGGACAACGCCTACAGCTATGTGCACACGATGCGGATTTAGTGCGGATCTGCAGCTGATTTTTCCACACAGAAACGCTGCAGATCCGCACTGTGATTTACAGTACAATGTAAATCAATGGGAAAAAGAAAAGCTGTGCAGATGGTGCGGGAAAATCAGCGTGGAAACGCTGCGGATTTAAAAGAAGTGCATGTCACTTCTTTTGTGCGGATCTGCAGCGTTTCTACACCCTTCCATTATAGAAATCCGCAGTGGTAAAAACCGCAGAAAATCTGCATCAATTCCGCATAAAAACCGCACAAAATCCACATAAAATCCACGGCAAATCTGCACCTGCGGTTTCTGCCAGGAGATGCGGATTTTGTGCAGAAAATTCTACACCCCATTCCGCAACGTGTGTACATAGCCTACTTGTTAGGGTACACTCACACTTGTGTATAAATAATTGGCCGATCATCCAGGAAAGTGGGACAATTTATTTCTCACTTATCCTCCGTGTGCTGTCCGTGTACAATCCATTTTCTTACTCAGCAGCTATTACATTTACAGGACCGTTTACAGTTTCCCATGTTACGGAATTGTAATGTATCCATAAAAATCAGATGTTACTCTGATGTTTCGTATGGCATGTGATTGTTGTAATTTTTTCTCATGCTGAACACAGCTGAGAAAAAAATATGCAAATCCGCACAGCCTCATTGAATAACATTGGTCCAAGAGGAATCCGATTTTTTCTCACATTGCACCCCTGTGTATTATACGGTAGTGTGAGCGAGAACTTGGAAAAGTCTTGTAACGATAAGTGCCAGTAGTTTGCAAATTGTCCACCTATTGGAACTCACAGCAATCAACAGCTATCTGTGCTAAAGAAAACAAACTCTCTGACAGTAAGGCCAGCGTCACACTAGAAATACGGATGAGGGAGAGGCGCAAATACAACGCATCGCACACGGACCAATGTTTCTCTTTGGGGCAGTTTCCATCAGCCGTATATTTCTCAGCCGTATTTTACTGGCTGAGAAAATCGCAGCATGCGCATTCCTCCAAAAATACGCCAATGAAAATCTATGGGGGCGAGAAAAATACGGATTACACATGGACCACATGTCTGCCTTGCGTGAAATACGCACCGGTGTTCTATAGAAAAGCCGATAATTCAGTGTGGTGTACAGTAAAATCACACTGACAGGTTAGAATACAATAAATAAAATAAATGTCTACCATAGACAAGGTGTATATACATACATTATATAGTAGATGCATGTCTACTATATAATTGTCTTAGGGTCACTTCTGTCTGTCTGTCTTTCTGTCACGGATATTCATTGGTCGCGGCCTCTGTCTGTCATGGAAATCCAAGTCGCTGGTTGGTCGCGGCAAAACAGCCACGACCAATCAGCGACAGGCACAGTCCGGAAGAAAATGGCCGCTCCTTACTCCCCGCAGTCAGTGCCCGGGGCCCGCATACTCCCCTCCATTCACCGCTCACACAGGGTTAATGCCGGCGGTAACGGACCACATTATGCTGCGGGTAATGCACTCCGTAACCGCTGCTATTAACCCTGTGTGTCTCCAACTTTTCACTATTGATGCTGCCTATGCGGCATCAATAGTAAGAAAATGTAATGTTAAAAATAATAAAAAAAACAAAAAACCTGCTATTCTCACCCTCCGTAGTCCGCCGAGCCGCTCACGCCGGCCGCCGTCTTCCGTTCCCGGCGATGCATTGCGAAATTACCCAGAAAACTTAGCGGTATCCTGGGAATGGAAGATGGCGGCAGCCGCGCGTGCATCGCCAGAGCTTTGGTGGATCCCAGGGTTGAGTATATATTTTTTATTTTAATTATTTTTTTTTAACAGGGATATGGTGCCCACACTGCTGTATACTATGTGGGCTGTGTTAGATACCGCGTGGCTGCTATATACTACATAGGCAGTGTTATATACTGCGTGGGCAGTGTTATATACTACGTGGCTGCTATATACTGCGTGGGCTGTGCTCTATATTACGTGGCCAGTGTTATATACTGCGTGGCCTGTGTTATATACATCGCCTGTGTTATATACTGCGTGGCTGCTATATACTGCGTGGGCTGTGTTATATAGTACGTGGCTGTTTTATATACTGTGTGGCCACAGTTATATATTGCGTGGCCTGTATTAACGCATCGGGTATTCTACAATATGTATGTATATAGCAGCCACATAGTATATAGCACAGGCCACGTAGTATTTGCTATATACTACATGGCTCCTATATACTACGTGGCCTGTGCTATATACTATGTGGCTGCTATATCTATATATATAATTGTCTAAGGGTTTTTCCGTCTGTCTGTCTGTCTTTCTTTCTGTCTGTCTGTCTGTATTTCTGTCTGTCTGTCTGTATTTCTGTCTGTCTGTCTGTCTGTCTTTGTCTGTCTTTCTGTCTGTCTGTCTTTCTGTCTGTCTGTATTTCTGTCTGTCTGTCTGTCTGTATTTCTGTCTGTCTGTCTGTCCGTCCTGGAAATCCCGGCTCTCTGATTGGTCGAGGCCGCCAGGCCTCGACCAATCAGCAACGGGCACAGCGACGATGATGTCATAAAGGACGTAGACATCTCACGTTTCTGATTCAGCGACGGGCACAGTATGGCTACGTCGATACTGTGCCCGTCGCTGAATCAGAAACGTGAGATGTCTACGTCCTTTATGACATCATCGTCGCTGTGCCCGTTGCTGATTGGTCGAGGCCTGGCGGCCTCAACCAATCAGAGACGCGGGATTTCTACGTCGATGCTGTGCCGGTCTCTGATTGGAGAGCCGGGATTTCCAGGACAGACAGACAGACAAACAGACAGACGGAAAAACCCTTAGACAATTATATATATAGATATGTATATATTTTTACATATTCCTCAGTAATAACGTTAGTAGTTTGTGTGTACAAAATTTGGGAGCTCTAGGTGTTAAAATAAAGGGTTAAATCACGGGAAAAAAATGGTGTGGGCTCCCTGGGAAAGCCAGTTACTAAGGGCAGATATTAATAGCCTAGAGAGGGACAATGGTTATTGACCCCCATTCCCCCCCCCCCAGCTAAAAACATCTGCCCCCAGGCACCCCAGAAAAGGCACATCTTTAAGATGTATGTAGCAGAAATGCTCACTTGTTATGAGCGCAGACCACCGGGCGGTGCTCATAGCAATCCAGCAGTGACAACCATAGACGTCTGCAAAAGTCCTCTGGTTGTCATGCCAACCCATCAGTGACCCGCGATCATGTGACAGTTCACCGATGGGCGGGATCTTAGGGGCGCTTGCCAGAAGTGTGAGTTAAATGCCACTGTCAAAAATTGACATCAGCATTTAACTAGTTAACCATTCCACCCGCGGCTATTGCAGGCACATGTCAGCCGTATATATCATTTGACAGCACCAAACAGGGGGAGTCCGACATCGGAAATGGGTTAATAACCTTGGTTGCTCTTCTCTGCACCTGCTCTAAGAAATCTATGACCTTCTTATACACTGAAGACCAAAATTTTACCCAGTTTTCCAAGTGTAGCTGTAGTAGTAACTTATATAGAGGCAAAACTATGTTCATGTCAAAAGCATCTAGGCCGATATTAATGAATCACATGATTTTATTTGCTTTTATTTCCTCACTAGATGGTGGCCCGATTCGAATGCATCGGGTATTCTAGAATATGTATGTAGTTTATTTATGAAAATGTAAGAATAATGCAATGAATACACAAGATTCGGCCAGCCGGCCGGGTGCGACCAATCAGTGAAGCGTGGTTCAAATCTTGCGTCAATTTGCGGCCAGACTGCGCCTGTCGCTGATTGCATATAGCACAGCCACATAGAATATAACACAGCCACGTAGTATATTGCACAACCCACATAGCATATAACAGAGCCCACATAGTATATAGCACAGCCACATAGTATGTAACACAGCCACGTAGTATATAGCACAAGCACGTAACATGTAACACAGCCCACGTAGTATATAACACATCCCAAGTAGCATATAGCACAGCCATGTAGCATTTAACTCAGCCACGTAGTATATTGCACAGCCCACGTAGCATATAACACAGCCCACGAAGTATATAACACAGCCATGTAGTATATAGGACAGCCACGTAGTATATAGCACATCCACATAGTATATAACAGCCCACAAAGCATATAACAGAGCCCAAGTAGTATATAGCACAGCCACGTAGTACATAGCACATCCATGTAGAATATAACAGCCCACATAGCATATAACACAGCCATGTAGTATATAGCACAGCCACGTAGTATATTGCACAGCCCACGTAGTATATTGCACAGCCACGTAGTATATAGCAGCCACGTAGTATATAGCACAGCCCACGCAGTATATAACATAGCCCACGTAGTATATAACACAACCACATAGTATATAGCAGTGTGGGCACCATATCCCTGTTAAAAAAAATAATTAAAATAAAAAATAGTTATATACTCACCTTCCGGCGGCCCCCGGATCCAGCCCAGCGATGCTCCCGCCAGGTTCATTCCCAGTGATGCTTTGCGGCAATAACCCATGATGATGTAGCAGTCTCGCAAGACCGCTACGTCATCTGGGGTCATTACCGCAAAGCATTACTAGGAACGGAGCATCGCAAGGAGCGGGAAAAGCTGCCGGGAACGCCGGAGGGTGAGAATATCACGATTTTTTTTTATTATTATTTTTAACATTATATCTTTTTACTATTGATACTGCATAGGCAGCATCAATAGTAAAAAGTGAAGCGGTGTTTAAATCCCGCCCCACTATCACTGATTGGTTGCGGCCGGCCGGGCGCGACCAATCAGCGACGTGGGATTTCCGTTACAGACAAACAGACGGAAATGGACCTTAGACGATTATATATATTGATAGAAGCTGATCTGATTAGTCTGACAGTAGTCAATCACTCATAAACCCTTGCTGATGTTGGATCATGAGGTTATTCTTATTGAGATAATCCAGTATAGCATCTCTTAAAAAATCCACCAAGATTTTACCTAAAGTAGGCTAGACTTACAGACCTTTAGTTTCTGGGCTCACCATATTTGAAATGCACCTGTCTTGTGGAGCAAAACCTGTTATTATTTAATCATTAAACATTAGAAATAATGGACTGTCTGTAACGGTACTTAAAGAGGTTGTCCACTTTCAGGAAAGTTGGCCCTGCATGCTGTAAAATACCCAAGATAATGGGTCCATCGTGACCTCTCCACCGCTGCTGCAGTCTTGGTGTTTTGATTGTAGCGATGACATCACATAGACAATGCGTGTTACAGTCCTAATCAGTAACTGAGCTCAGCAGCTTGTGCACTGAGCTCAGCAGCACATGCAGTCAACCTCATGAATGCTGAGTTCAGAGATTAGCTGCGTAAAGCAGTGATGCATGTTATAAAAGTGACGTCACTGATGCAGCCAAAAGAGAAAGATCTGAGCAGCAATGGAGAGCCAGCGCTTAACCCCGGTACTAATTAAGTTTTTTTCAGGTATTTAACAGAATTTGGGGACATCTTTCCAGAAAATAGACAAGCTCTTTACCCCCCAAGGTGGTTTGCACATTAATGACCAGGTGAATTTTACAATTCTGACCACTGTCACTTTCTGCGGTAATAACTCTGGAACGCTTCAACGGATCCCACTGATTCTGAGACTGTATTTTATGACATATTGTACTTCATGATAGTGGAAACATTTATTCGCTATGACTTGCGTATATTTGTGAACAAAATGGAAATTTGCCGAAAATTTGGAAAACGTTGCAATTTTTTGATTCTTACGCCCTTAAATCAGAGAGATGTGTCACCAAAAATACATGATAAATAACATTTCCCACATGTCTACTTTACATCAGCACAATTGTTTTTGTTAGGAAGTTATAAGGGTTAAAAGTTGACAAGCGATTTCTAACTTTTCCGACAAAATTTACAAAACCGATTTTTAGAGACCGCATCACATTTGAAGTGACTTTGAGGGGTCTGTATGACAGAAAATACCCAAGAGAGACACTATTCTATAAACTGCACCCCTTCAGGTGCTCATAACCACATTCAAGAGGTTTATTAATCCTTCAGGTGCTTCACAGGAATTTTTGGAATGTGGAAAAAAAAATTAACATTTACCGTAATTTTTTTTTTTCACAAAAATTTTATTTTAGACCCATATTTTTTTTTATTTTTGCAAGGGTAACAGAAAAAAATGTACCCCAAAATTTGTTGTGCAATTTCTCCTGAGCATACCGATATACCCATATGGTGGGGAAAACTACTTTTGAGTCACAGAGCAAAACTAAGAAGGGAAGAATAACCATATTGGAGTTCAGATTTTGCTGGAATGGCTTGAGGGTGCCATGTCACATTGGCAGAGCCCCTGAGGTGCCAGCACCATGTGAACTCATTTTACAAACTACACCCCGCAATTAATTCATCTATGGGTGCAGTGATCATATTGACACCACATGTGCCTCACAGAATTTTATACCATTGAGCGGCAAAGAAAGAATAAATTATATTTTTACCACAAAAATGTTGTTTTAACCCCAAGTATTTAATTTTAAATTTCTACGTGCTAATAGGAGAAAATTTTACAACACGCTGAGGTCCATTTTTTCCTGAGTGTGCCAATACCTTACATGTAATCAGGAAATATTTTTCAGGCACAGTAGAAAGCTAAGAAGGGAAGGAGCAATATATTATAGTGCATAAATTCCCGTTATGGTTTGCGGGTGCCATGACCCACTGGAAGAGCCACTGAGGTGCAGCACAGCAGAACCCAAGTGACCCTATTTTACAAACTACATATCTCAATGCATTCATGCATTCATCTAGGGGAACAGTGATCATATTGACAACATGGGTGTGGCACACAATTTTATACCATTGTGCAGTGAAATTTTTTCTTACTGCATTTTTATCACCAAAATTTTGTTTTAGCCCCAAATTTTACATTTTCACACTAGGAGTGGGTAAAAGTTGCACCAAAATTTGTCCCACAATTTCTACTGGACGTGGCAATACCCCATATGTGGCTGTACAGTACAGCTTAGCTATACGGCGAGACACAGTAGATGCGCTAATTCTGGCCCTGTTTACTGACGTCACCGCTAGTCACAGTGGCCAAGTTCACAAGCTACTCCCGGTATGTTCCCGCGGCTGTCGTGAGCGGTCACATTACAGATTTCACCACTCATCACAGCCTCCTGTAGCAGAGTCAGGGATAATTGTGGGATGTCCATATTATGGATTAATGGTGGACTCCTGTGGCTTACTTTCAATTTTAGTAATATATGGGTAAAAGAGGGTAATTGTCAGGGAGTGCTTCTTACAATTAAAAGACTTTTCTGTGTGTGTTTATTTATTTTGACTAGTGGTTTATTAATGTGGGTGTCTGATAGATGCCTATCCATTAAAAACCGCTAGGCTTGATGGCAGCGGACATTACACAGTTGACATCAACCCCAAAACCATTGCCGTGATTGTCACTGCACCAGGGCAATTGGGAAGAGCCAAGGCTAAGTGCCAGAATTGGTGCATCTAATGAATGCACCATTTCTGAGGCACATGAGGGCTAGTCTTAAGGTACTGTCACACTAGACGATATCGCTAGCGATCCGTGACGTTGCAGCGTACTCGCTAGCGATATCGTCCAGTGCGACAGGCAGCAGCGATCAGGCCCCTGCTGGGAGATCGCTGGTCGGGGAAGAAAGTCCAGAACTTTATTTCGTCGCTGGACTCCCCGTAGACAACGCTGAATCGGCGTGTGTGACACCGATTCAGCGATGTCTTTGTTGGTAACCAGGGTAAACATCGGGTAACTAAGCGCAGGGCCGCGCTTAGTAACCCGATGTTTACCCTGGTTACCATCCTAAAAGTAAAAAAACAAACACTACATACTTACCTACCGCTATCTGTCCTCGGCGCTCTCCTCCTGCTCTGGCTGTGAGCGTCGGTCAGCCGGAAAGCAGAGCGGTGACGTCACCGCTCTGCTTTCTGGCTGCCCGGCGCTCACAGCCAGACCAGAGAAGCAGAGCGCCGAGGACAGACAGCGGTAGGTAAGTATGTAGCGTTTGTTTTTTTACTTTTTAGGATGGTAACCAGGGTAAACATCGGGTTACTAAGCGCGGCCCTGCGCTTAGTTACCCGATGTTTACCCTGGTTACCGGGGACCTCGGGATCGTTGGTCGCTGGAGAGCTGTCTGTGTGACAGCTCTCCAGCGACCAAACAGCGACGCTGCAGCGATCCGGATCGTTGTCGGTATCGCTGCAGCGTCGCTATGTGTGACGGTACCTTTATAAGGCTGGGAAGGGGCTATATCACTGGACCATCCCAGCCTATTAATATCAGCCAGCATCTACCTGATTAGCCTTTGCTGGTTATAAAAATAGGAGAAGGCTATAAGACGATAGGAAAGTGTTTTCAAGTGGCCCTTTCATCAGTTCAAAATGTAATTAAGAAATGGCAGTTAACAGGAACAGTGGAGTTCAAGATAACTTCTAAAACACCATGCAAAATTTCAGTGAGAGCTGCTGTTAGGATTGTTAGAGAGGCAATTCTGAACCCCAACATGATCGCAAAAGACCTTTAGAAAGATTTAGCAGACTCTGCAGTTGTGGAACATTGTTCTACTATTCAGGGAGACCTGCATAAATATGGCCTTCAAGGAAAGGTCATCAGAAGAATACCTCTAATGCGTCTGCACCAAAAGAATACCTCTCCAGCGTCCGAAGTATGCAAAAGAACATCAGGTTAAATTATCTAAAGTTTGAGGGGAGAAAAAAGGGCACAGAATTTCAGGAAAAGAACATCTCACCAAAAAATTAAGCATCGGGGTAGATCGATCATGCTTTGCGGTTGTGTTACAGTCAATGGCACGGGGAATATGTCACAGGTAGAGGGATATACAATAACAAATTATAGTGAGGTTGTTAGGGCTAGCGGAATGCACCAAATAGTTAAAAAGATAGTGTAAGGGTCCACCGTGCAGAGATGAAACCTGCTACGAAGTAATGGCGGACTATATGGCTGTATAATATGGATTCACACAAGGGTTAACTTCACCCAGTATGAAGAAAGCGAACCCTGTTGCGTCACAGGGCCGCGGTACCGCACAAAGAGCGCAAGCAAGGAGTCACAGAACTCTACCCCAAGACTCGGGATAGAGTACAACTAGACCTCTTGCGCTCGACACTGCAACTGGGGTGTCAGAGTAACAGAAATAATAATTAAGTTGCACGAGAGTTAACTTAATAATTAAGTTAGTGGGACGCCACTAACCACCCAGACTGTGGTGGCGCACGGCGCCAGACTGGCGGTCACACCAAATAGACGCTGTTTCGTGGGTTCTAGTGCTGATAACAAGTCGGGCGCTAGATAGCAATCATCCACCTTTTGCGAGCAGTCAAACACAAGGGAAGGGATAATTAAATAGCGACTCTCTCTCAACACACACACGTTTACAAGTGTACACTAGCGCATGGCCGAGCGGCCATGCGAACCTTTTATAGCGGCAATGTTACAAGATCTTCCAGATGGACCAATAGGAGCCGCAACAGGACCTGAGCATGTGACCCCCTGTCATGATATGTACTTTTGCCCTGTCCTGTATTTGAATAATATGCCATTTGATGTATGTAACTGTTCTCTGGTTTCTATTAGCTGTAATTTATGTATTTTCTTGGCTGGGAGTTCACCTGTAACAATGTCTCCTTCCCCCAATACTTGCAGCCCTAAGCTCTAATGTAATTAAGCTTTGTCAACATCACTAGTGGAGGAATAGCCATTCTTCCTCACAGCAGGTGGCTAGTCAAATGTACATATTACATAGACTGCCTGGAGCCCACCAGTCTAGAATCTTCTGGTGGACCCAACCATTGAATAGAAGGTGTAACCCCTACCCCTTCATGGGCGGATCCCAGGAGCTCAGACAATCCATTCTTATTTTGAGATCAGATGTGAGTTGATCCTTGAAGGAGAAGGAGTGGGGATTCTTAGCTGAGTCAAGACCCCACGCCCATCTGTGACTGCGGAAGCGAACGGGGCGAGACTTGAGCTGAGGACATATCTCTAGTTGTTCGTGAGATTGTTTTGGGATCCCTTGGACTAATTGTGGAAAATTGCTTTGTTACCTGGCACAAGGATTATCGGGAGGTGCCCCCGAACCTGTTCCATTGGACTAATTGTGGACTCTGTAGATCTACCTGCATGTGTTGTTCCAGCGTTCTTGATAATAAATCTGTTGAATCATCCCTTGGCCTGTTGTCCCTTCTTGCTCTGCCGTACACCCCGTCACAAACTGGTGGCAAGCAGTGGGATCAGAGCAGAAGGAATGGAGGACAATGGCCCAACATCGGGAACCAACACCGCAGAGTACAAGAACTGGACTTTGGGGAGCCTACAATCAAAGGCCCGTGAAGTAGGAGTCCGTTTTAAGGGACTCTCCAAGGAGCAGCTTATTGAGGCTTTGGAAGGAGTTCGCCTGCAAGATGACGCTGAGGAAGGACCCTCACAGCAAATGGAGGAAAGACTGCAGCCGGAGGTAAATACCCAAAAAAGTCAGTGGGTTGTGTGGTACGAGGAGGAGTTGGCATTGCTGGGAGAAGAGGCCACCATGGACGATAAGAGGGAGGCCATTCACAGAGCTCAGGAGAGGGAGGCCATTCACAGAGCCGAGGAGAGGGAGGCCATTCACAGAGCCGAGGAGAGGGAGGCCATTCACAGAGCCGAGGAGAGGGAGAGGGAGGCCATTCACAGAGCCGAGGACAGAGCTCAGGAGATGGCATTGCTGGAGAGGCAGATCGCTTTGGAAGCAGCTAGAAGCTCCAGACAGACTGTAACCCCAGCACCCACCATGAGGGAACTCCCCAGAGTGTCCCGCAAAGACTTCAAGCCCTTTAATGAGGCTGCAGGCGACATTGAGGGCTTCTTCCAGGACTTTGAGCATCAGTGTCGATTAATGGAAGTCCCGGAAAGGGACCGAGTCTGACATCTGGTAGGGCTCTTAGAGGGTAGAGCTGCCGCAGCCTATAGAGCTATGGACCCTCAGGGAAACTGAGTATGCAGAGATTAAACGGACTATTCTAGAACATTATGCTGTTACCCCAGACACTTACAGGACTCAGTTCCGTACTTTAGCCTGTGATGAGGAAGTGTCTTTCAAGATGTATGCCCACAGACTCAAACAAATATGTCATCGCTGGCTGGAGGCAGAGGAGGCCTTAACCTGGGAGACCTTCCTCCAGATTATCTTAAAAGAGCAGTTTTACTTCAAGTGCCCTGCTGAGATCCGGGAATGGGTGCGTGAGAGGAGACCAGCCACTGTGGAGGAAGCTGCAGCTCTAGCTGATGAGGCTCTCACCATCAAGCCTCAGTGGAGGGTTCTGTTGGAGGATGGAGAGAGGCCTACCAGCTCCACAACACCGGTGGCCCCCTGTTCTTCTGTCCCCATTGTTCCCCGTTCCTCTAAGCCACCACCTCATGCTGATACCCGTGTAAATGTGCCTCCAGTTGCTTCTACTGCGTTTTCTGGAATACGACGAGGAGAGGAAGTAGCAGAGCGCAGGTGTTATGGTTGTGGGCATCTGGGGCATCTGCAGGCCTCATGCCCAGCCAGCTCATGGAAAAGTCGTCCTCAAACCCCTACAGCACCTTCAGGTGGGAGCCGGCCTCCAGGTTCCCTTACCCCTCGCCCAAGAGGACGCCTTGGATGGAGTGAGACCCAGCAGAGATGCTATCGATGTGGACAGCCGGGGCATCTGCAAGCCTCCTGCCCAGCTGTTCAAATGAGGATTAATCCTGTACCCAGTCGTATTATTAATTATGTACACCCAAGTGCCATGGAGGACGACGTGTCACCACTACGTGAGGACTGGCCTAGTGCCTCACCCACCTATGTTGCACCACTAGGAGTTTATGGTGTGCGACCCGCAGCTATGACGACTTCTGCTCATCGAGGTAAGCACTTGCAGGAGGTCGTACTGGATGGACAAAGACTTATTGGATTTTGTGACTCAGGGGCTTTCCTCACACTGGCTGATCCCCGAGTGGTTCGGCCTGAGGCAATCCATCGAGGACCTGGGATTGTCATTGAACTGGCTGGTGGACAATGGAGGACTATTCCCACAGCCACTGTGGATCTGAACTTTGGTTTTGGGGTCAGGCAATGTGTGGTTGGGGTGATGGGTGGTCTGCCTGCAGATGTTCTCCTGGGCAATGATGTGGGGGAGCTAAGATGTCAATTTGTGGCTGCATGAAGCCACATGTAAGTTACGCTCTGCCTGTGTGTACTTAACCAGCGACCTGTAGAGGTCCCTGGTACGTACACAAATTGGGAGGGGAAGGGATTGTCATGATATGTACTTTTGCCCTGTCCTGTATTTGAATAATATGCCATTTGATGTATGTAACTGTTCTCTGGTTTCTATTAGCTGTAATTTATGTATTTTCTTGGCTGGGAGTTCACCTGTAACAATGTCTCCTTCCCCCAATACTTGCAGCCCTAAGCTCTAATGTAATTAAGCTTTGTCAACATCACTAGTGGAGGAATAGCCATTCTTCCTCACAGCAGGTGGCTAGTCAAATGTACATATTACATAGACTGCCTGGAGCCCACCAGTCTAGAATCTTCTGGTGGACCCAACCATTGAATAGAAGGTGTAACCCCTACCCCTTCATGGGCGGATCCCAGGAGCTCAGACAATCCATTCTTATTTTGAGATCAGATGTGAGTTGATCCTTGAAGGAGAAGGAGTGGGGATTCTTAGCTGAGGCAAGACCCCACGCCCATCTGTGACTGCGGAAGCGAACGGGGCGAGACTTGAGCTGAGGACATATCTCGTCGTTCGTGAGATTGTTTTGGGATCCCTTGGACTAATTGTGGACTATTGCTTTGTTACCTGGCACAAGGATTATCGGGAGGTGCCCCCGAACCTGTTCCATTGGACTAATTGTGGACTCTGTAGATCTACCTGCATGTGTTGTTCCAGCGTTCTTGATAATAAATCTGTTGAATCATCCCTTGGCCTGTTGTCCCTTCTTGCTCTGCCGTACACCCCGTCACACCCCCGACCTCCAACGGAAGGTTGTCCCGTGGGCATGCTCAGTATGTGAAAAGCAGGACTTAGTCCCAGAAAGACCTGCTTGCTGCTGAACATTGCTGGCTACAAGGACTGAGCCTGGAAGGGCAGTAGTAACCAGTCGTCCAGTATCAGCCTGAGCTAGACGCTTGGACCGACGTCTCCGCTGATTAGACTCCACTGCGGCTGGAAAAGAATGGGAGACCGCAGCGGAGATGGTTTGAGATTCTCCCTGTGCAGAGGCGGGAACTCGACACCTAACATTACACTCGCTACGCTCGAAGGCAGCAATGAGCTGTAGAGCTCGAATGTGCTCAGCAGGCTCCCAGGACCTGTCCTCCGGGCCATAACCCTTCCAATCCACCAGATAAATTTTTTTACCACCTACCACCTTACACCCCAAGATAGCGTTCACCTCGTAATCGTCCGTAGACGAACCCGATGTCCCGTCAGATGACTCGGAAAACCGGGACAAGTATACGGGCTTCAAGAGGGACACATGAAAGGTGTCAGTGATACCTAGGCGTGGAGGAAGGGCCAGACGGTAGACCACAGGGTTAACCTGTTCGAGGACCTTGAAGTGACCCAAGTAGAGAGGTGCAAACAGTGGACTCAACTCGCAGCCTGATGTTACGGGCAGAGAGCCACCCCAAGTCGCCAGGAGCAAAGGTCGGAGCGGGGCACCAATGTGCATCGGCGGAGGACCTCATTCTCCCCTTGGAGGCCCGGATGGCATCCTTAGTGCGGTCCCAAATGTCCGGTGCCTCCACAGCCCAGTCTGCCACCCGGAAGACACGGGCATAGGCACAGGAACCCGCAGATGCTGGCCGTAATTAAGGAGGAATGGGGTCTGACCAGTGGAGTCAGCTACGGCATTGTTTAGTGCAAATTCCACCCACGGTAGCAAGGATGCCCAGTCATCCTGCCTGGCTGAAACAAAATGTCGCAGATAGGTGACCAGGGTCTGGTTGGCCCTCTCTACCAAGCCATTCCTCTTGGGTTGATATGCTGAAGAGAGATTCAACTCAATGCTGAGTAGACGACAAAGCTCTCTTCAGAACTGAGACGCAAACTGGGGACCCCGGTCACTGACAATTTGTCCAGCATACCGTGTAGGCGAAAGATATGTTTAATAAACAACGCTGCCAGAGCCCGTGCAGAAGGTAGCCGTGGAAGAGGCACCAAGTGCACCATTTTGGAAAAATGGTCGGTGATCACCCAAATAATGGTGCAGCTACGAGACTTGGGTAAGCCCCCCACAAAATCCATGCCGACCATCTCCCAGGGCCTGTCTGCCACAGGCAAGGGGGTAAAGCAACCCAGCTGGCCATTGTCGAGGGGACTTGTTCTTGGCACAAGAGACACACGTCCGAACATTGTCTGTGACGGCACAAGCCATATGCGGACCCACCCACCCTGGACGAGTGAGCCCAAGAAAGAACCTCCGGACGCAGACTGGATGGCACAAAAGTCTTGCCCGGAGGCACAGACTCTAGCGAAACCGGGGCCACAGTTCTCAGGCTCTCGGTGGGGACAATAAGCCGAGGCTCCTCTTCCTACTCCACAGATGATACAAAGGAGCGAAAGAGAGCGTCGGCACAAATGTTCTTCTCCCCAGAAAGAAAATGGAGGGTGAAATGAAACCGGGAGAAGAACAAGGACCATCTGGCCTGGCGAGAATTTAACCGCTGGGCTGTCTGAAAGTACACCAAATTCTTGTGGTCTGTGAACACTTGGAAGGGAAAACGAGCCCCTCCAAGAGAAGTCTCCACTCTGAGAAGGCCAACTTCATGGCTATCAACTCCCTGTCCCCGACAGAATTCCTCTCCGATGGTGAGAAGGTCTTGGAAAAGAAGAAGCAAGGATGCTTCCGACCTTGAGCATCCTTTTGGAAAAGGACTGCTCCAGTACCAACGGATGAGGCATCCACCTCTATTATAAATGGCTTATCTACATCGGGGCGATGTAGGATGGGAGCGCTAGCGAAGTGTGATTTAATAGAGTGAAAGGCCTTGGAGACCTCCTCAGACCACAATTTGGGATTTGCTCGCTTCTTGGTGAGGGCAACTAAGGGAGCTGCCAAATTTGAGAAGTGTGGAATGAACTGGCGATAATAATTAATGAACCCCATAAAGCGCTGCACTGCTTTAAGAGAATGGGGTTCCTGCCAGTCCATCACAGCCTGTAGTTTGGCAGGATCCACAGCCAATCCCTGGGTGGAGATGATATAGCCGAGGAAAGGTAAGGAGTCCTGCTCAAACACATATTTCTCCAACTTTGCGTAGAGGGAATTTGCCAGTAAGAGGTTGAAGACTCTGCAAACATCTGTCCTATGGGAGTCAATATCTGGAGAGTAGATGAGAATATGATCCAGATAGACTACGACCGAGGTGGAGAGCATAACCCGGAAGATGTCGTTCACAGAGTCTTGGAAAACGGCTGGCGCATCACAGAGCCCGAAGAGCATCACCAGATATTCATAGTGCACATCCGTGGTGTTAACTCCTTCCCGACCCATGACGCCACGTAGACGTCATGAAAGTCGGTGCCAATCCGACCCATGACGCCTATGTGGAATCATGGAAAGATCGCGTCCCTGCAGATCCGGTGAAAGGGTTAACTCCAATTTCACCCGATCTGCAGGGACAGGGGGAGTGGTAGTACAGCCCAGGGGGGGGGGGTGGCTTCACCCCCCCCGTGGCTACGATCGCTCTGATTGGCTGTTGAAAGTGAAACTGCCAATCAGAGCGATTTGTAATACTGTATTTCACCTATTAAAACTGGTGAAATATTACATTCCAGCCATGGCCGATGCTGCAATATCATCGGCCATGGCTGGAAAGACTGCTCTTTCCCCCCCCCCCCCCCCCCACCGCCACCGATCCCCCCCAGTCCTCCGATCAGTCCTGTACACTTCTCCGCTCCCCTCCGTCCTCCTGTCCGCTCCCCCCGTGCTCCAATCCCACCCCCGTGCTCCAATCCAACCCCCCTGCACTCCGATCCACCCCCGTGCTCCAATCCACCCCCCCCTGTGCTCCAATCCACCTCCCATGCTCCGATCCACCACCCCTGTGCTCCAATCCACCCCCCGTGCTCCCCCCCACCCCATCATACTTACCGAGCCTCCCGGGGTCTGTCCATCTTCTCCATGGGCGCCGCCATCTTCCAAAATGCATGGCAGGCAGATTCGTTCCAATGTGCATTTTGATCACTGTGATAAAACCTATCACAGTGATAAAAATAAAAAAAATTGTAAATGACCCCCCCCCCCTTTGTCACCCCCATAGGTAGGGACAATAATAAAATAAATATTTTTTTTTTTCCACTTAGGCCGGCTTCACACTCAGCGTATGAAAATACGGTCCGTATATTACGGCCGTAATACGCTGAAATGTCCCGAAAATAGTGGTCCGTAGCTCCTCCGTAGGCAGGGTGTGTCAGCGTTTTTTGCGCATGGCATCCTCCGTATGTAATCCGTATGGCATCCGTACTGCGTGGTTTTCTCGCAGGCTTGCAAAACCAACATACCGCTATAGAAATGATCCATGTGTCCCAAAAAGAAATAAAAATATATATATACTGTCTATATATATACTGTCTATATATATATATATATATATATATATATATATATATATATATATATGTCATTAGACACATATATGTATATATATTAATATTTATTCCAGCGCTATACAGCTTGAAAGCCGGTAATTCAATTACCGGCTTTTTCTTTCTCCTTCCTAAAAGCCGACATGATTTGAGACATGGTTTACATACAGTAAACCATGTCTTCTCTCCATTTTTTTTGCAGATTCCACACTACTGTCAGTAGAGTGTATCTGCAAAATTTGGCCGTTCTAGCTCTTAAAATAAAGGGTTAAATGGCGGAAAAAATTGGCGTGGGCTCCCGCGCAATTTTCTCCGCCAGAGTAGTAAAGCCAGTGACTGAGGGCAGATATTAATAGCCTGGAGAGGGTCCATGGTTATTGCCCCCCCCCCCTGGCTAAAAACACCTGCCCCCAGCCACCCCAGAAAAGGCACATCTGGAAGATGCGCCTATTCTGGCACTTGGCCACTCTCTTCCCATTCCCGTGTAGCGGTGGGATATGGGGTAATGAAGGGTTAATGCCACCTTGCTATTGTAAGGTGACATTAAGCCTAATTAATAATGGAGAGGCGTCAATTATGACACCTATCCATTATTAATCCAATTGAATGAAAGGGTTAAATAAAACACAAACACATTATTTAAAATTATTTTAATGAAATAAAAACAATGGTTGTTGGAGTATTTTATTCTACGCCCAATCCAATCACTGAAGACCCTCGTTCTGTGAAAGAAAAAACATAATAAACCAACAATATACTTACCCTCCGCAGATCTGTAACGTCCAACGATGTAAATCCTTCTGAAGGGGTTAAAACATTTTGCAGCAAGGAGCTTTGCTAATGCAGGCTGCTCCTCGCTGCAAAACCCCGGGGAATGAGTCTAAATATAGATCAATGAGCTATATTTAGCTTCATTTGCGGTGAGGCGCCCTCTGCTGGATGTTCATAGATCGTGGGAAATTTCCTAGAAAGCTCCCAGGCTTTCTAGGCAAGTTCCCACGATCTATAAACAGCCAGCAGAGGGCGCCTCACCGCAAATGAAGCTAAATATAGCTCATTGATCTATATTTAGACTCATTCCGAGCCCTGACGTGTGCCCAGACAGTGGTTTACCCCCACATATTGGGTACCAGCCTACTCAGGACAAACTGCGCAACAATTACTGGGGTCCAATTTCTCCTGTTACCCTTGTGAAAATAAAAAATTGGAATAAAAACATCAACAGGAAAGAAAAATGATTTTTTATTTTCACGGCTCTGCGTTGTAAACGTCTGTGAAGCACTTGGGGGTTCAAAGTGCTCACCACATATCTAGATAAGTTCCTTGGGGGGGTCTAGTTTCCAAAATGGTGTCAATACTTCACTTCCGAGCCCCGGCATGTGCCCAAACAGTGGTTTACTCCCACATATGGGGTATCAGCGTACTCAGGAGAAACTGGATAACAACTTTTGGGGTCAAATTTCTCCTTTTACCCTTGGGAAAATAAAAAATTGCGGGCCAAAATAATCATTTATGAGGAAAGAAAATTTTTATTTTATTTTCACGGCTCTGCGTTATAAACTTCTGTGAAGCAGTTGGATGTTCAAAATGCTTATCACACATCTAGATTAGTTCCTTTGGGGGTCTAGTTTCCAAAATGGGGTCACTTGTGGGGGAGCTCCAATGTTTAGGCACACAGGAGCTCTCCAAACACGACATGGTGTCCGCTAACAATTGGAGCTAATTTTCCATTCAAAAAGTCAAATGGCGCGTCTTCCCTTCGGAGCCCTGTCGTGTGCCCAAACTGTGGTTTACCCCCACATATGAGGTATCGGCGTACTCGGGAGAAATTGCCCAACAAATTTTAGGATCCATTTTATCCTATTGCCCATGTGAAAATGAAAAAATTGAGGCGAAAAAAATTTTTTGTAAAAAAAAAAAGTACTTTTTCATTTTTACGGATCAATTTGTGAAGCACCTGAGGGTTTAAAGTGCTCACTAGACATCTAGATAAGTTCCTTGGGGGGTCCAGTTTCCAAAATGGGGATAATTGTGGGGGAGCTCCAATGCTTAGGCACACAGGGGCTCTCCAAACGTGACATGGTGTCCGCTAAAGAGTGAAGCCAATTTTTCATTCAAAAAGTCAAATGGCGCTCCTTCCCTTCCAAGCCCTGCCGTGCACCCAAACAGTTGTTTACCCCCACATATGAGGTATCAGCGTACTCAGGACAAATTGGACAACAACTTTCGTGGTTCAGTTTCTCCTTTTACCATTGGGAAAATAAAAAAATTGTTGCTAAAAGATAATTTTTGTGACTAAAAAGTTAAATGTTCATTTTTTCCTTCCATGTTGCTTCTGCTGCTGTGAAGCACCTGAAGGGTTAATAAACTTCTTGAATGTGGTTTTGAGCACCTTGAGGGGTGCAGTTTTTAGAATGGTGTCACTTTTGGGTATTTTCAGCCATATAGACCCCTCAAACTGACTTCAAATGTGAGGTGGTCCCTAAAAAAATGGTTTTGTAAATTTCGTTGTAAAAATGAGAAATCGCTGGTCAAACTTTAACCCGTATAACTTCCTAGAAAAAAAAAAATTTTGTTCCTTGAAACCAGGCCTTGCTCAAAGAGTCTCCGTCTCACAGTGCATGCAGAAGCACTCACACCAGCCTGCTGCCATTCCTGAGCAAGCTCCGCACTGCTGGTAGTCCGATCCCGCAGCTGAAAGTTTTAAGATACGGTCCTGGCGCTTGCTGGTCTTTCTTGGGCGCCCTGGAGCCATTTTGACAACAATGGAAGCTCTCTCCTTGAAGTTCTTGATGATGCGATAGATTGTTGACTGAGGTGCATTCTTTGTAGCTGCGATACACTTCCCTGCCATTTTTGTGCAGTGCAATGATGGCTGCACGTGTTTCTTTAGAGATAACCATGGTTAACTGAAGAGAAACAATGATACCAAGCACCAGCCTCCTTTTAAAGTGTCCAGTGATGTCATTCTTACTTAATCATGACTGATCGCCAGCCCTGTCCTCATCAACACCCACACCTGTGTTAATGGATCAATCACTAAAACGATGTTAGCTGCTCCTTTTAAGGCAGGACTGCAATGATGTTAAAATGTGTTTTGGGGGGTTAAAGTTCATTTTCTGGGCAAATATTGACTTTGCAAGTACAGTAATTGCTGTTAAGCTGATCACTCTGACATTCAGGAGTATATGCAAATTGCCATTAGAAAAAATGAAGCAGTAGACTTTGGAAAAATTAATATTTGTCTCATTCTCAAAATTTTTGTCCATGACTGTACAATGTCAGAAGAGTTTCAGTTCAGGATCTGACAGGCAGGGAAGGAGGCATGCTCTCAGAAATCGCTCACAAGCCACCTCCCTGCAGGACTCGGAAGGACCCCGTGGACATGTTGGTGCCGAGGGTCTCTACGGAAACCATCAGGCCAATGCGATGTCCTGATGGAAGTGTGCAGGGAGCCCCCTTCCTGCACGATGCTTCTCTGACAGCGGCATCAGAGGAGATTAAAATGGCCGCGATCGGTGCTAGCACTGATCGTGGGCATTGCTGAGGGGTGTCATCTGTCACATACAGCTGACAGCCACAACCGATCGTCCCGGCACTCTGCATGAGGCTGCCGTCACACTAGCAGTATTTGGTCAGTATTTTACATCAGTATTTGTAAGCCAAAATCAGGAGTGGAACAATTAGGGGAAAAGTATAATAGAAACATATGCACCACTTCTGCATTTATCACCCACTCAAGGTTTTGGCTACAAATACTGATGTAAAATACTGACCAAATACTGCTAGTGGTGACGGCAGCCTGAGGCCATGCGATCAGTGCACCGTACAGCTGTTTGCAGGAACTCAGTTCCCTCAGAGCAGTACTAGTATGGCGCATGTCGGGAAGGGGATAATACAGTGCACTAATAGACTTTTCATATTTTTATAAAATAACAAGTTATCCTCCTGTCATTTGTGATTAGGCAGATGGCTCTGGGCAGAACCAACAATATGACAGTGTTGCTATTAGGGCTCGCTCGCACTTGCAATGTAATTGGATAAGTGCAATCTGATAAAAAAAAATCGAATTGCACTCAGCCCAGTGTTATTCAATGGTGCAGCTCACATTGCAATTATTTTCTCATGCAGATTCGGCATGCAAGAACAATCGCAGCATGCTTCGATTGCGCCCAGAAATCGGATCGCACGTACCCATATAAATCTGAGTGGAGTGCAATTTCCGCCGATGCCGGCAGCAGAGGAGATGGAGAAATTAATTTTTCCATCTCCTCTGTACCTGTGCTCTGATTCTTTCATGCAAGAGGATTGTTACACAGAGCAATGACACTCAGATCACTCTCGCAGCAGAGTTTTAGCCGAGTGTCATTAGCATATCGGATCCAATGCTCTCACATCGGATGCCATACACTAATGTGACTCTGGCCTTAGAGGTAACATCACTCTGTAGTGATTGAGATGGGTGTTGTGCAAAGCACCATATTTTTCGCTTTGTAAGATGCACTTTATTTCCCCCAAATATGGGGGGGGGGGGAAATGGGGGTGCATCTAACAAAGCGGATGTACTGCAGGGGGCTCTGCAGACATTTTGTGAAAGGCCAGATCCCCCTGGAAGTTCGTCCATGCTTTCCTGTGCAAAGGACTCCAGGAAAATGGCCGCCGGGATCTCGGGAGAGATTTCAGCGCTGAGATCTCATCTCTCGAGATCTTGGTCCCAAGATCTCCATCTGCGCATGCGCCACCTCCCGGCGGTCATTTTCCCAAAGTCCTCTGCACAGGAAAGCATGGACGAACTGTCGGGGGGCTCTGGCCTTTCACAAAATGTCGGCAGAGCCCCCCGCAGCACCGGTGACACCCCTGCAGCACAGGAGCCCCCTGCAGCACAGGACACCTGCACACCCCCTCATCCCAGTCTGCAGCAATGCTCTACTCCAGTGTCCTCCAGCAGCGACCCTGGGACCCCGCTTCACCGCAGCATCCACCCCCGGTAAGCAATAAGACACATGAATTATAAGGCTATGTGAACAGGTTGCAGATTAGGCTTAGGAATTTCTGGTGCGGATTCTGCCTCTCATGGCAGAAAACGCACCTGCGGATTTGTCGTGTTTTTGTGCGGTTCCGCAGTGTTTTTAATATGTTTTTTTCTGTGGTTTTTTTGTGGATTTGCTGCGTTTTTTAGGTTTTCTATAATGGAAAAAACACTGCAGAGTCGCAAAAAAGAAGCAACATGCTATTTCTTTTAAACCGCAGCGTTTCCGCAGCGGATTTTCCGCAAAGTGTGCACAGCATTTTTTTTCTCATTGATTTACACTGTACTGTAAATCAATTGCGGATCTGCAGCGTTTCTGCACCGCAAAAAACGCTGCGGATCCGCAGAGAATCCGCAATGTGTGCACATACCCTAAGAAGCACCACCAATTTATTAAAAAAAGTTGTTTTTCTATTTTTCTCCTCAAAATTTGGGGTGCGTTTTATAATCTGGAGCGTCTTACAAAGCGAAAAATACAGTATTCCATAATGCCCTCTGCTTCTTCCCCCCTACTACACTTACCAAAGAAAGGAGGCCAGTTGTAGACTGCGTTTGGTAGTACTACTACCCCCATGGCTGGTGCCAGTAGCCATAGTTCTGCTGCTGCTAGTGGCTGCTGACAAAGTATGAAATGTTTTGTAGGTGCATGGCAAAAAAAAAAGCCAGCACCTGTAAATGGATGCTGAATTACAGTGGCAGGTAAAGAAATAAAATCTGCAAAGTAAAACAAATTTTAAAAAAAATAAATCATTTGCGATAACACACTTTAATGGAGGTAAACAGTCGCATTTAAATGCCTGGATTTGGGGGAATTTTCGTTAATATATTTAATGAAAAAAACATTTATTCCCTTCCACAAAAAAAAAAAATTGTGAAACAAATGAGAAGGGATGTTTGTGTTTTGTCCATGTGTGATCTGTTTTTATACATCCATATAAAAAAATTACATGATCAAATGCAGTCCCAGGTTTATAATAGAAAAGCATCAGTAAAAATCGGATACTGTGTCATTGGATGTTCTGTGTGGGATCCTTTTTTTTTAATGCATCCATTATTATTATTATTTATTATTTATTCCATGGCGCTTTACATGTGAGGAGGGGTATACATAATAAAAACAGGTACTATAATCTTAAACAATACAAGTCACAACTGGTACAGGAGGAATGAGGACCCTGCCCGCGAGGGCTCACAATCTACAAGGGATGGGTGAGGATACAGTAGGTAAGGATAGAGCTGGTCATGCAGTGGTTTGGTCGATCGGTGGTCACTGCAGGTTGTAGGCTTGCCAGAAGAGGTAGGTCTTCAGGTTCTTTTTGAAGGTTTCGATGGTAGGCGAGAGTCTGATGTGTTGTGGTAGAGGGTTCCAGAGTAGGGGTGATGCGCGAGAGAAATCTTGTATGCGATTGTGGGAAGAGAAGATAAGAGGGGAGTATAGAAGGAGATCTTGTGAGGATCGGAGGTTGCGTACAGGAAAATACCGGGAGACGAGGTCACAGATGTATGGAGGAGACAGGTTGTGGATGGCTTTGTATGTCATGGTTAGGGTTTTGTACTGGAGTCTCTGGGTAATGGGGAGCCAGTGAAGGGATTGACAGAGGGGTGAGGCCGGGGAATAGCGGGGGGACAGGTGGATTAGTGGGCAGCTGAGTTTAGAATAGATTGGAGGGGTGTGAGAGTGTTCGAGGGGAGGCCACAGAGCAGGAGTCAAGGCGGGAGATGAGGGCATGGACTAGGGTTTTTCAGAATCTTGGTTAGTGCGAGTCAGTGTGCTGTATGTGTGCTATCCAATCAAAAATCAGACAGCATGCATTCAATTTATACACTTGTTTGCATGAGACCTTATTCCACGACAGAACGCTCATCTTCTTTCCTGTTGCAGTTATTTAACATATTACTGCCTGGAGTATTTGCCCCATGTTTTAGCGCTTTGACTTCTAATCTCTATTGCTGTGCTGTGAGCTCTGATAAACTCCCATTATCCTAAAATCACCCTAAAATGGCTACTGCATTCCTTGAATAGGCTTTTATAGAAGTATGATAGACTTTCCTCATTGGGTGTGATGTGATATCTGCAAGTGTATAATGGTGCCAGGCATTTTTGGTCCATTTAAGCAAATCAAATAGCAAATTGTTCAAATTTGCTAGGTCCTGCTAAAATGTGTCTAAGGCTACTTTTACACTTCTGTCGTTTGGGCTAAGTCGCAATGCGTCGTTTTGGAGAAAAAACGCATCCTGCAAAGTTGCCCGCAGGATGCGTTTTTTCTCCATAGACTTGCATTAGCGACGCATTGCGACGTATGGCCACACGTCGCATCCATCGTGCGACGGATGCGTCGTGTTTTGGCGGACTGTCGGCACAAAAAAGTTCCATGTAACGTTTTTTTGTGCGTCGCGTCCGCCATATCCGACTGCGCATGTGCGGCCGTAACTCCACTCCCTCCTCCCTGGACATGACAATGGGGCAGCGGATGCGTTGAAAAACTGAATCCGCTGCCCCTTTGTTCATTTATTTCACAAAGTCCTTCGGTACGTCGGGCCGACGCATGGCGACGGCCCCGTACCGACGGAAAAGTGAAAGTAGCCTAATTCCATTTGAACAGAAATGATTCAATCAGCTTTACTGAGCACAGGTCTTCTGTGGATTTAGGCTTGCATAAAACCTTAGGTCTCTTACTGCAATCCAAGACAGACTCCTATAATGGCTTGCTGAGATGCATGCTCTGTGGGGGCCATATTATCATGTTCAGGACTACTTATTTTTCTTTATGCTGAAGATGGTTCATAATGACATTGTCTGTACAGTGGGGGAAATAAGTATTTGAAACCTTGCTGATTTTGTAAGTTTGCCCACTGACAAAGACATGAACAGTCTATAATTTTAAAAGTGTAGGTTAATTTTAATATTGAAAGATAGAATATCCAAACTAAAATCCAGAAAATCACATTGTATAAATTATATAAATTTATTTGCATTTTGCAGTGAGAAGTAAGTATTTGATCCCCTACCAACCAAGAGTTCTAGCTCCTACAGACCAGTTAGATGCTCCTAATCAACTCGTTACCTGCATTAAAGACAGCTGTCTTACATAGTCACTTTTATAAAAGATGCCTGTTCACAAACTCAGTTGATAAGTCAGACTCTAACGTCTACAACATGGGCAAGACCAAAGAGCTTTATAAGGATGTCAGGTACAAGATCATAGACCTGCGCAAAGCTGGAATGGGCGACAAAACCATAAGTAAGATGCTGGGTGAGGAGACAACTGTTGGAGCAATAGTAAGAAAAAGGAAGAAATACAAAATGACTGTCAACTGCAATCGATCTAGGCCACCATGCAAAATCTAACCTCGTGGGGTATCCTTGATCATGAGGAAGGTGAGAGATCAGCCTAAAACTACACGGGGGGGAACTTGTTAATGGTCTCAAGGCAGTTGGGGCCACAGTCACAAAGAAAACCATTAATAATAAGTTACGCTGTAAAGGTTTAAAATCCTGCAGTGCCTGCAAGGTTCCCCAGCTCAAGAAGGCACATGTGTAGGCCCATCTGAAGTTTGCCAATGAACACATAGATGATTCTGTGAGATGTCTTGCAGAGGGATGCAGCAATCTTGAAATTGCCAAACTTTTGAAGCGTAATCACCGAACCATCAAGCGTTTCATGGCAAATAGCCAACAGGGTCTAGAGCGGCAACGTTACAATCTGTCCCAGAGCCTGCGCTGTGTTGTTAACCCTTGGGCATGTGTGAATAAATCAGAAGACAATGCGGGGCGGGATATCTGGCAGGTCGGCTGCACAGCTAGACTGCAAATGAGGACAGAGGACGGGCAGCGCTCACTGCGCATGCCCAAGGGTTAAGAACACAGCGCAGGCTCCGGGACAGATTCAAACAACGCTGAGGAGGCGGCGCCCGGCGCGCACAGGCCCGCAGTGACGGCTGTGCTGCGTCTGATTAGGAAGGAAAGACCCATCTCCCTGCTGATTTCAGGGTAAGAGGGGGCACATTTTATAAGTGATTATTTCAGCGTGTGCAGGCATCATAACTAAAAGAGCCACCATGTCAGAATGCAGCATTTGTGCTGCACAAGGTGGCTCTTTTAGTTACAAACGCCTGAGGGGGGTGACAGGTTCCCTTTAACAAATGGAAAATCAGGGGCTCTGTAAAAACAACACCACGGCCAGGTAGACGGTAGACCAACAAAAATTCTGTCCACAACTGCCAGGAAAATTTTTCAGGATGGAAAGAAAAACCCACAAATAACATCAACTGAAATACTGAACTCTCTGAAAACTAGCGGTGTGGCTGTTTCAAGATGCACAATAAGGAGGCACTTGAAGAAAAATGGGCTCTATAGTCAAGTCACCAAAAGAAAGTCATTACTTCGTAAATGCCACAGAGTACCTCGCCTACAATATGCAAAACAGCACAGAGACAAGTCTCAAAACTTCTGGAACAAGATAATTTGGAGTGATGACACCAAAATTGAACATTTTGGCCACAACCAAAAACATTACATTTGGAGAGATGTCAACAAGGCCTATGATGAAAGGAACACTATTCCTACTGTAAAGCATGGTGGTGGATATATATATGTATATATATATATATATATATATATATATATATATATATATATATAATTGTCTAAGGGTTTTTCCGTCTGTCTGTCTGTCTTTCTGTCTGTCTGTCCAGGAAATCCTGCGTCTGATTGATTCGCCAGGCCTCGACCAATCAGAAACGTGCACAGGATCGACGTAGATGTCATAATGGTTGCCATGGCGACGATGATGTCATAAAGGTTGCCTCGACCAATCAGCGACGGGCACAGTCTGCCGCGAATTCTGGAATCATCATTGTCCATATACTACGGGGACATGCATACTCTAGAATACCCGATGCGTTAGAATCGGGCCACAATCTAGTATATATATATATATATATATATATATATATATATATATATATATATATATATATATATATATATATATATATATATATACATACACACACAGTACAGACCAAAAGTTTGGACACACCTGCTCATTTAAAGATATTTCTGTATTTTCATGACTATGAAAATTGTACATTCACACTGAAGGCATCAAAACTATGAATTAACACATGTGGAATTATATACTTAACAAAAAAAGTGTGAAACAACTGAAAATATGTCTTATATTCTAGGTTCTTCAAAGTAGCCACCTTTTGCTTTGATGACTGCTTTGCACACTCTTGGCATTCTCTTGATGAGCTTCACGAGGTAGTCACCGGGAATGGTTTTCACTTCACAGGGTTGGGACCATCAGTTGTGTTGAGCAGAAGTCTGGTGGATACACAGCTGATAGTCCTACTGAATAGACTGTTAGGCTATGTTCACACTTTGCTGATTTTGCTGCGGATCCGCAGCGGATTTGACCGCTGCGGATCCGCAGCAGTTTCCCATGAGTTTACATTACAATGTAAACCTATGGGAAACAAAAAACGCTGTGCACATGCTGCAGAAAAATCCGCGCGGAAACGCTGCGGATTACATTCCGCAGCATGTCACTTCTTTTCTGCGGATTTTCACCTGCTCCAATAGGAAACTGCAGAGGAAAATCCGCAGAAGAAACCGCAGTAAAAACCGCGATAAATCCGCAGTAAAAACCGCAACGGGTTTTCACTGCGGATTTTGGAATTCTGCTGCGGAAAAATCCGCAGTGGAATCTGCAAAGTGTGAACATAGCCTTAGAATTTGTATTATGGCAAGAAAAAAGCAGCTAAGTAAAGAAAAACGAGGAGCCACCATTACTTTAAGAAATGAAGGTCAGTCAGTCTGAAAAATTGGAAAAACTTTGAAAGTGTCCCCAAGTGCAGTTGCAAAAAACATCAAGCTCTACAAAGAAACTGGCTCACATGAGGACCGCCCCAGGAAAGGAAGACCAAGAGTCACCTCTGCTTAGGGTGCACCGGCTCCCCACATAGTGTTTAGCAGCCATGCTGCTCCAAAGTATATTACCTGCTTTAGCGGTTAGTGCTCTGCCCAGGACCTAAAGCTGCACGTCCGCCCGACGTGCGTTTCGGAGGGGAACTCCTTCGTCAGGGGGCATAAACACTATGTGGGGAGCCGGTGCACCCTAAGGGTAGTGGCTATGGGGCAATAGCTTTGGTTTATCTGCAGTTTGGGTCTTATACATGTGACCCCTACATAGGGGCATTACCCTCCTTTATTATGCGCAAATATGTTGGCTCACTATTTGGCACTTGCATATTTGGTTATTATTGCTAGAGCCGCATTAGCACTTTGTATATTCGCTTGTAGGGTGTAATGTTCTGGTACACATGGATACTATCTATAATAGGCGCCATCAGTTGGCTAGCTATATTCCCCATTATAATACTTTGCATTTTTTTTACTGGTAGCCAGTTCCTCAGCTGCATGTCTTTTTTGCACGGCCAGCAGTGTCCCTGTGTTTTGCACTATCTTGGCACTTTGTTCCATGCTATTGTCCGCATTTTATTTGTATGTTATTTATATTAATAAAGGTTCATTTGTTATTCATAGTTTTCCTTTCTTGTTGTCGTCTTCTTGTGGTTTCCACAACCCCCCTTGCATGATATAGTTACGACAAGGTTTATTACAAGTCTGGTCATATTTTACCTACGTGATGTGGCCATTTAATACCGTTTTCCTTACAGAGTTCTAGCAGCAGACTCATTTCTACAACAACTGTTAAGAGGAGACTTTGTGCAGCAGGCCTTCATGGTAAAATAGCTGCTAAGAAACCACTGTTAATGACAGGCAACAAGCAGAAGAGACTTGTTTGGGCTAAAGAACACAAGGAATGGACATTAGACCAGTGGAAATCTGTGCTTTGGTCTGATGAGTCCAAATTTGAGATCTTTGGTTCCAACCAATGTATCTTTGTGCGACGCAGAAAAGGTGAACGTATGGACTCTATATGCCTGGTTCCAACCGTGAAGCATGGAGGAGGAGGTGTGATGGTGTGGGGGTGCTTTGCTGGTGACACTGTTGGGGATTTATTCAAAATTGAAGGCATACTGAACCAGCATGGCTACCACAGCATCTTGCAGCAGCATGCTATTCCATCCGGTTTGCGTTTAGGTTGGACCATCATTTATTCTTCAACAGGACAATGACCCCAAACACACCTCCAGGCAGTGTAAGGGCTATTTGACCAAGAAAGAGAGTTATGGGGTGCTACGCTAGATGACCTGGCCTCCAGAGTCACCAGACTTGAACCCAATCGAGATGGTTTGGGGTGAGCTGGACCGCAGAGTAAAGGCAAAAGGGCCAACACATGCTAAACATCTCTGGAAACTCCTTCAAGATTGTTGGAAGACCATTTCTGGTGACTACCTCTTGAAGCTCATCAAGAGAATGCCAACTAGAATATAAGACATATTTTCAGTTGTTGCACACGTTTTTTTTAAGTATATAATTCCACATGTGTTAATTCATAGTTTTGATGCCTTCAGTGTGAATGTACAATTTTCATAGTTATGAAAATACAGAAAAATCTTTAAATGAGAAGGTGTCTCCAAACTTTTGGTCTAATTGTTTTTATCTATTTATTGATTAGGATATTATTATTTTTTTTTAAATCTGTTTATTAAATTTTTCAACATATAACAAAACAGTTATACAATAATAATAATCTCAACCGCAAATGTTTTCTTAGGAGCCCACCCTTAACCCTCCCCCATAGGATATTATTTTTGCGGTCAATATTCACTTGTGAGGGTGTCAGCTGACCCGTTTGCCATCGGACGTCAGTGTTATTTACTTACTGTTTTTGGAAAACATGACACGTCTATCAAGATCCTTGTTCAAGAACTCATCGTCCCACGGCCTATGTAATCTGTTAGCTATAGTTTAGTGTAATTCATTGGTGTAATTGATTATTTGTTTTTTTATATATTTGTATACATTACAGTTTAAGTACTATCATAATATGTATAGCACATAGTTTGTGACTCCTTTTGGAATTTACCATTTTTATATATTAATGGCTGTATGATATATATGCACTAGTCATGAATATATTTGTATTTATTTAGCCAATATGACCATATTGGTATATTTATTATTTATAATTTGTCACTGGAAATTAATTACGGCCAATTTTTTTTGTTTAACGTTTTTTATTTCAATCTTGTTGGTGTACCAATGTATTTGTCTATCCTCATATCATGGGCTTGTTATTATCACTTATATGTCTATAAATATCACCTGTATTTTTTATACAAATAGTCTGGAGGACTTGAATGATTGTATATTTCATTTATGTTGCTGGGTCATCTTTACACAATGCACAGCCCGGCCTTGGTATTATCGCATACATTATTACATTTGTGTGCACTTATGCACCTCCTTTGTTTGCCGGTGTTGCCAAGTTCCTTTTTACCTGCTGGGACATTTTAAACTTATAGAGCCCCTCTTAGGTATTACCGCACACATCACTTTACTTGTACGCACTGTAGCATGGCTAAAGGGTGTGTAGTCGACGGGAGGTATGTGCCACATAAGTGCCTTGTTGCTGTTATGTAGCCCGGAGTATTTCTTTGTTGTACATAACCATGTATATATATATATATACATATATGTGTTTCAGGACCTGTGGTGATGTCAGACCACATGGTTAATCATGTGATGGGTTACTGGGTGTGGTTAGCTCTATATAAAAGACAGGCTAATGCTTAACACAGCAGAGATGTGTGGAGGTGAAACCCTCCTGAGTGTGTACAGGCTCCAGGACTGAGCCTGTTGGACTGGACACTTTGTTTTCTTTTCCTGAGTTAAAGGCTATTTGTTTGCTGTTATTTTGCCATGTGGTTTATGAAGGAATAAACCCTGTGAACTTTTAAAGGAACGTGCCTCCTGAGTGTCAGCCGTCGCACCTGAGTGAGTGAAATCCCTACAGCACTCATGCACTTCCTTTGTTTGCCGGTGTTGCCTAGTTATTATCCACGCACGCGCATCCCGGCTGCAAACACCATTACACCCAGTTCTGGCCTCAGCATTGGGAGTGCGCACGCGCAGGTCAGTGACATCCCTGGATTAGTGAAGCGATTCTCGCTCACTTCACAAGCACGGTAGACAGGAAGTCGCAATTTCCACCTGGGAGTCCTATGAAGGACGCATGCGCCACAGCTTACCCAATCACGCTGACGCCGGTCACAGCTGTATCGCACGACATATAAGGATAGACCAGGTAGCTAGAGACACATATGCCCCCTATCTGAGGAAGCCAGTCAGGTGAAACGGCGCTGTCGGGGTCGTTGTGGAACATCTTTTATCGGGACAGCTGATCATGTAAGTTCACTTACACATATACTCCACATGTCAGCCTACTAATGCTGCTCTGTGTGCTGGATAGCTGCATTTTTTGTGCATAGCAAGGTATAGAGGGTGTTTAGGCCCCATTTGATTAAGCACTGTGCTGTTTCATGCCATGCAGTAGTCCAGCAACACACATGCTATAACAGGCACTTTGCACTTTACTTTAACCCCTTCATGACCCACCCTATTTTGACCTTAATGACCTGGCCGTTTTTTGCAATTCTGACCAGTATCCCTTTATGAGGTAATAACTCAGGAACGCTTCAACGGATCCTAGCGGTTCTGAGATTGTTTTTTCATGACATATTGGGCTTCATGATAGTGGCAAATTTAGGTCAATAAATTCTGCGTTTATTTGTGATAAAAACAGAAACTTGGCGAAAATTTAGAAAATTTCGCAATTTTCACATTTTGAATTTTCATTCTGTTACACTAGAGAGTTATGTGACAAAAAATAGTTAATAAATAACATTTCCCACATGTCTACTTTACATCAGCACAATTTTGGAACCAACATTTTTTTTTGCTAGGAAGTTATAAGGGTTAAAATTTGACCAGCAAATTCTCATTTTTACAACGAAATTTACAAAACCATTTTTTTTAGGGACCACCTCACATTTGAAGTCAGTTTGAGGGGTCTATATGGCTGAAAATACCCAAAAGTGACACCATTCTAAAAACTGCACCCCTCAAGGTGCTCAAAACCACATTCAAGAATTTTATTGACCCTTCAGGTGCTTCACAGCAGCAAAAGCAACATGGAAGGAAAAAAATGAACATTTAACTTTTTAGTCACAAACATGATCTTTTAGCAACAATTTTTTATTTTCCCAATGGTAAAAGGAGAAACTGAACCACAAATGTTGTTGTCCAATTTGTCCTGAGTACGCTGATACCTCATATGTGGGGGTAAACCTCTGTTTGGGCGCACGGCAGGGCTCGGAAGGGAAGGAGCGCCATTTGACTTTTTGAATGAAAAATTGGCTCCACTCTTTAGCAGACACCATGTCGCGTTTGGAGAGCCCCCGTGTGCCTAAACATTGGAGCTCCCCCACAAGTGACCCCATTTTGGAAACTAGACCCCCCAAGGAACTTATCTAGATGCATAGTGAGCACTTTAAACCCTCAGGTGCTTCACAAATTGATCCGTAAAAATGAAAAAGTACTATTTTTTCACAAAAAATTTCTTTTAGCCTCAATTTTTTCATTTTCACATGGGCAACAGGATCAAATGGATCATAAAATTTGTTGGGCAATTTCTCCCGAGTACACCGATACCTCATATGTGGGGGTAAACCACTGTTTGGGCACACGGCAAGGCTCGGAAGGGAAGGCGCGCCATTTGACTTTTGGAATGGAAAATTAGCTCCAATCGTTAGCGGACACCATGTCATGTTTGGAGAGCCCCTGTGTGCCTAAACATTGGAGCTCCCCCACAAATGACCCCATTTTGGAAACTAGACCCCCCAAGGAACTTATCTAGATGCATATTGAGCACTTTAAACCCCCAGGTGCTTCACAGAAGTTTATAACGCAGAGCCATGAAAATAAAAATTAATTTTTCTTTCCTCAAAAATGATTTTTTAGCCTGGAATTTCCTATTTTCCCAAGGGTAACAAAAGAAATTGGACCCCACATGTTGTTGTCCAGTTTGTCCTGAGTACGCTGATACCCTATATGAGGGGGTAAACCACTGTTTGGGTGCACGGAAGGGCTCGGAAGGGAAGGCACGCCATTTGGCTTTTTAAATGGAAACTTAGCTCCAATCATTAGCGGACACCATGTCACGTTTGGAGAGCCCCTGTGTGCCTAAACATTGGAGCTCCCCCACAAGTGACCCCATTTTGGAAACTAGACCCCCAAAGGAACTAATCTAGATGTGTGGTGACCACTTTGAACCCCCAAGTGCTTCACAGAAGTTTATAACGCAGAGCCATGAAAATAATAAATAAGTTTTCTTTTCTCAAAAATAATTTTTTAGCCCAGAATTTTTTAATTTTCCCAAGGGTAACAGGAGAAATTTGACCCCAAGAGTTGTTTTCCAGTTTCTCCTGAGTACGCTGAAACCCCATATGTGGGGGTAAACCACTGCTTGGGCACATGCCGGGGCTCGGAAGTGAAGTAGTGACGTTTTGAAATGCAGACTTTGATGGAATGCTCTGCGGGCGTCATGTTGCGTTTGCAGAACCCCTGATGTGCCTAAACAGTAGAAACCCCCCAGAAGTGACCCCATTTTGGAAACTAGACCCCCCAAGGGGGTGAGCACTTTGAATCCCCAAGTGCTTCACAGAAGTTTATAACGCAGAGCCGTGATAATAATAAATACGTTTTCTTTCCTCAAAAATAATTATTTAGCCCGCAATTTTTTCCCCAAGGGTTATAGGAGAAATTGGACCCCAAAAGTTGTTGTCCAGTTTCTCCTGAGTACGCTAGTACCCCATATGTGGGGGTAAACCACTGTTTAGGCACACGTCGGGACTCGGAAGGATAGAGAGCACCATTTGACTTTTTCAACGCAAGATTGGCTGGAATCAATGGTGGCGCCATGTCGCGTTTGGAGACCCCCTGATGTGCCTAAACAGTGGAAACCTCTCAATTCTAACTCCAACATTAACCTCAACACACCCCTAACCCTAATCCCAACCTTAACCACAACCCTAACCCCAACACATCCCTAACCCTAGTCTTAACCCTAATTCCAACCCTAACTCTAATTCCAAACCTAACCCTAAGGCTATGTACCCACTTTGCGGATTTGTGTGGGGATTTTTCCGCACCGTTTTTGAAAAATCTGCAGGTAAAACGCACTGCGCTTTACCTGCGGATTTACCGCAGATTTCCAGTGTTTTTTTGTGTGGATTTCACCTGCGGATTCCTATTATGGTGCAGGTGTAAAACGCTGCAGAATCCGCACAAAGAATTGACATGCTGCGGAAAATACAACGCAGCGTTTCCGCGCTGCACTTTCCACACCATGGGCACAGCGGATTTGGTTTTCCATAGGTTTACATGGTACTGTAAACGTGATGGAAAACTGCTACGAATCCGCAGCGACCAATCCGCTGCGGATCCGCAGCCAAATCAGAACCGTGTGAACATAGCCTAATTCTAACCCTAATTCCAACCCTAGCCCTAATTCTAACCCTAACCCAAATTGTAACCCTAATTCTAACCCTAGCCCTAAGTGCAACCCTAGCCCTAAGTGCAACCCTAGCTCTAAGTGCAACCCTAGCCCTAAGTGCAACCCTAGCCCTAAGTGCAACCCTAAGTGCAACCCTAACCCTAAGTGCAACCCTAACCCTAAGTGCAACCCTAGCCCTAAGTGCAACCCTAGCCCTAAGTGCAACCCTAGCCCTAAGTACAACCCTAGCCCTAAGTGCAACCCTAGCCCTAAGTGCAACCCTAGCTGCAACCCTAACCCTAAGTGCAACCCTAACCCTAAGTGCAACCCTAAGTGCAACCCTAGCCCTAAGTGCAACCCTATCCCTAAGTGCAACCCTATCCCTAAGTGCAACCCAATCCCTAAGTGCAACCCTAACCCTAAGTGCAACCCTAACCCTAAGTGCAACCTTATCTCTAAGTGCAACCCTAACCCTAAGTGCAACCCTAACCCTAAGTGCAACCATAACCCTAAGTGCAACCCTAACCCTAAGTGCAACCCTAAGTGCAACCCTATCTCTAAGTGCAACCCTAGCCCTAAGTGCAACCCTATCCCTAAGTGCAACCCTAACCCTAAGTGCAACCCTATATCTAAGTGCAACCCTAACCCTAAGTGCAACCCTATCCCTAAGTGCAACCCTATCCCTAAGTGCAACCCTAACCCTAAGTGCAACCCTATATCTAAGTGCAACCCTAAGTGTAACCCTATCTCTAAGGGCAACCCTAACCCTAAGTGCAACCCTAACCCTAAGTGCAACCCTAACCCTAAGTGCAACCCAAGCCCTAAGTGCAACCCTAAGTGCAACCCTAACCCTAAGTGCAACCCTAACCCTAAGTGCAACCCTAACCCTAGCCCTAAGTGCAACCCTAACCCTAAGTGCAACCCTAACCCTACCCCTAATCCTAACGGAAAAACAAAAATAAATATATTTTCTATATTTTATTTTCCCTACCTATGGGGGGATAAAGGGGGGTGGGGTTTATTTACAATTTTTTTTATTTTGAGCGCTGTGATAGAACCTATCACAGTGATCAAAATGTACACGGAACGAATATGCTGGCCGGCAGATTCGGCGGGCGCACTGCGCATGCGCCCGCCATTTTCCAAGATGGCGGCGCCCATGCGAGAAGACCGAGGACACCGGGAGGGACACCGGGACTAGGTAAGTATGGGGGGGTGCGATCAGACAGCTCACATATGTACTGTGAGCTTTACCCATGTTTTTTGTATTTTTGTGTACTTTTATGCTATTTACGGATTAAAATTGGTTTTAAATCAAGAAAATTTAAACTTAGTCTATGCCTTTTTTTTCCCTAATGACATTTTGGGGAACGTTGGTTTATGAGCATGATTTTGAGGTGTGCTAAACATTTTGGGACTTTTGATAAATTTACTGTACAATTTTCATAGTCATGAAAATACAGAAAAATCTTTAACTGAGAAGGTGTCTCCAAACTTTTGGTCTGTACTGTATATATCTCAAAAGAAAAAAGAGATTTATAAAACGGCACTGCTTTTGGGCTAGATCTCAACATGCACGGTTGTTGTTCTTCGTTGGATTTCTGTTATACCGCACTTGTAGACTCCGGGTGCTCATCCAGCGGGTCCCGTTGAAGCGCCACGCAGCGCAAAACGGCCGTCGTCAGCACTGGCTCGCACACCTTGTTAACCCGTTCTCCAAACCAAGATGTTTTAAGTATCTGAATAAAGCATGAAGTTTTAAGGACCGTTGAGTGCTATCTAAATCTTTCTTTTTTTGCACACACACACACACACACACACACACACACACACACACACACACACACACACACACACACACACACACACATATATATATATACATACATACAGCTCTGGCAAAAATTAAGAGACCAATGCGCAGTTTTATAAAACTCTTCTACATGTCTGCCAGCCATTCCATTCCGTTGTCGGTTGAATTCACACCAGAGTACATCTCATTCTACTTAATGTGCTTCTGATTAGGTGATCACCTGAACCCTGAACTAAATTTTATTTAATGAAGGAAAGTATAAAAAAAAACTGCAGTGGTGTTCACAATCCTCTTGCAATAGGACAAGCTGGATGTCAAAACAAGTGCTAGTAATATCCCAAAAGTAATAGGAATAAAAAAATAACTTTTAACCATGCCAAAGGAGTTGAAAAGAAAAGTCTTGAGTGAGGAAAAGATGGGTTCAATTCTGGCTTTTCTAGCAGAGTGACACAGTGAGCGTCATGTTGCTTCTATCCTTAAAATTTCTAAGACAGCAGTCCATTACAAGAAGGTCAAGCAGCAGACAATGGAGACGATAAAGCTACAGACCGGCATAGGGCGAAAACCACTCTCCACTGACCAGTATGACCGTCATCTTATTCGAATGTCACTCAGCAACCGCAGGATGATATCAAGTGACCTACAAAAGGAATTTCAAATGGCTGCTGGGGTGAAGTGCATACCAAGAACAGTTCGTAACAAGTTTGGTGAAGGGACCAGTTCCAATAGGTCTGGAACCCTCATCCAATAGTTCTGTCAAAATTCTAACATCTGTAAGGTCGGTGGTGTCAATACCCAAGGCCGCACATTCGGCCTGACCATGGCTCCAAAATAATTTTTTCCACTTGAGTTTTCTTGCGAATAAGTTAATGTCCTTAATCCACTCAAATTCATTGAATCTACTTGTAGGTACGAAACCCAGCCTTTTATTGAGGACCGATCTCTCAGTGTCCAACAAGGAATATGATGAAATATTAATTATTCTGTTTCTATCCTGTTCTTTAGTAAATATCGACGGGCCCCCATTCTCTCTCTCAGTTGATAGGGGAAATTTCTCCTCTCTAAAAAAGAGAACGAGGAGGTAGATGGTGCTCCAGGTGAAGGTGTGTGATACCCTGATCCCCCTCTTGTAGGGCGAATCCCCTTTTCTGGCATCAATAGACGTTGAGGCGTTGTATAGTAGTATTCCCCATGATATGGGTTTAAAAGCTATTGATTAGAGGTATTCATTTTGCAGAACACAATCAGTTCATAAATCAACTCCTTCATTTCATATTGACCCATAATTATTTTTTTATTTGACTGTAAGTTCTACCACCAGCTCAGGGGCAGAGCAAAGGGAAGTCCCAGCGCCCCCACCTATGCCAATTTGCTCCTGGGCTGGTGGGAGGTCACTGTGGTTTTTTGTGAGGACCAGTCGTCATGGTGGCATCCCCAGATATTATTTTGGAGGCGCTACATTGATGATATTTTGATTTTGTAGACTTTGTCCAGGACCTTAATGTTAATAATGTAGGTTTGAAATTTACATCGGAGATTGATTTTAACTCCATCATTTTTTTGGATATCACAATTAGTAAGGATGATGAGGGCCATCTGCAAACCAGTATTTTTAGGAAACCCTCCTCCACCAACAATTTACTCAGATGGAGCAGCCATCATCCCCTTGGCCTCAAGAGGCGGATCCATAAAAGTCAGTATTTAAGGGTAAGAAGGAATTGTTCCTCTACCTATTCTTTTTATAGAGAGGCACGCAATCTTAGGAATAGATTTGTAGAGTGGGGGTACCCTAGAAACATTCTTCATAAAACAATTAAAGAGGTTGTTGTGATATCACGAACTAATCTTCTTCAATAGGGAAGAAAAAGTGACTCGGAGTCCCGCCTTAGGCTGAATTCCCTCCTGAGGGAATTTTGATGACTGCTCACAGGAACGGAGAGGTATCATTGGCAAACACTGGGATATTTTGTTGGCCGATACGGACATAAAGGAATTCTTGCCTCAAACACCTGCCATCAATTATAGGAGAGGCAGATCAATAAGAGATCAGTTGGTTCATAGTACTTATATCCCCCCAAAGAGGACTGGTACTAGGCTAGACCGGAGACAGCTTGGCACCTTCAAATGTGGTGGCTGCTCCTTCTGTGTTTTTTTGGCGGTTGGAAATCAATTCAGAAGTGCAGGCATGGGACAAGCATTTAATATGAGACAGTTTGCAAATTGCTAGACAAGTGTTCTGGTTTATTTGTTTACATGCACATGTCCGCTTAATTATGTCGGCAAGACTAAAAGAGTTGAGGAGGAGGATCGGTGATCATGTCGGGGACATCAGGCATGCCAGCGAGACCCCCATCTCTAGGCATGTACGTGAGGTACACCGGGGTGATCTTAAATCCTTTTTCGTTTAGAGTGATCAAAGTCATTTCTCCATGTATTAGAGGTGGCAATTTGGATAAAAGGATTCTTCAAAAAGAACTCAGATGGATCCTTAGATTGAACAATGTTTCTCATGTGGGTCTAAATGAGCAAATTAATTTTGGTTGCTTTCTATGACACCCCTGTTGATACTATTGTTGGTACCTCTGCGTAAGTAGACCTGTGTTTATTGACCAGAATAGGTCATTTATGTATTATCATATTTCCCTATTAGGAGGGAAAGTGTATCTGTCTGCATTTCAGGATATAGACCTGATTTAATCTTCTTGCCCTAATTTTGTGATTCTGCTATATGATCGTAAAAATTCTGATATTTTTTTTTTTGTTTCTGTTGAATGCTATTTAGGCAAACTTGAAGGCGAATATATGGTTTAAAATGCCAATTTATTTAAGTCGACTATTTAAGTGATTATCATGGCATGCATAGCTATTTGATGATGCAAATAAGGTTACCAGGGCTCTCAGGATGTGGTAAGTCAAGTACTGTACAAACTGGGGTTAGCACATACCCTAAATGGTGGCTTCCTGCACTTACACACGAAGTGGAACGGCAGTTGAGACGCATATGAACCGGAAGCGCTGACATATACTTCCGCCCCGGCATTCACCGTGATAGTACGAGACACTGCGCCTGCATTTGGTGGATTCCCTTTGGAACGCATGACGCCAGTGAATGTGTATTTACGCATCGGCGCATTCATCTGGAAAGCATAATGAAGGGTAGCGCATTGGCCATAAGCAGACTTCCGCGCATGCCGTACCTCGCAGTTGCTCTCATTCACGGATTAGCAGAATCTATATCTTGGGGCTTACTGGGCACGGTGTCTCAGGCACTTCATCGAGAGGGGACTCACCCTAGAGCCTGGTGACTGTATCATTATGAACATATCATGAGGATTAAGATAAGTAGCTTTCTTTGACATATATACTCCTGATGAACCTCACGGCTAGAGGGGAAACGCGTCGAGTAAATTTGCTATATACATGTTTTGTGGGTCCCATGATTATGGGAGTTATGTTTGGTTTATGAAACACCTATCTAACTATAGAGGATCCATTTGGGGGGAACCAGATGGACTGTAGCCTGTTTGGGGCAAGGCTCCACTCTTGCTCATTTAAGGCTTTATAATGAACATCTATATAAACCCCTTAGTGACAGAGCCAATTGGTACTTAATGACCGAGCCAATTTTTACAATTCTGACCACAGTCACTTTATGAGGTTATAAATCTGGAACGCTTTAACGGATCCCGCTGATTCAGAGAATATTTTTTCGTGACATATTGTACTTCGTATTAGTGGTAACATTTCTTTGATATTACTTGCAATTATTTATGAAAAAAACGGAAATATGGCGAAAAATTTTAAAATTTGCAATTTTCAAGCTTTGTATTTTTACGCCCTTAAATCAGAGAGATATGTCACAAAAAATAGTTAATAAATAACATTTTTCATATGTCTACTTTACATCAGCATGATTTTGGAAACCATTTTTCTTTTTTTTAGGGAGTTATAAGGGTTAAAAGTTGACCAGCAATTTCTCATTTTTACAACACCTTTTCTTTTAGGGACCACATCACATTTGAAGTCATTTTGAGAAGTCTATATGATAGAAAATAACCAAGTGTGACACCATTCTAAAAAATGCACCCCTTAAGGTGCTCAAAACCACATTCAAAAAAGTTTATTAACCCCTTTACGTGCTTCACAGGAACTGAAACAATGTGGAAGGAAAAAATGAACATTTAACTTTTTTTTGCAAACATTTTACTTCAGAACCATTTTTTTCTTATTTTCCCAAGTGTAAAAACAGAAATTTAACCATAAATTTTGTTGTACAATTTCTCCTGAATACGCCGATACCCCATATGTGGGGGTAAACCACTGTTTGGGTGCACCCAAGAGCTTGGAAGTGAAGGAGCGCCATTTGACTTTTCAATACAGAATTGGCTGGAATTGAGATGGGACGCCATGTCACGTTTAGAGAGGCCCTGATGTGCCTAAACAGTGGAAATGCTCCACAAGTGACACCATTTTGGAAACTAGACCCCTTAAGGAACTTATCTAGATGTGTGGTGAGCACTTTGAACCCCCAAGTGCTTCACAGAAGTTTATAACGTAGAGCCGTGAAAATAAAAAAATCGCATTCGTTTACACAAAAATGATCTTTTCGCCCACAAATTCTTATTTTCAAAAGGGTAACAGGAGAAATTAGACCACAAAAGATCACAAAAGTTGTTGTGCAATTTCTCCTGAGTACGTTGATACCCCATATGTGGGAGTAAACCCTGGCAGCCGAGACCCCCAAAGATTTTCCAGGTGCCGGCCGGCGGGCGCATGCGCATGTGCCCGCCATTTTTTGGCCGGAACAAGATGGCGGCGCCCATCGGAAGCCACGAGGAGCACCGGGGGAGACAGGTGAGTATCGGGGGGCTATCGGAGACCCCATTTCTCTGTCCTCTGATGTGCGATCACATCGGAGGACAAAGAAATTAAATGGGAAATCGCGTTGTTTTTTGGGGGGTTTTTGCGACCGCCTGTAAACGGTTAAAAAAACACCGAATCATGTTCTCTGGGGTCTCGGCTACCCCCGGCAACCGAGACCCCAGAGAAAATCCGACTCTGGGGGGCGCTATTCACTTTTTCCACAGCGCCGTTAATTAACGGCGCTGTAGTTTAAGTACCCTTAACTGTCGTCGTTAACAGGCGTATCGGCGGTCGTTAAGGGGTTAATGTTCCAGCATGACTCATACTATTGCATATCAAGTTCCCCAAACTCACCTATCTATATGCTGACCCATGATTGAGATTATCTTATATGCTATATCAAAGCACGATAGCACTTTATACTCACCAGCATCCCTGCCATAAAGTTATTATAATAGGGTTTTGACTTGGGACAGCCATCGCGGAGTGAGGGCGCCAATCTCGTCAACTTGAAATTAGGGTGCCAACCTCCGCTCTGAGGTAGGGATAGGGCAGGGTCATCAGAGCCATTGGCCCCTTATTGTGAATTCGATTAACTCCTTTCCTCCTCCTAGGTCCCATATTTGACAAGTACAAGTTTTTCACCCTAGAAAGGGACAGTCGATGGTGAGCGGGGTTGCCACTGCGCAGGAAATAGGGTACCAACCTCCGTAGCCAGGTAGGGCGTTGTTGAGTCTTCGAGTAGGGCCAGACACCACCCTTGGTCCTTTCTATCATAGGATTTCTTGCTGATTGTAATAAGTTTTTGTGTGCACCAGTATTTTATATTTATTGTAATAATGGTAATAAGTTTTTAAAGCAACTGGGGGTTCTCTGTGAACTATTAGACGAATTGTACTCCAAGTATTATTTGTTTACTGTGAATTTTTACCTTAGAGACTCAGCAGATGTAACATGGCATCCTCAATCTGTTCCATCCAAACCTGCATTGTTTCCCTTCCAAGGCTTGCCGTGTGCCTAAACAGCTATTTCAATCCTATATGGGATATGGGCACTTATGGGGAAATTGTATATACATTATGGGGTCAATGCTTTATTATTACCTTTGCAAAAATCAACAATTTTAGACTAATTGAACAATTTGGTGCAAAAAATATAATTTTTATATATTTGTGTCCCACTGTGAAGCATCTGTGGATCCAAAATGCACACTTAGTCCATAGATGACTTCCATGAGTGATATATATTCCAAAATAGGGTCAGTTGTGGGGGCTTTATGTTGTTTTGGCACCTCAGGGGCTCTGCAAATGCAACATGGCATCGACAATTGATTCCATGCTGCGAGTGCAGCAACATGCAACATGCTGCAAGTGGTTCCGATATTCACATCACAAGCACACATACAAATTTATGGGTGAGTGTGAAATATCGGACGGCACTCGGATGAGAAATCAAGTTCTCCATCTTCTCCACGCCTGTGCTGCAATTCTCTCATGCAAGAGAAGCTGATCACACTCAGATGACACGAGTCATTAGCATAATCCACCTGATTCTCTCCCATGAGAGAATATAAAGTCATGTGACCACAGCCTTACAGTTCCAGCGAAATGGATGGGATTTATAGAAATGTCAAGTTTGTTTCAAATCCACAACATTACAATTTCTCTTGTGGGTATGCTCAGTTTACTGTGTGGATTTTCCCCATAGACTTATATTAGGTGAGGAAAGTCTGCAGGTTAAAAAAAAACCTCATATCGCATTTTTAGTGAGTTTCCGCAGCGGAAATGCACCAAAGACGCATGTAATCCACACCTAAGTATATCAATAAAGTTTTGTGGAAGTCAAATACCAGGAAGTATCAAAAACAAACCAGCTTTATTTACAGCATGACAGACAGAAATCGCAGTGTCAAAAACTTTATAAAAAAGCATGAAAAAAGCAAGTAACCTAATTTAGTTAATAGGTGCAGAAATGGTACAAAAAAATCTGCAACATCAAAAAATCACCGAAAGCTCATCATGGGAATGTAGCCAAGACTCCAAAGACGTGATGTGGTTAAAAGAAGTGACTGGACCATCCTTCAGGCGCCTGCTGCTTGATAATTATTATCAAAAACTAAAAAAAAAAGCCTGCAAAAATGTCAAAATTAAGTAATAAGAAAATGTAAGAAAGACGCTTCAGAACAAAAGATGTCAGCGTGTCCTGGATAGTGTTCCTTTGGCAATACTGGGTGGGTATGCAGTCATCTAAAAGACGTCGTGTGCATATATCCTAAATTGTGTGCAGTAAAAACTGATGACTGTCAATTATCACATGACTGCAATTAATCATGACCTTTACACCTACACTGCACTTTTGGGGGATGTGCACACGTTGCGGATCCTCTGCGGATCCGCAGCGTTTTTTGCAGTGCAGAAACGCTGCAGGTCCGCAATTGATTTACAGTACAGTGTAAATCAATGAGAAAAAAAATGCTGTGCACACTTTGCGGAAAATCCGCTGCGGAAACAGAAGTAGCATGTCACTTCTTTTTTGTGAATCTGCATGGTTTTTGTACCCATTCCATTATAGAAAACCGCAGGGGTAAAAACCGCAGCAAATCCGCAGCAAAAACGCACAAAAAACACGACAAATCCGCAGGTGCGTTTTCTGCCAGGAGAGGCAGAATCTGCACCAGAAATTCCTAAGCCTAATCCACAACGTGTGCACATAGCCTTAAAGTCTCAGCCACAAGTCTAGTTTATTGCGTTTTAGTATACAGCAACACATGAGTTTGATGTGAGAATGTGGAGTGTACATACAAGCGGCCTCTGTGCTGGCAGAAGAAAGCAAGCTGAAGCTAGGAAGAAGTGAAGTCCTGTCAGATGAAGAAGCTTCTTTGTGGCTCACATTCCTCTGCTAACAGCAGGGCTAATCAGTCACACTTTAGGACAATACGCCCTTGTAGGATATAGCTATGTCCACCAGGACCTACATGGCTCAGGGTGCTGGGAAAGATGCATCAATATCTGGTTGTAGAAAATGGCAATCTGAAGCAGAGGTCAGAACGAGGCCTTGCTAAGCCACTGTAAATCATAACACTAAGTTCTTTCAGTCCTCTGCTGAAGAAGCTTTTTTCACAGCTACAACTGCCGAAAGTCTGAAATGTCATGGTAGTCTAGCCTCACACGGGAAAGAATGGATAGTCAACATCATAGTCATGATTGCTAAGGCTGGCCTTACGATATGTGTACATAGTGTCTTTAGACACCAGCGTACCTGCCAAGTTTTCCAAGGTGAAGATACTTCAGGAAAATGCCAGCAGTGTTTTTACTGAAGTGTGTTTGCTGGCATTTTTTTCCATTATTTAAATATAGAATTTAAAGGGAATCTGTCACCTAATTTTGGCCCTATACATACTTCTCAACTATTCCGGATCCAGCGGGACTGTCCCGATTTTGACAGTCAGCCCCGCGATCCTGGGCAGGACATTAGTTGTCCCGCACTGGTTGGGAGGTGTGTAATATCACCCGGTCAGCTCCCAGAGTCCCTGCACCCGCAGAGCAGCACACCACATATTGCCTGCTCTGTGTGCACAGGACTTGTGATGAAGTCACAGGATGGGAGGAGTCAGGGGGTCACATGATCGGGAGGACCTCCGTGTACAGGACTCTGCTGGTTGTCATGGCGCTGGAGGAGGGTAAGCGTATGTGTGAGGTCAGGAGGTGTTTACAGTGTGGATGTAGCAGAGCCGTGTGTGTATGAGGTGTATGGATCGGAGCAGCGTGTGAAAGGTGTATGGAGTGGAGTCGTGTGTGTAAGACGTGTACGGAGCGGAGCCATGTGTGTAAGAGGTGTGCAGATCGGAGCAGAGTGTGAAAGGTGTATGGAGCAGAGTCGTGTGTGTAAGAGGTGTACAGAGTCGTGTGTACGAGGTGTATGGAGCACAGCCGTGTGTGTACATGGTGTACGGAGTGGAGAAGCGTGTGAAAGGTGTATGGAGAAGAGTCATATGTGTACGAGGTGTACGGAGCGGAGCCACGTATGTACGAGGTGTACAGAGCAGAGCCACGTGTGTACGAGGTGTGCGGAGCAGAGCCATGTGTGTACAAGGTATACGGAGCGGAGCAGCATGTGCAATGTGTATGGAGCAGGCCGTGTGTGTAAGAGGTGTACGGAGCCATGTGTACGAGGTGTATGGAGCACAGCCGCGTGTGTACGAGGTGTACGGAGCGGAGCAGCGTGTGAAAGGTGTATGGAGCACAGTCGTGTGTGTAAGACGTGTACGGAGCGGAGCCGTGTGTGTAAGAGGTGTGTGGATTGGAGCAGAGTGTGAAAGGTGTATGGAGAAGAGTCATGTGTACGAGGTGTACGGAGCGGAGCCACATATGTACGAGGTGTACAGAGCAGAGCCACGTGTGTACGAGGTGTGCGGAGCAGAGCCATGTGTGTACAAGGTATACGGAGCAGAGCAGCGTGTGCAATGTGTATGGATATAAAGCTGCGGAGACACCATCACGTGTTTCTCAACGCAAGCAATGAATAGCCAGGCCTTTCCCGGGGAAGGAACAACCACGGGAAGGGCAGCATCCAATAAAGGAAAACATCCAATAAAGGAAAACCACCTATGCCAAGCATGGTATACATCCACAGACAGCTGTTTCGGGGTTTTTGCCCCTCATCAGTGTGGAGTAGGAAACTGGCTATTAGGAGCAGTGCCTAGTAAAAGGCTGTGAAGGTACAGATGAATGACCTCGGGGAGACCAAAACATCCAACACCGCGGAGACACCATCACATGTTTCTCAACGCAGTGATCCAGAACACTGCCCCCATCCCTTATGGGAAATATGCAAATGCATGTAAAGTAAGCTGCGGAGACACCATCACGTGTTTCTCAAAGCAAGCAATGAATAGCCAGGCCTTTCCCGGGGAAGGAACAACCACGGGAAGGGCAGCATCCAATAAAGGAAAACATCCAATAAAGGAAAACCACCTATGCCAAGCATGGTATACATCCACAGACAGCTGTTTTGGGGTTTTTGCCCCTCATCAGTGTGGAGTAGGAAACTGGCTATTAGGAGCAGTGCCTAGTAAAAGGCTGTGAAGGTACAGATGAATGACCTCGGGGAGACCAAAACATCCAACACCGCGGAGACACCATCACGTGTTTCTCAACGCAGTGATCCAGAACACTGCCCCCATCCCTTATGGGAAATATGCAAATGCATGTAAAGTAAGCTGCGGAGACACCATCACGTGTTTCTCAAAGCAAGCAATGAATAGCCAGGCCTTTCCCGGGGAAGGAACAACAACGGGAAGGGCAGCATCCAATAAAGGAAAACATCCAATAAAGGAAAACCACCTATGCCAAGCATGGTATACATCCACAGACAGCTGTTTCGGGGTTTTTGCCCCTCATCAGTGTGGAGTAGGAAACTGGCTATTAGGAGCAGTGCCTAGTAAAAGGCTGTGAAGGTACAGATGAATGACATCGGGGAGACCAAAACATCCAACACCGCGGAGACACCATCACGTGTTTCTCAACGCAGTGATCCAGAACACTGCCCCCATCCCTTATGGGAAATATGCAAATGCATGTAAAGTAAGCTGCGGAGACACCATCACGTGTTTCTCAACGCAAGCAATGAATAGCCAGGCCTTTCCCCGGGAAGGAACAACCACGGGAAGGAGACACCATCACATGTTTCTCAACGCAAGCAATAAATAGCCAGGTCTTTCACCGGGAAGTAACAACCACGGGAAGGGCAGCATCCAAAATGAAAACCACCTATGCCAAAACAGGGTATCCATCCACAGACAGCTGTTTCGGGGTATTTGCCCCTCATCAGTGTGGAGTAGGAAACTGGCTATTAGGAGCAGTGCTTGGTAAAAGGACTATAAACATAAGGATGAATGACCTCGGGGAGATCAAAACATCCAACACCGCGGAGACACCATCACGTGTTTCTCAACGCAGTGATCCAAACCACTGCCCCCATCCCTTATGGCTATTTATTGCTTGCGTTGAGAAACATGTGATGGTGTTTCCACGGCTTTTCTACATGCATTTGCATATTTCCCATAAGGGATGGGGGCAGTGTTTTGGATCACTGCGTTGAGGTCATTCATCCTTATGTTTATAGTCCTTTTACCAGGCACTGCTCCTAGTAGCCAGTTTCCTACTCCACACTGATGAGGGGCAAATACCCCGAAACAGCTGTCTGTGGATGGATACCATGTTTTGGCATAGGTGGTTTTCCTTTTGGATGCTGCCCTTCCTGTGGTTGTTCCTTCCCGGTGAAAGACCTGGCTATTTATTGCTTGCGTTGAGAAACATGTGATGGTGTCTCCGCGGCTTTTCTACATGCATTTGCATATTTCCCATAAGGGATGGGGGCAGTGTTTTGGATCACTGCGTTGAGAAACACGTGATGGTGTCTCCGCGGTGTTGGATGTTTTGATCTCCCCGAGGTCATTCATCTGTACCTTCACTGCAATGTGTATGGAGCGGAGCCGTGTGTGTACGAGATGTATGGAGAGGAGCAGTGTGTGTGCAAGGTATATGGAGTGGAGCAGCGTGTGCAATGTGTATGGAGCGGAGCGGAGCCGTGTGTGTGCAAGGTATACGGAGCAGAGCAGCGTGTGCAATATGTATGGAGCGGAGCCGTGTGTGTACGAGGTGTAAGGAGTGGAGCCGTGTGTGTATGAGGTGTACGGAGTGGAGCGGTGTGTGTACGAGATGTATGGAGAGGAGCCGTGTGTATGAGGTGTACGGAGCGGAGCCATGTGTGTGCAAGGTATACGGAGCGGAGCAGAATGTGTATTGGGTGGAGCCGTGTGTGTACGAGGTGTACGGAGTGGAGCTGTGTGTGTATGAGGTGTACGGAGCGGAGCCGTGTGTGTACGAGGTGTACGGAGCGGAGCCGCATGTGCAAGGTGTATGGAGCAGAGTCGTGTGTGTACGAGGTGTATGGAGCGGAGTCGCATGTGTACGAGGTGTACGGAGCGGATGCTGGCTGTGTCGGATCAGAGCAGATATTGCTCCTCGCTCTGACACTGACTGGCACAGGAGACATGGAGAGGTCTTTATCAGTGGCGTATCACAGCTGCAGCGACGTGAGCAGTCAGCGGCGAAGCTGGATGACACCATTCAGGGCCGTGGGAGTGGAAGCTGCTGCAATGGTTCGCGGTGAAAGGTGTGTGTGTGTGTGTATAGTGATGGAGAAGGTAATGATGGGAGTGGGGTAAGCATGTGTGGCCATTATACTGTACCCAGCACTGTGTGGGGCCATTATACTGTATGGAGCATCATGTGGGGCCATTATACTGTACCCAGCATTGTGTGTGGCCATTATACTGTACCCAGCATCGTGTGGGGCCATTATACTGTACAAAGCATCATGTGGGGCCATTATACAGTATGGAGCATAATGTGGCCATTATACAGTATGGAGCATCATGTGTGGCCATTATACAGTATGGAGCATCATGTGTGGCCATTATACAGTACACAGCATCATGTGTGGCCATTATACAGTACGAAGCATCATGTGGGGCTATTATACAGTATGGAGCATAATGTGGCCATTATACAGTATGGAGCATCATGTGTGGCCATTATACAGTATAGAGCATCATGTGTAGCCATTATACAGTATGGAGCATCATGTGTAGCCATTATACAGTATGGAGCATCATGTGTGGCCATTATATAGTATGGAGCATCATGTGTAACCATTATACAGTATGGAGCCATGTGTGGCCATTATACAGTAAGCAGCATCATGTGGGCCCATTATACTGTATGGAGCATCACTTGGGGCCAGTACACTGTACGCAGCATCATTTGGGGCCATTATACCGTACTGAGCATCATGTGGGGCCATTATACAGTATGGAGGATCATGTGGGGCCATTATACAGTATGGAGCACTGTGTGGCCATATTTTTTTTTCTTTATAATTATTGTTTACGAAACATTGTGATCAGAAGTGCTAAATGGGTGTGGTCCGGGCGTGACTAGTTGTGAAATGGGTGTGGTCAAAGGTGTGGCCCAAAATTTGCCGCACCGCTAACTTTGTCCCTCTTTCCCTTCCTCGAAAGTTGGGAGGTATGCCTATAAACTGCTGCCATCGCCATCAGGGGCTTATCTACAGCATTCTGTAATGCTGTAGATAAGCCCCCGATGTAACCTGAAAGATAAGAAATCAAGTTATATTATACTCCCTTAGGGGCGGTCCGGTTCGGGTCCGATGGGCGTCACAGGTCTGAATCCGGCGCCTCCCATCTTCATACGATGTTATCATCCTCATTGCTTCAGTTGCGGCTCCTGTGCAGGTGTACTAATTTGCCCTGTTGAGGGCAGCGTAAAGTACTGCAGTGCACAGGCCTCTCTGACCTTTCCCGCCGCCTGCACACTGCAGTACTTAGATCTGCCCTCAACAGGGCAGAGAATTACGCCAGCACAGGAGCCGCGACAGCAGCAAAGGAAAGGATGACATCGTATGGATATGGGAGGCACCGGACCAGGACCAGCGATGCCCATTGGACCCAGACTGCACCGGACCGCCCCTGGATGAGTATAACTTGTGTTTCTTATCTTTCAGGTTACCTTGGGGGCTTATCTACAGAATGCTGTAGATAAGCCCCTGATGGTGGTGGCTGCAGTTTATAGAGCCAACATTAGGTGACAGATTCCCTTTAAATACTAAACAAGAAGCTGCCCAAAGAATGAACATGCTATTTCTTTTAATCACTGCCCACCTTGTAAAGCCTGAAGGGGGTGACAAAAGATGGAATATGTGCACTGCAATATCATTTTTCCTTTGCTGTGCACTATGTTCTTCTTTGTAGTAACATTTTAGCGCTTTTTCAGGCAGGTTCCAGATGGAAACCACCTGGGATATTGTCTTCATACAGTCTTAGGCCGGTTTCACACATCCTGATATTTCCGGTACCAGTAAACACGGTACCGGAGATAGCGTTACAGTAAGCATTGTTCCACCGCATGTGGTGCTGAAGCCAGCTGTCATTCGTTCTCCCCTGCTCGGCCGATGAGCAGCATGAACAGGTGAGAAGGGATGAAAGAAAAAAACGATGTGGGGTCCCCTTATATTTGTAAACCAACCCGGCAAAACTCACAGGTGCAGGCTGCTATTCTCAGGCTGGTAAGGGGCCATGGATATGGGCCCCCTCAGCCTAAAAATAGCAGCCCGCAGCTGCCCAGAAAAGGCACATCTATTAGACGCGCCAATTCTGGACCTTGGCCCAGTTCTTCCCACTTGCCCTGTAGCGGTGGCAAGTGGGGTAATGAGGGGTTAATGTCTCCTTCCTATTGTAAGGTGACATTAAGCCGCCTTAGTAATGGAGAGGTGTCAATAAGACACTTTGCGAGGGCACACCGTCATCAGCGGTGCACATCTCGGCACAGGGAGCCTTCCTGGTGCTGCACAGCGGTCAAAACAGAACAGCCGCATAGCTCAAGGGCTCCCTCTGCCGGAATGTATGTGCACCACTCGCCAAAATAGCAGAAGTCTACCTGTGCTTGCAGGAGATCATCTGAGAGGCAAGTATGAAAAACTTTTTATTTTTTTAATAGAAATAATTAAATGGGTGTGAAGACGGGGGAGCAAATGAGAATGAATTGAGACTGGGCGATGGAGAGCAGCAAATGAGAATGAATTGAGAATGGGTGTGGGGGGACAGTAATAATAATAATTTTTATTTATATAGCGCCAACATATTCCGCAGAACTTTACAATTAGCGGGGACATGTACAGACAATAAATTCAGTACAAGTTAAGACAATTTAAACAGTGACATTAGGGGCGAGGTTCCTGCTTGCAAGCTTACAATCTACAAGGAAATGGGGGGACACAATATGTGAAAAGTGCTTGTTATTTCAGGTCTGGCAATTATAATAAATAGGGATTTTCATATAAAGCTGCTTGATCCGGTCATCAGCCTGTGTGTTTAAGTGCAATAGTCAAGTATCAAGTGCAGTTTCCATGTGTATGGAGGGTGTGGAGACAGATGAATAGTAGGGTGCAGATTCAGAATAATATTTGGAAGGAGGAAACAGGGCAAAGTTAGTTTCCTGAGTAGTTGATGTTGTAGGCTTGTTTGAAGAGATGGGTTTTCAAAGCGCGCTTGAATAGGTCGGGGCTAGGTATCAGTCTGATCGTCTGGGGAAGTGCATTCCAGAGAGCTGGCGCAGCACGAGAGAAGTCTTGGAGACGGAGGTGCGAGGTTCGGATTATGGGGGATGTTAGTCTTAGGTCATTTGTAGAACGGAGAGCACGTGTAGGGCGATAGACAGAGATGAGAGAGGAGATATAAGGCGGTGCAGAACTGTGGAGAGCTTTGTAAATTACAATGAATTGAGACTAGGGGGTGGGGTACAGCAAATAATGATGAATTGAGACTGGGGGATGAGGTGCAGCTAACGATTATGATTTGAGACTGGGGGATTGAATACAGGAAATATCTATGAATTTTAGACTGCAGAGTTGGGATACAGCAAATGATTATGAATTGAGACTGGGGGTTGGTGAACAGCAAATGGTGATGACTTGAGGGTGGAAGAGAGCAAATGATGATGAATTCAGGGTGGAGGACAGCAAATGATGAATTGAAGGGGAAGTGCAGTTACTGAGCAGGGTGGCACTATGTCGCTTTTTTTCTTCATGTGACATAGTGTAGATGTTGGGGGAAAATTGGGGAATGTGCTCTGGAAGTGGTGCTCTAGATAACTTTGCATTATTTTCTGCAGAGACGATATACAGAGCTCATGAATATAATCGCACTAGTGATCACTGTATTACCTGTACACTATTTACAGAGCTTCTATGTATAATGTCACCGGTGATCACTGTATTACCTGTACATCAACACTATACACTGTGTACTACTTACAGAGCTCCTGTAAATAATGGCAATGGTGATTCTTGTAGATTGTGAGCCTTCGTGGGCAGGGTCCTCATTCCTCCTGTACCAGTTATGACTTGTATTGTTTAAGATTATTGTACTTGTTTTTATGTATACCCCTCCTCACATGTAAAGCGCCATGGAATAAATGGCGCTATAACAATAAATAATAATAATAATTACTGTGTTACCTGTACAGTGACACTATATACAGAGCTCATGTGTATAATGTCACCGGTGTTCACTGTATTACCTGTACATTTGACACTATACAGATCATCTGTGTGTAAGGTCAATGGTACAAGCTACAATGGTACAAGCTATAAGCAAGCTACACTTGCCTTCAAACTAGCCCTCACTTCTGCTAAACAGACCTATTTCAGTAACCTTGTATCTTCACTATCCTTCAACCCAAAACAACTGTTCAGCACATTTAACTCTCTCCTCCGCCCACCACTGCCACCTCCAACTCCCCTAATCTCTTCTGAGGACTTTGCCACCTACTTCAAAAACAAGATCGACCAAACAAGGCAAACCTTTACTTTTCCAGCACCCCAACCACTCCATATACCAGACCTTCTCCTCCTTCTCGATCTGTCCTCTGCTTTTGACACAGTCGACCACCTCCTACAGATTCTTTCTTCCCTCGGCATCAAAGGCCTTGCCCTGCCCTGGATTGCCTCATACCTTTCCGACTGCACATTTAGCGTTTCCCACTTACACACTACCTCCTCACTCCGCCCCTTCTCTGTTGGAGTCCCGCAAGGCTGTGTCCTAGGGCCTCTACTTTTTTCCATCTATACCCTTGGCCTAGGACAACTCAAAGTCCCATGGCTTCCAGTACCACCTATATGCGGACGACACTCATATCTACCTCTCTGGCTCAGATGTCGCCTCTCTTCTGTCCAGAATCCCGGAGTGTCTGTCAGACATATCCTCCTTCTTCAACTCTCGCTTCCTAAAACTCAATGTAGACAAAACTGAACTCATCATCTTTCCCCCATCTCGCTTATCCCCCCTACCTGAACTATCTATTATAGTAAACGGCATCACGCTCTCTCCCACACCTGAAATCCGCTGCCTCGGGGTAACTCTCGATTCTGCCCTGTCCTTCAAACCGCACGTCCAAACCCTTGCCACCTCCAGTCGCCTCCAACTCAAAAATAATGCCAGAATCCGTCCCTTCCTCAGCCCGCAATCTACTAAAACTCTTGTGCATGCCCTCATCATCTCCCGCCTCAATTACTGCAACACCCTCCTCTGTGGCCTCCCCGCTAACTCCCCTGCACCACTCTAGTCTGTCCTCAACTCTGCTGCTCAGCTAATCCACCTCTCTCCTCGCTACTCCCCTGCTTCACCCCTCTGCAAATCCCTCCACTGGCTCCCAATTCCCCAACGAATCCAGTTCAAACTACTAACACTGATCTACAAAGCCATCCACAACCTGTCCCCTCCCTATATCTCTGAACTAAACTCCCACTATCTTCCCTCACGTAATCTTCGATCCTCCCAAGACCTCCTTCTCTCCTCCACACTTATTCGTTCCTCACACAACCGCCTCCAAGATTTCTCCCATCCTCTGGAATTCCACGCCTCAACACATCTGATTATCTAACACCCTCAGATCCTTCAGACGGAACCTGAAAACCCATCTCTTCAGGAAATCCTACAGCCTGCAATAACAATTCTGCCGCCTCACCAACCGCCAGAGCTGCCGCCACGTCACCGACCACCCGAGCTGCCGCCACGTCACCGACCACCCGAGCTGCCGCCACATCACTGACCACCCGAGCTGCCACCACGACCACCCGAGCTGCTGCCACGACCACCCGAGCTGCCGCCTCACCACCACCAGTGCTGCAGCACACCAACCTCCTGTCTCTTCCCCACTATCCTGAAGAATGTAAGTCCGCAAGGACAGGGTCCTCTCCCCTCTGTACCAGTCTGTCACTGTAATTTTGTTTACTGTTAATGATATCTATAACCCTGTATGTAACCCCTTTTCACATGTACAGCACCATGGAAATAATGGTGCTATATAAATAAATAATAATAATGGTAAGTCAGTGTTTTACCTGTAAACTGACACTTTACACTGTAATGTATGCTATAAACAGAGCTCCAGCATATAATTTCACTGCTGAGTCACTGAACTACCTGTAGACTGACAATATATACTGTATTCTATGTACAGACCTATAGTGTATAATGGCACTTATGTTAAAATCAGTATTGTGCTTTTTATTAATGATCAGTATTGTAGTATTCGGTCACTATGTGGTGGTAATATGTGGTCTGGTCATAGTTTGGCTGTATTTGTTCCTTGTGTGTGATATCATTCGGAAACTACAGTTATATGAAAAAGTTTGGCCACCCCTATTAATCTTAAGCTTAATGTTTTATAAAAATTGTTTTTTTTTGCAACAGCTAATTTCAGTTTCATATATCTAATAACTGTTGGACACAGTAATGTTTCTGCCTTGAAATGAGGTTTATTGCACTAACAGAAAATGTGCAATCTGCATTCAAACAAAATTTGACAGGTGCATAAGTATGGGCACCCCACCAGAAAAGTGACATTAATATTTAGTAGATCCTCCTTTTGCAAAAATAACAGCCTCTAGTCGCTTCCTGTAGCTTTTAATGAGTTCCTGGATCCTGGATGAAGGTATTTTTGACCATTCCTCTTTACAAAACAATTCCAGTTCAGTTAAGTTTGATGGTCGCCGAGCATGGACAGCCCTCTTCAAATGATCCCACAGATGTTCAATGATATTCAGGTCTGGGGACTGGGATGGCCATTCCAGAACAGTGTAATTGTTCCTCTGCATGAATGCCTGAGTAGATTTGGAGCGGTGTTTTGGATCATTGTCTTGCTGAAAGATCCATCCCCTGCGTAACTTCAACTTTGTCACTGATTCATGAACATTATTGTCAAGAATCTGCAGATACTGTTATGAACTGGTGGTTTAGGAGCAACATGGGACGAGCTCTGAAGGAGGTGGTACCTGTACTGACCGCAGTCCCTAAGCTCAACACAACACTAGAAGTAGCCGTGGGATGCTCCTGTCACTCCCTAGGCACCTCGTCACAGCCAGAGAACTAACTACCCCTAAAGATAGAAACAGGAAAACTATCTTGCCTCAGAGAAAATCCCCAAAGGATAGATAGCCCCCCCCAAGTAATGACTGTGAGTGTTGAGGGAAAAGACATACACAGAATGAAACCAGGATGTAGCACAGGAGGTCAGTCTAGCTAGATAGATAGGACAGGATAGAATACTGTGCGGTCAGTATTAAAAACTCCAAAAATCCACACAGATTTTACAAAAATCTCCACACCTGACTAAAGGTGTGGAGGGTAAATCTGCTTCCCAGAGCTTCCAGCTTAACTGAATTAATCCATACTGATAAGCTGGACAAAACATAGAAAGCACAGAACAAATAAGTCCACAACCTGTGGACAGAAAAGAGCAAGCAAGGACTTAACTTTGCTGAACTGATCAGGATATCAGGGAAATACAAGAGAGATGTGAATCCAACCAGGAACCATTGACAAGTGGCACTGGCTGAAGGGAAGAGCCAGGCATAAATAGCCGAGCAGAAAGACAATCAGTGGAAGCAGCTGCAGACTGCTAAATCCAAGGAGCAGCCATACCACTTAAAACCAACGGAGGGAGCCCAAGAGCAGAACTCACAAAAGTGCCACTTACAACCACCGGAGGGAGCCCAAGAGCGGAATTCACAACAGATACTGAGAGGAATCCATGCGTCCCTCAACTTTAACAAGATTCCCGATGGCGGCATTGGCCACACAGCCCCAATGCATGATGGAACCTCCACCAAATTTTACTGTGGGTAGCAAGTGTTTTTCTTGGAATGCTGTGTTTTTTGGCCGCCATGCATAACGCCTTTTTGTATGACCAAACAACTCAATCTTGGTTTCATCAGTCCACAGGACCTTCTTCCAAAAAGAAATTGGCTTCTCCAAATGTGCTTTTGCATACCTCAGCCAACTCTGTTTGTGGCATGCTTGCAGAAACGGCTTCGTTTGCATCACTCTCCCATACAGCTTCTCCTTGTGCAAAGTGCGTTGTATAGTTGACCGATGCACAGTGACACAATCTGCAGCAAGTTGATGCTGCAGCTCTCTGGAGGTGGTCTGAGGAATGTCCTTCACTGATCTCACCATTCTTCTTCTCTGCCTTTCTGATGTTTTTCTTGGCCTGCCACTTCTGACCTTAACAAGAACTGTACCTGTGTTCTTCCATTTCCTTACTATGTTCCTATGGAAATTGACAGGTTAAATCTCTGAGACAGCTTTTTGTATCATATTCCTGAACAACTATGTTGAATAATCTTTGTTTTCAGATCATTAGACAGTTGTTTTGAGGAGCCCATGATGCCACTCTTCAGAGGAGATTCAAACAGGAAAACAACTTGCAAGTGGCCACTTTAAGTAGCTTTTCTCATGATTGTATACACCTGGCTATGAAGTTCAAAGCTCAATGAGGTTAGAAAACTAAAAAAGTGCTTTAGTAAGTCAGTAAAAAGTAGGTAGGAGTATTTAAAACAAGAAAATGATAAGAGTGCCCATACTTATGCACCTGTCAAATTTTGTTTGAATGCAGATTGCACATTTTTCTGTTAGTACAATAAACCTCATTTCAAGGCAGAAACATTACTGTGTCCAACAGTTATTAGATATATGAAACTGAAATAGCTGTTGCAAAAAAAAAAAAATTTTTTATAAAACATTAAGCTTAAGATTAATAGGGGTGCCCAAACTTTTTCATATAACTGTATGTGGTGGTAATATACGGTTCGGCCATGGTGTGACGGTATTTGTTCCTTGTATGTGGTATTATTGATCTTTTTAATAAATGTACAGTATGTGACACATTCCCTTAACCCCTTTGAGCCCTATGACATGTAGGCATGTCATAGGTCACCTCCCCCTCTTTAATGTGGGCTCTGGCCTGAGCCTGCATGTTTTTAGGTACATGACAGCTGATTTGATCAGCTGTCATGTGCCCCTAACCGCCGTGGGTGGAATCTTTATCCACTTGCGGCTGCTAACATGTAAAATGCCGCTGTTAATCTCTGACAGCGGCTTTTTAACATGCCCGCACCAGAAGCACGTCACTAGCTCCTCCCATCGGTGGCCTTGCTTTGCTATGAGTGCCGCCCCGTGGCCAGTGTTCATAGCAGATGAGCATTTTTGCTACACATAGCTGTGCTAGTGTAGCACAAGCGATCAGTAGATCGCAGCTTCAAATCTCCTACGCAGACTATTGAAGCAGGTAAAAAGTATAACAAAAAATGTTTAAACAAAAAAAAAAAAGAAAAAGTTCAAATCAACACCCTTTTGCCCCATTCAAAATAAAACTATAAAAAAATACACATACTTGGTATTGCTGTGTTCAGAAATGCCTGATCTATCAAAATATAACAATAATTAATCTGATTGGTAAATGGCATAACGAAAAAAAAAGTAAAAATGCCAGAATTATGTTTTTTTTTTGTCACTGCAACATTGCAATAAAATGCAATAATAGGAGATCAAAACATTGGATCTACACTCAAACTGTATCAATAAAAACATCAGCTTGGTGCGCAAAAAATAAGCCTTCACCCAGCCCAAGATCCCAAAAAATGGAGACCCTACGAGTCTAGGATAATTGTGCCATTTTGGAATATTTTTGCACTACTTCAATAAAAAAGAACCTATACATGTTTGGTATCTACAACCTCGAAATGACCTGGAGAATATTAATGGCAGGTTAATTTTAGCATTTTGTGAACATGGTTAAAAAAAAAAAAGATTGGGGAATTGCAATTTTTTTGCAATTTCACTGAACTTTGATTTTTTTTCCCATTTTCTAGTACACTATGTGGTAAAATCAATGGTGTTGTTTCAAAGTACAACTCGTCCGACAATAAAACAAGCCCTCACATGGCCATATTGATGGAAAAATAAAAAAAAGTTCTGGGAAGAAAAATGCAAAAATGGAAAATCCTAGGGTGGTGAAGGGGTTACAGAAAATTAAATAAAAATATATCTAAAAAGAGTATTGGATATTTAAACAAATGTTTAATAGGTTAGAGTAGAGCAGAGCTCTGCCAAAAGAGTCTACCTTGTGGTGGTGGCGGCTTAAAAATATCTTTTGGCCAAATCAAAAGCTGATGGCTATGTATGTGATCTGGTGTTTGATGGGAACTGTTCATGTGTGATTGGTGATGATGTGGTGCAGAAGTGGAATTTTTCCAAGAGCGGGTGGTGGGACCGTGGAAAGTTCGAGGGGTGGAGGTGGAACTGGGGTGGAGCCTGGGCGGAGCTCAAGGGGGTTCAAAAAATTTGCCAGTGTGGGGCCCTGAAATTCCTGTCTACATGAGTCACGATATCAAGAAAAGTGTTCCATCATAAGCATATTCATGGTGATTTTCCATACGGAAGTTGATAGATACTGAATAACAGCATTTATGTACATAGCGGCATGCAGAAACCTCAGTACAGGCACTGGTTTTCACCCAAGGGGTGTGTAACCACTGCGCTAATTTCCAATGGAAAACAAAAAAGATAAAGATAAACGCAAAAGAATTAACATTAATTTCTATGTCAAGACGACTTGCTGTTCATAATGTGTAATATGATCAGTCAGGCTTTCAAAAGATGCCAAGTGTATAAAAAAAAGCGGCATGTCCATTCTTTACGCGTTTTCCGCTAAGAAAACACTCAATACAAGTCAAGGGGAAGGAAAAAAAATGCTCCAAAGATGTCTGAGCATTTTTTTCACATTTGTTTCAGATTTTACTTCATTTCTTTAAGTAAATAAAAAAAAAACATTTAAAAAAGTGTTGGAAAACAACCCAAGAAAAAACTTCTCCAGAAAAAAAATCAAAAAACACTAGTGAAAGACACTTCACAATTAGAAAACTTCAGAGTAAATAAGGCTAGGTTCACATTGCGTTCGGGCAATCCGTTTAGCGCTAAGCGCTAGCGGATTGCGCTAACGCAATGTCTTTTTAGGGGTCGCGTTAAACGTCCCCGCTAGCACAGATCCCCAATCTGCGAGAGCGGGGAACGGACCTCGGGCGCAGCGTCCGAGGTGCGCCACAAAAGAACGGCACATCGCTAGCGCGTGCCAAAAATGGCACGCGCTAGCAATGCGCTTTAACATTGCTGGCAATGGGAGCGCTAACGGACGCGTTGCACGGCGTTAATTTCCCCGTGCAACGCTGTCCGTTAGCGCTCACCCGAAAACGAAATGAGAACCTAAAGAGCTTCTTGAAGTATCTTCTGCTTGAGAAATGGGTGTTTTTAACCATCGGCAAAGATGCAGTGTGAACATGCCCTAAGGCTAAATTTGTACCTACAGTATAAATGGATGTTTTTTTTCACATGGCATCTTTGTGACTTTCATTTTTATACATCTGCAATGAATGAAACTTACAAGACCAAATACAGATTTCTATGTTAAGACTTGCAATGTATCTAAAAAAAAATAGATAAAGTACAAATGAATCGTAAGAGATACAATTTTTTGTAGACTTGAATAGGCGAGTCTCATCTGACATACAGAAGGAAAGAGGAAAGAGAGCATGATGCAAATTTTTGTAAGGGCTTGTTTCCATTTGCGAGAAACATGTCCGTGTCTCGCATGTGAAAACCCTCCTCTGGCGCCGGTACTTGGGAGCGGAGCGTGCGGCTCCATGTGTTGCTATACGGCTGAACGCTCCGCTCTGGAGTGCCGGCGCCAGAGCTTGGTTTTCACATGCGAGACACGGACGTGTTTCTCGCAAATGGAAACAAGCCCTAAGAGAAGATTCAGTCCCTGTTAAAAAAATGGTCATCTAAGCAGCCCAATTTCATTCCATCAATCCTGTTATGTCCACAGTCAGCACTTAGACCAAAACGATCGTAAGGTTATGTGCACGTCATCAGTATTTTATATGTATAGAAGAAGAAAAAAAAAGACGCAGGCACCAGGGCTACCGCAAAAGCTGTCCTAAAACACATACAAAATGACGCTTTAGGGGAAAAATACCTAGAGTATGCAAAATTGTGTTACATATGGTATATAATCAAGATGGTAAATTGATCAATTTAAAGTTCATATGCAATTGTGCACATTATGCATGGTAGTTTGTTAATTAAAGCATGATATATATTATGATTGATAGTGACCTGAACCTCACAATAGACGGCTGCACCCGAACATGAATTTTGCACATGGTTTACTGATCTATCATAGATCTAACAACTTGACAATATACCATATATAGCATATTTTTGTATAATTCACAACACATTGATCACATATGTTGATATATATATATATATATATATATATATATATATATATATATATATATATATATGTATAATATATAATTGCCTAGAATACTACTTCCTGCAATTTGTGCCAACTTCCTGTCCGGAGCTAATGTCCGGAGCTAATGTCCGGAGCTAATGTCCGGAGATAAGTGACGTCAACAGTGTCCAGTGTCTGATTGGTTGCCGCCTGCTGCGAGCGACCAATCAGAAACGTGCCGTACTGTGACACACTCCGCCCGCCAATTTGGTGTGATTTTTGAATTTTTACCTCACAGCAAGTTTCTACTGCGTGGAGGCGGGCCCAGTGACGTTGCTCTTCAAGCTCCTGCCGAATTTCGTCAAAAAAATGATAATACCATTTACCAAAACTATATATATTTAGTTGTGAAGTGGTTCAGTGACATTTTCACACCAATTTTGAACTTTTGTTTGGTGTTTTCTCCATATACTGCCTATTATTTTTGTTCTTTCTTACTATTATTAATTAATTGCAAAACATGTAGCTGCAGGGACTCAAACATATTATCTGAGTGCACCAAAGACACTCGGATAGCACCCAAGCGTGCTCATATAACACTTTATCAGGCCATGTTCGCTTATCACTAGTATATACACCGATTTGCATTGGGAATCGGTGATATGTTCATTCTTTGTAGCATTTTTTTAGTGCTTTCTCAAGGCAGAAACTCTATGTGATACCATGCACACTTACGGTATTATTTCTTTTGGAGAGGATACTCTCCAAAATGTTCCTCAAAAGCTCTTGAAAAACCATTCCAATTCATTTCTATGGGAAATCTACTTTGCTGTTCATATGAGGCGGATATGTACACTCATTTTTTTTTTGAGGCCGTCAAAATGATGGTTTCTAGTGGAAACAAATTCAGGAAACGTTCTTTTGTTTTTTGGAAGACATTTCCCAGAAACATTTTTTGCAGCCTTTTGATTTTAAAGTGCATCGTTTGGAGCCACTTTAAAGATGTGACACATACGTTGTTTTTCCCGCAAGGCATTTTTCAAAACCGGACATTTAAAAAACCCTTAAAAAGCAATAGCAATGAATAGGAAGTCTTTGAAGCATAGTTTGAAGCAATGCCACAGGCACTGAAGCCGATGTTCTGCTTTTCTATGAGTGCTGCTTCCTGCTTATGATTGGCTAGCATCATGGAGGGTGAAGAAATACATGCCCCAAGTGTAAACTGTCTGATACATTTTATTAAATCCAAGTGGGTAACTCATTAGGTGCCAGATACTCTGATTGATAATATCTCCATAGTGTAGGGGGCAAAAAAAAAACTCAGTGCCCTCTGCAGCCACTATTACATTGTGTGTCCTCTATTAAAAAAATGTACGTGTGTAAAGAGCATTTTAAACTCAGGCTATGTGCCCACGTTGCGGATTCGTGTGCGGATTTTTCCACACAGTTTTTGAAAAATCTGTGCTTTCGTGCGGTATTTTTCGCAACATGTGCACTGTGGATTTGGTTTTCCATAGGTTTACATGGTGCTGTACACTGCATGGAAAACTGCTGCGAATCCGCAGCATCAAATCCCATTTTTTAAGCTCAGTACATGGAGATACGTCATTGCTGATGACTGATACTGCACAATCTGCTGTATGCTGCCCAGCATCTATATATATATAATTGTCTAAGGTCCACTTCCGTCTATTTGTCTGTAACTTCCGTCTGTCTGTCACGGAAATCCCACGTCGCTGATTGGTCGCGCCCGGCCGGCAGCAACCAATCAGCGATATTGGGGCGGGATTTAAACACTGCTTCACTTTTTTACATGCAGCATCAATAAACATATAATGTTAAAAATAATAATAAAAAAAAAAACTATGTTCTCACCTTCCAGGGTCCGCGGGAGCCTTTCCTGCTCCTCGCGACGCTCCGGTCCCAAGAATGCATTGCGGTAATGACGCCAGATGACGTAGCTGTCTTGCGAGACTGCAACATCATCACGGGTTATTGCCGCAAGGCATTACTGGGAACGGAGAGTCGCGAGGACCATCGCTAAAGGCCTGGGCTGGATCCGGGGGCCGCCGGAAGGTGAGTATATAACTAATTTTTATTTTAATTCTTCTTTCACAGGGATATGGTGCCCACACTGCTATATATTATGTGGGCTGTGTTATATACTACGTGGGCTGTGTTATATAATACGTGGGCTGTGTTATATACTACGTGGGCTGTGTTATATACTACGTGGGCTGTGTTATATACTACGTGGGCTGTGTTATATACTGCGTGGCCTGTGTTATAAACTGCGTGGGCTGTGTAATATACTACCTTGCTGTGCTATACTGTATACTACATGGGCTGTGCTATATACTATGTGGGCTGTGCTATATAGTACGTGGCTGTGCAATATACTATGTGGCTGTGCTATATACTATGTGGCTCTGTTACATACTACGTGGCCTGTGTTATATACTGCGTGGGCTCTGCTATATACTATGTGGGCTGTGCTCTATACTACGTGGGATGTGCTCTATACTACGTGGGCTGTGCGATATACTGCATGGGCTGTGTTATATACTGCGTGGGCTGTGTTATATACTGCGTGGGCTGTGTTATATACTGCGTGGGCTGTGTTATATACTGCTGGGCTGTGTTATATACTGCGTGGGCTGTTCTCTATACTAAGTGGGCTGTGCTCTATACTACGTGGGCTGTGTTATGTACTATGTGGGCTGTGTTATATACTGCGTGGGCTGTGTTATATACTACATGGCTGTGCAATATACTAAGTGGGCTGTGCTATATACTACGTGGGCTGTGCTATATACTACGTGGCTGTGCTATATACTACGTGGCTGTGCTATATACTACGTGGGCTGTGTTATATGCTACGTGGGCTGTCAGACTCTTTCGCCCACGGCCCTCAAAAACCTGGAGCTGGCCCTGGCTTCACTAATTGGTCGCGCCCGGCCGGCCGTGAACAATCAGCGACAGATGCAGTCAGGCTGTGAATTGGCATGGGATTTGAACCACGCTTCGCTGATTGGTCGCGCCCGGCCGGCTGAATCCTGTGTATTCATTGCATTATTCTGAAATCTTCATAAATAAACTACATACATATTCTAGAATACCCGATGCATTAGAATCAGGCCACCATCTAGTGTGAAACATAATCCTCCTGAGCTAAAGCATAGAGGAGATACCAAGCAGAGGGCAGAATGTGTGTCATCCAACACTTCTAAGGAGTGGAAGTAGGTAGATAATTACATGTTCATAGTATGAGACGTCAGGTAAGCAGAAGATATTCAGCAGGTGAAATATGTATTGAATAAGCCACTAATCTTTTAAGAAAATAAATTTCTAAACGTGCTATTGATATGAAATTCTCAACAAATGTCAGTAACAATCCACAAAGGCAAATAAATCAAACCATATATGCCCATAAATTATGTTATGTGTAATAATGAGAAATGACACAGGGAAAAAGTATTGAACACACTTACTGAAATTTATTTAATACTTTGTACAAAAGTCTATTTTGGTGATGACAGTTTCCAGACACCTCCTGTGAGGAGAAACTAGTCACATGCATTGCTCAGGTGTGATTTTGGCCCATTTTTCTACACAAACACTCTTCAATAACATGGGCTCCTTCCATGAACTCTGAGCTTTGGTTTCTTCCATACATTTTCTATTGTATTTCAGGTCAGATGATTGGCTGAGCCATTCTAGCAGCTTTATTTTTTGTCTGAAACCAGTTGAGAGTTTCTTTGACTGTGTTTGGGAACATTGTCTTGCTGAAATGTCCACCCTCATTTCATCTTCTTCATCCTGGTAGATAACAGCAGATTTTTTATCAAGAATGTCTAGGTACATATGTCCATTCATCATTTCTTCAATTATATGAAGTTTACCAGTGCCATATGAAAAACAGCACCATGCCAAGAAGTTCCCACCTCCAACCTTTACTGTTGGTATGGTGTTTTGGGGGTGATATTCAGTGCCTTTTGGCCTCCAAACATGGTGTGCATTATTGCAACCAAAGAGTTCAATTTTAGTCTCATCTGACCAGACTATATTCTCCCAGTATTTTACAGGCTTGTCTAAATGTTGTTGAGAATAATGTGTTTTTGTTCATCATGCATACAGGCCATGGAGGTTGAGTGCATTACTTATAGTTTTCTTTGCAACAGTTGTATCTGCCAATTCCAAATTTTTCTGAAGCTTTCCACATATGGTCTTTGGCTCTTGGACAACTTCACTGATAATTTCTTTCTGGCTGCCGTCACACTAGCAGTATTTGGCCAGTATTTAACATCAGTATTTGTAAGCCAAAACCAGGAGTGGGTGATAAATACAGAAGTGGTGCATATGTTTCTATTATACTTTTCCTCTATTTCTTCCACTCCTGGTTTTGGCTTACAAATACTGATGTAAAATACTGACCAAATACTGCTAGTGTGACGGCAGCCTCATTCCTCTGTCTGAAATCTTGCGAGGAGCATCTGGTTGGCTGGTTTATGGTGAAATGATATTCTTTCCACTGCAGGATTATGGCTCCAACAGTTCTCACTGGGACCTTCAGCAGTTTCAAAATTCTTCTGTAACCAATGCCATCAGTATGTTTTGTACCGTTACGTTTGCAAAAGTCTTGAGACAGATGTCACGATACGTATTGCGATCCAACGGGGGTCGGTAAGCGGACGGCACAACAAACTCACAACGGGATGGGAAAGGGGGGAGGAAGGCCCTATCAATAGGGAAATGAATGAATGGTCACCTCCTGCTCAAACCTGAGCCTGTCCTTGCACTCCCCTAACACCCTAAGTGGGTCCTTTCCCTCACTGCCATCAGGAACCTTGTCCCTAGTTGTCACCTCACACTGCCCTGGCTAGTGCACTGGCCAGAAAGAGTGCTAGCCTCATAGCTGCAGGTGGTACCACACAGGGGATAGTGACAAACACAAAAGGGAAGAGAAAAAAAAAACACCACACAGCTTCCAGACTCAGCGGCCAAGCTCCACACCGCAGATGACCCTGAAGCCAGACTCCAAACTCCACTCAGCGTAGCATATGACACCAGGACCTCAAACAACTGAAACATGCTGGCACCAGAGAGCTCCTCACACATTGGCTGGTCTCCAGAGAAACTCTATCACCAACAGTCATCTGATGCATCAGGTGACCATTTAAAGGATGGTGGTAGTGGTCACCACCGAGATCAGCTGACCCAGCAGCACTGCAGTTACACCAGATTGCCAGCGGGGGAAAAACTGACATTAAGAGAATGGAACCAGAGCTGCCACAAATCCAAAAATGGATTGTGACAACAGATCACTGGTTTTACCCATCATGAGATGTTTCTTGTGTGGCACCTTGATAATGAGATACCTTTTTATAGTCCACCAGTTGACCAAGCGGATATTATTTTTCACTAAGTGGCAGGATTGCTTTCTAATTACTGATAGATTTTAGCTGGCGTTTAGCTGGCTGCTTTTTGCAGCTCTCTTTCTTCACGCGTTCAATACTTTTTCCCTGTGTCATTTCTCATTATTAACCCCTTCATGACCTTGGGATTTTTCGTTTTTCCGTGTACGTTTTTCACTCCCCTCCTTCGCAGAGCCATAACTTTTTTATTTTTCTGTCAATTTGGCCATGTGAGGGCTTATTTTTTGCGGGACGAGTTGTACTTTTGAATGACACCATTGGTTTTAGCATGTCATGTACTAGAAAACGGGAAAAAAATTGCAAGTGCGGTGAAATTGCAAAAAAAGTGCAATCCCACACTTGTTTTTTGTTTGGCTTTTTTGCTAGGTTCACTAAATGCTAAAACTAACCTGCCATTATGATTCTCCAGGTCAGTACGAGTTCATAGACACCTAACATGACTAGGTTATATTTTAACTAAGTGGTGAAAAAAAATTCTAAACTTTGCTAAAAAAAAAAAAAAATTGCGCCATTTTCCGATACTTGTAGCGTCTCCATTTTTCATGATCTGAGGTCGGTTGAGGGCTTATTTTTTGCGTGCCGAGATGACGTTTTTAATTATAGCATTTTGGTGCAGATCCGTTCTTTTGATCGCCCGTTATTGCATTTTAATGCAATGTCGCGGCGACCAAAAAAACGTAATTCTGGCGTTTTGCATTTTTTTCTCGCTATGCCGTTTAGTGATCAGGTTAATGCTTTTTTTTACTTGATAGATCGGGTGATTCTGAGCGCGGAGATACCAAATATGTGTAGATTTGATTTTTTTTTTATTCATTTATTTTGATTGGGGCGAAAGGGGGGTGATTTAAACTTTTATATTTTTTTTATTTTTTTCACATTTTTTTTAACTTTTGCCATACTTCAAAAGCCTCCATGGGAGGCTAGAAGCAGGCACAACCCGATCGCCTCTGCTACATAGCAGCGATCTGCTGATCGCTGCTATGTAGCTGAAAATCAGGTGTGCTGTGAGCGCCGACCACAAGGTGGCGCTCACAGCTGCCGGGGATCAGTAACCATAGAGGTCTCAAGGACCTCTATGGTTACTTTTCTGAAGCATCGCCGACCTCCAATCATGTGACGGGGGTCGGCGATGCGATCATTTCCGGCCGCCCGGCCGGAAGTGGTAGTTAAATGCTGCTGTCTGCGTTTGACAGCGGCATTTAACTAGTTAATAGGTGCGGGCAGATCGCGATTCTGCCGGCGCTTATTACGGGCACATTTCAGCTGTTCAAAACAGCTGACATGTCCCGGGTTTGATGCGGGCTCACCGCGGAGCCCTGCATCAAAGCAGGGGATCTGACCTCGAACGTACTATCCCGTCCGAGGTCAGAAAGGGGTTAAACATAACTTAAGCACATTAATGGTTTGATTTCTTTGTGGAATGGATGGATTGTTACCGACACCTGGTGATAATTTCATGTCAATAGCACCTTTAGAAATATGTTTACTTAGAAAATTGGTGGTTTATGTCACCCGCTGTATGCCGTGGGTCTTGATTAAATGATAATTCAGTAGTAATTGATCAAACTGCATTTAAAGAGAATCTGTCATCAGGTTTTTCACCCTGATTCAGGCATGTGTCACTTACTTGGCTGCTTGCTGTAGTTTTTATAAAACCACTCTTTGATCAGCAGGAAATTATCATTTGTACACTAGTAAACACAATCCAGCTATTCCACCGCCACTAGATATCAGCTTTCCGCCTATGCAGTGTGTACACAAAAAGCTGAGAATCAGTGATGCAGGCGGGGATATTCAGGGCTCAGCATTTAGAGAACTGCTAGGTCTGAAGGAGAGAAAACAGATATTTTAATAAAACTGTAGCAAGTAGCCCAGTAAATAATATTTCACTGGAATCACGGTGTCGCTCCCACAACACTAGCTGTTCTCAAACATGATAGCAAAAGCCTGGTGATAGACTCCCTTTAACCCCTTAACGACCGCCGATACGCCTTTTAACGGTGGCAGTTAAGGGTACTTAAACCACAGTGCCGTTAATTAACGGCGCTGTGGAAAAAGTAAATAGCGCCCCCCTGAGTCCGATTTTCTCCGTGGACTCGGCTGCCGGGGGTAGCCGAGACCCCAGAGAACATGATTCGGGGGGGTTTTTTACCGACCCCGCTTTTGCGATCGCTGGTAACCGTTTACCGGCGATCGCAAAAAAACACGCGATTTCCCTTAATTTCTCTGTCCACCGATGTGATCGCACATCAGAGGACAGAGAAAAGGGGTACCAGATAGCCTCCCCATTACTCACCTGTCTCCCCCGGTGCTCCTCGTGGCTCCAGATGGGCGCCGCCATCTTTTTCTGGCAAAAAAAATGGCGGGCGCATGCGCAGTGCGCCCGCCGGCCGGCACAGGGAGGATCTTTGGGGTCTCGGCTGCCGGGGGTAGCCGAGACCCCAAAGAACATGATCGGGGTCGGTTTTACCGACCCCTGTTTTGCGATCACCGGTAATTAACTGTTTACCGGCGACCGCAAAAAAAAAGCAATGTGTAATTCTCTGTCCTCTGATGTGATTGCACATCAGAGGACAGAGAGATAGGGGGATTCGGGGACCCTGTTATACTTACCGGTGTCCCTGGGTCCTCTCCTACCCGCCGGCGTCTTCATGGGGAAAGAAAATGGCGGGCGCATGCGCAGTGCACCTGCCATCTGTCGCCATCTGCCGGCCGGCAGGAGAAGAGCAGTTGGGGCTAAAATTAGGGTTAGGGCTAGTGTTGTGAGTTCCATTCTGGAGCGCCCTCCTGTGGCTGCTAATGGTGTATTTGCGAGTTCTGCCCTTGGGCTCCCTCTGGTGGTTTAGAGTGGAACTGCTGCTCCGTTAGGTAGCTGTAGCAGCTGCCTTCACTAATCGCCTTGCCTGGGTTTGTTATTTAAACCTGCTCGGGGCTTTAGTCCATGCCTGATGTCAATGTTCTTGGTTGGATTTGATTCTTCCCTTGGATTTCTCATATGGCCAGTCCTTGTCTGCTAAAGATAAGTTTTGCTAGTTTGTTTGTCCATTTGTTTGGACTCTATTGCTTGCATTTTGTCTCTTTGTCCAGCTTGTCACTATGTTTTATTTAGGCTAGCTGGAAGCTCTGGGAAAGCAGATTTGCCCCTCCACACCGTGAGTCGGTGTGGAGTTCATTTTTGTAAACTCTGCGTGAATTTTGTAGTTTTTAATACTGACCGCACAGTTTCCTTTGCTCTCTGTCTATCTAGTTTAGTATTGGCCTCCCCTTTGCTGAATTCTAATTTCATTTCTGTGTTCGTCATTTCCCTCTCCTTTCACAGTCAATATTTGTGGGGGGCTATCTTTCCTTTTGGGGGTTTCTCTGAGGCAAGATAGCTTTCTATTTCCTTCTTTAGGGGTAGTTATATCTTAGGCTGTGACGAAGTGTCTAGGGAGTGTCAGGAACATCCCACGGCTATTTCTAGTTGTGTTGTTAGGATTAGGGACTGCGGTCAGTAGAGATACCACCTTCTCAGAGCTCGTTCCATGTTGCGTTTTAGCCACCAGGTCATTTCAGTGTGGCCTCTTAACCAGGTCATAACAGGCTAGGGTTAGGGTTAGGATTGGGGCTAAATTTAGGGTTAGGGCTAAATTTAGGGTTAGGGTTGGGGCTAAATTTAGGGTTAGGGTTGAGGCTAAATTTAGGGTTAGGGTTGGGGCTAAATTTAGGGTTAGGGTTCTTTCACACTTACGTTGGTACAGGGCCGTCGCAATGCGTCGGCCCGACATACCGACGCACGTTGTGAAAATTGTGCACAACGTGGGCAGCGGATGTAGTTTTTCAACGCATCCGCTGCCCAATCTATGTCCTGGGGAGGAGGGGGCGGAGTTACGGCCACACATGCGTGGTCAGAAATGGCGGACACGACGTACAAAAAAACGTTACATTGAACGTTTTTTTGTGCCGACGGTCCGTCAAAACACAACTGATCCAGTGCATGACAGACGCGACGTGTGGCCATCCGTCGCGATCCGTCGGCAATACAAGTCTATGGGCAAAAACGCATCCTGCTTGCACATTTGAAGGATCCGTTTTTTGTCCAAAACGACGGATTGCGACGGATGCCAAACGACGCAAGTGTGAAAGTAGCCTTAGGCCTAGGGTTAGGGTTGGGGCTAAAGTTAGGGCTAGGGTTAGGGTTGGAGCTAAAGTTAGGGCTAGAGTTAGGGCTAGGGTTGGGGCTAAAGTTAGGGCTAGGGTTGCGGCTAAAGTTAGGGTTAGAGTTGGGATTAGGGTTAGGGTTGGTATTAGGGCTAGGGTTGGCATTAGGGTTACGCTTGGGATTAGGGTTAGGTTTGGGATTAGGGTTAAGTTTAGGGTTGTGATTAGGGGTGTATTGGGATTAGGGTTAGGTTTGAGGTTAGGGTTGAGATTAGGATTAGGGGTGTGTTGGATTTTGGGTTTTGATTAGGGTTATGGTTAGGGTTGACATTAGGGTTGTTTTGGTGTAAGGGTTGTGATTATCGTTAGGGTTAGTGATTAGGATTATGGATCGGGTTGGGATTAGGGGTGTGTTGGGGTTAGGGTTGGAGCTAGAATTGGGGGGTTTCCACTGTTTAGGTACATCAGGTGGTCTCCAAACACGACAGCCAATTTTGAGCTCAAAAAGTCAAATGGTGCTCCCTCCCTTCTGAGCTCTGCCGTGCGCTCAGTGGTTTACCCCCACATATGGGGCATCAGCGTACTCAGGATAAATTGGACAACAACTTTAGTGGTCCAATTTCTCCTGTTACCCTTGTGAAAATAAAAACTTGGGAGCTACAAAATCTTTTTTGTGGAAAAAAAAATATTTTTTATTTTCACGACTCTGCATTCTAAACTTCTGTGAAGCACTTGGGCATTCAAAGTTCTCACCACACATCTAGATAAGTTCCTTGGGGGCTCTAGTTACCAAAATGGGGTCACTTGTGGGGGGTTACTACTGTTTAGGTACATCAGGGGCTCTGCAATCGCAACATAATGCCCACAGACCATTCTATCAAAGTCTGCATTCCAAAACGGCGCTCCTTCCCTTCCGAGCTCTGCCGTGCGCCCAAACAGTGGTTTACCCCCACATATGGGGTACCAGCATACTCAGGACAAATTGGACAACAACTTTTGGGGTCCAATTTCTCTTGTTACCCTTGTGAAAATAAAAACTTGGGGGCTAAAAAATCTTTATTGTGGAAAAAAAAAATATTTTTTATTTTCACGACCCTGCATTATAAACTTCTGTGAAGCACTTGGGCATTCAAAGTTCTCACCACACATCTAGATAAGTTCCATGGGGGGTCTAGTTTACAAAATGGGGTCACTTGCGGGGGGTTTCTACTGTTTAGGCACATCAGGGGCGCTCCAAACGCGACATGGCGTCCGATCTCAATTCCAGCCAATTCTACATTGAAAAAGTAAAACGGCACTCCTCTTCCAAGCTCTACGGTGCGCCCAAACAGTGGTTTACCCCCACATATGGGGTATTGACGTACTCAGGAGAAATTGCACAACAACTTTTGTGGTCTAATTTCTCCTGTTACCCTTGTGAAAATAAAAATTTGGGGGCAAAAAGATCATTTTTGTAGAAAAAATGCAATTTTTTTATTTTCACGGCTCTACGTTATAAACTTCTGTGAAGCACCTGGGGGTTCAAAGTGCTCACCACACATCTAAATAAGTTCCTTAAGGGGTCTAGTTTCCAAAATGGTGTCACTTGTGGGGAGTTTCCACTGTTTGGGCACATCAGGGGCTCTCTAAACGTGACATGGCGTCCGATCTCAATTCCAGCCAATTCCGCATTGAAAAAGTCAAACGGCGCTTCTTCACTTCCAAGTTCTGCGGTGCACCCAAAAAGTGGTTTACCCCCACATATTGGGTATTGGCGTATTCAGGAGAAATTGCATAACAAAATTTATTTCAAGAAAAGCACATCCAGCCCATGAATGGCAGCGCTTCCCAGGACTCACATTCAAAGATGATATTTCATATTTTTTTATTTCATAACTTTTATCCCAGTCTCAGAAACTTGATTTGGGGTGTGGACCAAGTTCAGGAAAACACATGAAATATCATCTTTGAATGTGAGTCCTGGGAAGCGCTGCCATTCATGGGCTGGATGTGCTTTTCTTGAACTACTCATCCTGTGTGAGCCTTACTCTGGCTCTCTCACTTGGATCCACCCGAGGCAAGCTGCAAGCCCTGTATAGTGAAAAGTATCTCAGAGGGAATTTGGAGGATACACGATCTAAAGCCATTTTAGTCTTTTATCAGGTGAGTGCATAAAATTGTGCACCCTTTAAAGACTATAATATTGTGTTTACGCACTTAGGGCGCCGCGATTTGTCTGTTCTTCTCTCCCAAACAGGGTTTTTTTGTATAACAAAATTTATGGTTACATTTCTGTTTTTACACATGTGAAAATAAAAAAAAATGGTTCTGAATTAAAATGTTTGCAAAAAAAGTTAAATGTTCATTTTTTCCTTCCACATTGTTTCAGTTCCTGTGAAGCACGTAAAGGGTTAATAAACTTCTTGAATGTGGTTTTAAGCACCTTGAGGGGTGTAGTTTTTAGAATGGTGTCACACTTCGTTATTTTCTATCATATAGACACCTCAAAATGACTTCAAATGTGATGTGGTCCCTAAAAAAAAAAGGTGTTGTAAAAATGAGAAATCGTTAGTCAACTTTTAACCCTTATAACTCTCTAACAAAAAAAATTTTGTTTCCAAAATTGTGCTGATGTAAAGTAGACATGTGGGAAATGTTATTTATTAACTATTTTTCGTGACATATCTCTCTGATTTAAGGGCATAAAAATACAAAGTTTAAAAATTGAAAAATGTAAAAAATTTTCGCCATATTTCCGTTTTTTTCATAAATAATCGCAAGTAATATCAAAGAAATTTTACCACTAACATGAAGTACAATATGTCACGAAAAAACAATCTCAGAATCAGCGGGATTCGTTGAAGCGTTCCAGAGTTATAACCTCATAAAGTGACAGTGGTCAGAATTGTAAAAATTGTCTCGGTCATTAAGTACCAAATTGGCTCTGTCACTAAGGGGTTAAGTACAATTTTAACAACCATAGTTCTTAAGTCATTGAGTGAGAAAAGGTCAAACTGATATCACCTATTTTAACTAATATAGTGCAGCTTTACTTCTCAATCCTAAAATGAATAAGCATGTCCTTTCTTGTAAACCTCTAATGTCCTTACATAAAATCATGACTCTTGGGGTGTAACAAAATTATATTGCTATTTATTCAATTTTCTAATGCAATTAATTGAAATGGCTACTAAGGTGAGAGTTTAATTTAAAAATCATATTTGAAAAGCACTTTAGTATCTTTAGAGGGGTTTTATTGCAGTATTAGGCTGCCGTCACACTGGCGGTTTTTGATCAGTATTTTACATCAGTATTTGCGAGCCAAAACCAGCAGTGGGTGATAAATGCAGAAGTGGTGCATATGTTTCTATTATACTTTTCCTCTAAGGGCTCATACTCACTTGTGTGAAATACGGCTCTCATGTTAAAACCCGGCTCTGCCGCCGGCACTCCAGAGCGGAGCGTGCGGCCGCATAGCAATACATGGAGCTGCAGGCTCCACTCCCAAGTGCCGGCAGCAGAGCCGGGTGTTATCATAGACTTGGCCGTATTTCACACAAGTGAGTATGAGCCCTAATGTTCCACTCCTGGTTTTGGCTTACAAATACTGATGTAAAATACTGACCAAATACTGATAGTGTGAAGGCAGCCTTAGATGTTCTTTTCAGGAAGTAGAAGGTTTCTGAAGGAGGCAACATTTCACATTTTTCTTTGGGCTAGAGATGCCTAGTCCTGCTCTGTTTGCCACAGTTGGCTACACATCAGTTCAGCTATATTTATTGTTAAAGCCTCTAGAAAGGGAGCAGTAAATGAAGATAATGCAGGCTGGACACTTTCTTAGCTAATTTAGAAAACAGTAAGGAGACTTTCAGGCAAA